>NC_083432.1:50617714-50959034 GCF_020745735.1 Hemiscyllium ocellatum | reverse complement strand
GTGGATCCTGTAGGATTCACAGCAAGGGAGAGCGTCTGACTGGTTCCCAGGAACCTCAGAGACTGAATGCTCCAACAAGAGTCAGTATCAATCAATAATTTGAATTACTGCAGCGCCTACATCACCTTGCCATAAAATTGAGGCACTTTGTGTCCTTCCTGAATGTACAGTCCCACTGTCAGCCACATACAGCTGTATTTACAGTCATCAGCACAGCTCCAACCTGCCAGCAGAAACAGAAGGTCAACAGTCAAGCTACTTCTGACCAACAATTCAAAATCAAATAAACTAATTTCAGGGTTATTGCAGTGATGACATGATGCGTGTTGAGACAATAGGCAATACCCGAGTCATAAAACAAAGGGAAATGTTCAATGCCGAAATTATTCTTGACCGAATGCCCACGCTTTCATGAGAAACAAGAACAAAGAAATTGGAGATAGGCAGAACCCATGCCTCGTTGACAGCATAGGGACCCGCAGGGAGAGCCAGTGGGCGCGCCGGTGGGGGGGCTGCACCCCAGGGCGAGTCAGTGTGCGTGTGGGGGGGCTGCACCCCAGGGCGAGTCAGTGTGTTGGGGGGGGGGGGCAGTACCCCAGGTCGAGTCGGTGTGTGGGGGGGAGAGATGCACCCCAGGGCGAGTCGGGGTGTGTGTGTGTGTGTGTGTGTGTGTGTGGGGGTACTGCACCCCAGGGCGAGTCAGTGTGCGTGTGGGGAGGCTGCACCCCAGTGACAGTTGGTGTGTGGGGGAGGGGGGAATGTACCCCAGTGACAGTCAGTGTGTGTGTGTGTGTGGGGGGGGGGGCTGTACCCCAGTGACAGTCGGTGGGTGGGGGAGGGGGGAACTGTACCCCAGTGACAGTCGGTGTATGAGGGGGCTGTACCCCAGTGACAGTCGGTGTGTGGGGGACTGTACCCCAGTGACAGGGCGCATGGTATTGGGGGCAAAGTACTAGATTGGATTGAAAATTGGTTGGCTGATAGGAAACAAAGGGTAGTGATAAGCGGCTCCATTTCGGAATGGCAGGCAGTGACTAGTGGGGTACCGCAGAGATCTGTGCTGGGACCGCAGCTTTTTACAATATATGTTAATGATATAGAAGACGGTATCAGCAATAACATTAGCAAATTTGCTGATGATACAAAGCTGGGTGGCAGGGTGAAATGTGATGAGGATGTTAGGAGATTACAGGGTGACCTGGACAAGTTAGGTGAGTGGTCAGATGCATGGAGGATGCAGTTTAATGTGGATAAATGTATGGTTATCCACTTTGGTGGCAAGAACAGGAAGGCAGATTACTACCTAAATGGAATCAATTTAGGTAAAGGGGCAATACAGAGAGATCTGGGTGTTCTTGTACACCAGTCAATGAAGGCAAGCATGCAGGTTCAGCAGGTAGTGAAGAAGGCTAATAGCATGCTGGCCTTCATAACAAGAGGAATTGAGTATAGAAGCAAAGAGGTTCTTCTGCAGCTGTACAGGGCCCTGGTGAGACCACACCTGGAGTACTGTGTGCAGTTCTGGTCTCCAAAATTGAGGAAAGACATTCTGGCTATTGAGGGAGTGCAGGTAGGCTCATGAGGTCAATTCCTGGAATGGAGGGATTACCTTACACTGAAAGACTGAAGCGACTGGGCTTGTAACAGTCCATCTTCCGCAACTACACTGGCACCACCCCCCACCTTTTCCTCCGCTACATCGATGACTGTATCGGCGCTGCCTCGTGCTCCCACGAGGAGGTTGAACAGTTCATCAACTTTACTAACACCTTCCATCCCAACCTGAAATTCACCTGGACTGTCTCAGACTCCTCCCTCCCCTTCCTAGACCTTTCCATTTCTATCTCGGGCGACCGACTCAACACAGACATCTACTATAAACCGACTGACTCCCACAGCTACCTGGACTACACCTCCTCCCACCCTGCCCCCTGTAAAAACGCCATCCCATATTCCCAATTCCTTCGTCTCCGCCGCATCTGCTCCCAGGAGGACCAATTCCAACACCGCACAGCCCAGATGGCCTCCTTCTTCAAGGACCGCAGATTCCCCCCAGACGTGATCGACGATGCCCTCCACCGCATCTCCTCCACTTCCTGCTCCTCCGCCCTTGAGCCCCGCTCCTCCAACCGCCACCAAGACAGAACCCCACTGGTTCTCACCTACCACCCCACCAACCTCCGCATACAACGTATCATCCGCCGCCATTTCCGCCACCTCCAAACGGACCCCACCACCAAGGATATATTTCCCTCCCCTCCCCTATCAGCGTTCCGCAAGGACCACTCCCTTCGTGACTCCCTCGTCAGATCCACACCCCCACCAACCCAACCTCCACCCCCGGCACCTTCCCCTGCAACCGCAGGAAATGTAAAACTTGCGCCCACACCTCCACACTCACTTCCCTCCAAGGCCCCAAGGGATCCTTCCATATCCGCCACAAGTTCACCTGTACCTCCACACACATCATCTATTGCATCCGCTGCACCCGATGTGGCCTCCTCTATATTGGTGAGACAGGCCGCTTACTTGCGGAACGCTTCAGAGAACACCTCCGGGCCGCCCGAACCAACCAACCCAATCACCCCGTGGTTCAACACTTTAACTCTCCCTCCCACTCCACCGAGGATATGCAGGTCCTTGGACTCCTCCACCGGCAGAACACAACTACACGACGGCTGGAGGAGGAGCGCCTCATCTTCCGCCTGGGAACTCTCCAACCACAAGGTATGAATTCAGATTTCTCCAGTTTCCTCATTTCCCCTCCCCCCACCTTGTCTCAGTCGGTTCCCTCAACTCAGCACCGCCCTCCTAACCTGCAATCCTCTTCCTGACCTCTCCGCCCCCACCCCACTCCGGCCTATCACCCTCACCTTGACCTCCTTCCACCTATCCCACCTCCATCGCCCCTCCCCCTAGTCCCTCCTCCCTACCTTTTATCTTAGCCTGCTTGGCTCTCTCTCTCTCTTATTCCTGATGAAGGGCTTATGCTCGAAACGTCGAATTCTCTATTCCTGAGATGCTGCCTGGCCTGCTGTGCTTTGACCAGCAACACATTTGCAGCTGTGATCTCCAGCATCTGCAGACCTCATTTTTTACTTGTATACCCTTGAGTTTAGAAGACTGAGGGGGGATCTGATTGAGACAAATAAGATTATTAAAGGATTGGACACTCTGGCAGCAGGAAACATGTTTCCGCTGATGGGTGAGTGCCGAACCAGAGGACACAGCTTAAAAATACGGGCTAGACCATTTAGGACAGAGATGAGGAGAAACTTCTTCACCCAGAGTGTGGTGGCTGTGTGGAATGCTCTCCCCCAGAGGGCAGTGGAGGCCCAGTCTGGATTCATTTAAGAAAGAGTTGGATAGAGCTCTCAAAGATAGTGGAATCAAGGGTTATGGAGATAAGGCAGGAAGCGGATACTGATTAGGAATGATCAACCATGAGCACATTGAATGGCGGTGCAGGCTCGAAGGGCTGAATGGCCTACTCCTGCACCTATTGTCTATTGAGAGTCAGTGTGTTTGAGACTATACCCCAGTTAGAGTGTGTGTGTGTGTGTGTGTGTGTGTGTGTGTGTGTGTGTGAGAGAGAGAGAGAGACTGTCCCCCAGTGAGAGTCAGTGTGTGTGGGGGACTGTACCCCAGTGAGAGTCAGTGTGTGTGGGGGACTGTACCCAGTGAGAGTCAGAGTGTGGTTGGGGAGAGGTGGTCCTTACCTGTTGCCAGCATGTAGAGGGGCTGTAGTTTGCGGAATGTCCGGAGCCGGGCCCCAGTACAGTTATGTCGCTCGCACAGTCGGACACAGTCGCGATAATAGGGCTCCCGGTCCCCCTGGGAGCAGGAGGCCGCGGGCAGACCGACAGCGACCAGCCCCAGGCAGTAATAAGCCAGACGGCGGAGCCACATCCTCAAAGCGGCCGGGACACCCGGAACCGAGTCCTCCCACAGGCCAACGCACGACACTTCCGGGATTACAGCTTCATCACTCTCCAGCAACAAAACAAAGGTTCCGAACCCGCGCCGGCCCCGCCCCATTCACCGCACAGCCCCGCCCCATTCACCGCACAGCCCCGCCCCATTCACCGCACAGCCCTGCCCACCGCACAGCCCCGCCCCATTCACCGCACAGCCCCGTCTCGTTCACCGCACAGCCCCGCCCACCGCACAGCCCCGTCTCATTCACCGCACAGCCCCGTCTCATTCACCGCACAGCCCCGCCCACCACACAGCCCCGCCCACCACACAGCCTCGCCCCGTTCACCATACAGCCCCGCCCACCACACAGCCCCGCCCCGCCCACCACACAGCCCAGCGCAGCCCACCACACAGTTCCGCCCCGTTCACCATACAGTCCCGCCCACCAAACAGCCCTGCCTCGTACACCAAATAGTCCCGCCCCGCCCACCACACAGCCCCACCCCGTTCAGCACACTGCCCCACCCCGTTCAGCACACTGCCCCGCCCCGTTCACCATCCAGCCCCGCCCCGTGCACCATACAGCCCCGCCCCGTCCACCATACAGTCCCGCCCATCACACAGCTCAGCCCCGTTCACCACACAGCTCCGCCCAGTTCTCGCCTACCACACAGCCCCCGACCATCACAAGTCCCGCCCCGCCCACTACACCGCCCGTCACGCACCACTGAGAGTCCCGCCCACACCAAGCAGCGCCCTCCCCTCCCCCCGCTGCCCGCTCCGGCTGGAAGTGGAGCTCGCGCGGCCGATGGGACGATGCGGCTCGCGGGGTTTGTGCTTCTCGCGGCGCTCGGCTCGGCCCAGCGGCCAGGTAAGGCCCAGGCTTGTGGGGGTGGGGGATCCGGGGAATGTTCCAGAGGTTTGGGGAGTTAGGGCTGGTGCTGGGAACGGTGGGCCAGCCTGAGCCTGAGGGAGTGTGTCGCTGCGGTGGGAGGAGTAGTCACTGCTCAATATCCACACAATGTTCAGGAGCCGTAACGGCCCCGATCTGCAGAAAGAAAACTGTGAATCAAAAGGCGGCACTTCCGACAGTGCGGCGCTCCCTCAGCACTGACCCCCCGACAGTGCGGCGCTCCCTCAGCACTGACCCCCCCGACAGTGCGGCGCTGCCTCAGCACTGACCCCCCCGACAGTGCGGCGCTGCCTCAGCACTGACCCCCCCGACAGTGCGGCGCTGCCTCAGCACTGACCCCCCCGACAGTGCGGCGCTGCCTCAGCACTGACCCCCCGACAGTGCGGCGCTGCCTCAGCACTGATCGTCCATCAATGTATGTTTGTTAGACTTTTTTTTGTGGAACAGTTGAATTTGAAGGAGTGAAATCTAACAGGTGGTTTTTCCAGAGTGCATCGTGAAGGTTGCTGAAGGCATTGCCAATTTGGGGGCAGTGTAAGGGTCTTGTCTAGATGGTCACTTGTCATTTTTGTAAAGGTAAGGTACCTGGTGATCTTGAAACATGAGGGAAATGATACAGGTTTGTATGAGCCAGGTATGCATTGTTTTGGACCGGATTTTGGGAATTTTAAACTGGGTGCAGCAGATCTGACGCAGTGCAGCTTGTTAGTGAGAGTGGAGTTGATTGGTGGATGTGACTGGGAGAGTTAGGTTGTAGCAACAGAGTTTTGGATAATGTCAAGTGATTGGAGGGCAGATGGTGAGATTACAGTTGCGACAATGTAATTTCTTTGAATATAGAGCTAAAAAGTATATATTTGAAGATTTTGGATGTGGATGTGGCAAATATTACAAACCAGCTCCCATTTCTTTCTTTGCTTTTAGCCTGTAATCATGTTCTCTCTCACCTCCCTTCATCCCAATGGAGACTGCCTGTCCTTTCAAGTCTGGCAGGAGACAAACCATTGTTCTCCCATTCTCACATTCCGATCACTTAATCTGTGCTATCAACCTCTCTTCTCCATTGGCACCCTCTGCTTCCTACTGCGCGCCCTCCAACTATATCATAAATGCTGACCCCTCCACATTCAGCTCTGATGAACAGTCAGCTACACTAAAAACATTAGCTTGCTCTCTCTCCCTGGAAGCTGTCTGACCCGCTGCAATCTCCAGCATTTGATGTTTTCAGTGAAGATAACTGGTCTTGGTAATGGAAAGGAGATGGGTCAGAAGCCCAACTATGAATCAATTGGCATGTTATTTGTAGAATGTCAGTTGTCAAAATTCTAGAATCAATTTCCTTTCTAGGGTTTGAACACAGTCATCAAGTTCTGTTCCAGAAGGTTGTGGAATCTCCACGCTTGAATATATTTAAGGCTTAGCAGATTTTTGGTCTCCGGGAAGAGAGAAATACTGAGTGTGGATGAGTAAGTCGCGTTGAAACCCAAGATGGGGGTCATATTAAATGACATTGCAAGTTTGATTGGCCAGTATCTATGTAGTATTGAGCGATGCTCTACTATTGGAATTGCTGATTTTTCATTGAGGAATTAAGCTGAGGTTGCATCTGAACTTTCAGGGAAATTTTAAAAATCAGTTTGGCCACTATTCTGGAAAAGAACAGATTTGCCAATGTCCTGGCCAATGTTTATTCCTTTGTCAGCAATTCTCAAACAGATTGATTGAACTCTAATAATGCTGTGCGTGGGACCTTGTTGTGTGCAAATTAGCTACTGCATCTTCTAACAATGATTGTATTTGAAAAAGTACTTGCTTGGCTATAAAGTGCTTTGATAAGCCTGGTAATGATAAAGTGTGTTTTGTCGATGTGTGCCTTTCTCTTGACAATTAATTGAACAGTAGCTATAAGGAACTGCTCTGGAACACATTTCTTCAATGGCTTTGATTGGAATGTTTAAGTTATTGATTGCCTGACTTTGTTCAGAATGTGTGGTTCAATGACATAAAGGCATAATTTACAGGCACATGTAATTTATTAACTGCTGCTTTGATTTTAAACATTGCAATCTCTGTGATTTCATGGCAATGGAAGTGCGCTGAAGAATGTGGGGTACTTGCACCTTGCTTGATCTTTAAAAGTAGAAATTTTGTGGTTTACTGTGGTCACAAAGCATACAACTGGGTCACCCGCAATTTGACAGAAGCCAAAGGTTTTGCCTACAGTCACCATGAGATAGGAGCCAAAATGACTAGGAAAAGTAGCTATAAGATAAGGACAGACTGTTAATGTCCTTGGAAAGTTAATTTTTAAATACTGCAACGCAGCTGAATGGTTCAATACGATCATGATGCTTGTGATCAGGACTAGAGTTGTTTGATGAGGAATTCTTTAATTGTCAGTAAAGCATGATGTCACTTTGGAAAGTGTTTTTAAGACACCTCATTCACGACAGTTTCAGACAATGAGTTAATCAGATTTCGGGCTTTGCATGGAGGGATTTTCTTGACTCCTAGACCCTATTTGACAGGGCTCATGCACACATAAGTTGCTGTTGGAAGACCAGGCATCTAATGCCAACAGGAAATAAAAATAATTTGTTGGATTCTGGATGTTATTTGAAGAGTCAACAGTAAGATTATATTCCATTGGTTTTGTTTAAAGATTACTTGGATTCTGCATTACTTTCAGCTCAAACAGGAAATTCTCATTTGGGAATATTATATGGTCAGTAAAGGAAGTGACTAGCTGAATGTCTAAAATCACATATTTGAACGAATCATTTCTGGATATAAACTTTCCCACTGTCATCTTGAGAGAAACGATTATATACTTGAGTTTTTTTGTGTTTTACTGAGCTACTATTTGAACAACTATGCCACATTTCTGATGGTAGTATAAAGGCATTGCCCATCCAACTGTTAAGCATCTGCTTTGTGCAGTGGAGGCATGAGGCAGCTCATACAAACACACAGATTAGGGGCAGGCCCCTTGAACTTGCTCAGCCATTCAATAGGATGAGTTAAGTCCATGTGTGTCAGCCCCTCCTCCCCAAAAAATAACCTTTAAGCCTCTTGTTTATCAAGAATCTATTTACCTCTTCTTTAAAAATATTCAAAGACAGTTCTGGCTTATGAGGAAAAGAGTTTTCAAGGCACTTGCCTCTCCTTGAGAAAAGATTTTTCCTTATTTCTTTCTTATAGGACAACTCCTCATTTTCAAACTATGACTCCTAATTCTGAATATTCTCATGAGGAAACATTCTCACAGCATGTACCCTGACAAAACCTCTTTGGATCTTTATGCTTCAATCAAATGGGTTCTATTCCTTCTAAATTTCATCAGGTGCAGGCCTAGTCTGTCTATCCTTTCTTTGGAAGACCACCACATGTCCCAGCTATCGGTCTAGTAGACTTCCTTTGAACTGTTTCCAACACATTTGCCTCCTTTGCATAAGCAGACTGACCCTGCACTTGGTACTTCAGATGTGGTCTTATCAATGCCCTTCATAGTTGAAGCACATCCTCTTACTGTTGTATTCAGTTCCCTTTGCAATAAGTAACAGTCTATTAGTTTTCCTAAATATTTGGTGTACCTGTAAACTAACCTTTCGATTCATGTCCAAGAGCACCTCAATCCCTGTGCATCTCAGAGCTGTATAATCTTGCATCATTGTGACAATTTGCATTTTTTATTCACATTTTCCCACATTATACTCCTTGTGGCTTAGACTATTTATATTCCTTTACAGCCTGCAGCTTCAATAATCACTATTTTCCTGGTAATTGCAATTTTCTTACATTTCTTCTGTCCACTTTCTGATTTTCAGTTATATCTGAGATAATATTTGTGGTCCACTATGGTGAAGACAAATGCAAAAAAAGTGTTCATCTAACATTTGTTATTAATTCTCCAGACTCATTTTCTGTCAGACTGATGTACTTACTTTGTTTACTGTTTTATAGCTTTTGTATTTTGGTTTTGCTCTTTATTAATCTTTTAGCCATTCATTGGCCAGAGCATTAAAAAAGCAATATTCTAATCTACACCCAACTTTAGGCAATTAACTTTTTCTTTAAAAAGAATAGAAAATACTGGAGAAACTCAGCAGGGCTGAGTGTCTTGGAGAGAGCCACAAGATTAATGTCCAGTCTAATGATTGCTTACAGCATTGAACTCCAAATATTGTTTCTGTCTCCATAGCTGCTGCTAGATCTGCAAGTTTCTCGAGCACTGTGTTTCTATTTTGGATATCCATTATCCATAGTATTTTGCTTTTATTTTAGTGCTTTTTTTTAAAATTTAAAGCTAAATTTAACTTTTCTGATGTGGAGGTACCAGTGGTGGAGGTGTTGGACTGGGGTGGATAAAGTTTTAAGAAAAAAAACTTGGCTAGCTCAGTGACTCTGCGTTGTTGTGTCTCCCGAAGTCTGCCTTGACAGAGTCCCCAAGCAGGTTGATAGCTAAGTTTGCAACTCACGAGGATGACCTCAACCAGAATCTTGGATTCATATCACATTACAGGTGACCCCATTACACTATACTCTCTCACATAAGCACACATACACACACGATTGAGCTCACACAGGGCCTCTCTCATATACGAACTCTCTTTCATGCGCACAAACTCATATTCTCTTCTGGGCATATACTACGTCACACTTATGCATGCACTCTGTCAAGCACGTGCGCACGCACTCACTCAATCCCGCACTGTGGTCTCTCTCTCTCGCGTGCGCGCGCTCCCCCGCTCCCCCTCGCGTGCGCCCGCTCCCCCTCGCGTGCGCGCGCTCCCCCTCGCGTGCGCGCGCTCCCCCCGCTCCCCCTCGCGTGCGCGCGCTCCCCCTCGCGTGCGCGCGCTCCCCCCGCTCCCCCTCGCGTGCGCGCGCTCCCCCCGCTCCCCCTCGCGTGCGCGCGCTCCCCCCGCTCCCCCTCGCGTGCGCGCGCTCCCCCCGCTCCCCCTCGCGTGCGCGCATTCCTCTGCGCTCCCCCTTGCCCCTGATCCCCCTACCAGATGTGCGCGCTCGCTCCCCCTACCAGATGCGCACACAGGCACACACACTCTCTCCCAGACGCACACATGCACCCTCTTCCTCTTTCCCAGACGCACACTCTCACTCTCTCTCTCCCAGACACACACTCGCACTCTCTCTCTCTCTGTTGTGGTTCTGTTCGCCAAGCTGGGAGTTTTTCTTGCAAACATTTCGTCCCCTTTCTAGGTGACATCTTCAGTGCTTGGGAGCCTCCTATGAAGTGCTTCTGTGCTGATTCCTCCGGCATTTATACTGGTTTGAATCTGCCGCTTCCGGTTGTCAGTTGCTGTCCGCTGCAGTGGCCGGTATATAGGGTCTAGATCGATGTGTCTGTTGATAGAATTTGTGGATGAGTGCCATGCTTCTAGGAATTCCCTGGCTGTTCTCTGTTTGGCCTGCCCTATAATAGTGGTGTTGTCCCAATCGAATTCATGTTGTTTGTCATCTGAGTGTATGGCTACTAGGGATAGCTGGTCGTGTTGTTTTGTGGCTAGTTGATGTTTGTGGATGCGGGTTGTTAGCTGTCTTCCTGTTTGTCCTATGTAGTGCTTTGTGCAGTCCTTGCATGGGATTTTGTACACTACTATATGGCAGGCCAAACAGTGAACTGCCAGGGAATTCCTAGAAGCATGGCACTCATCCAAGAATTCTATCAACAGACACATCGAGCTAGGCCACTGCAATGGACAGCAACTGACAACCGGAAGTGGCAGATTCAAACCAGTATAAATGCCGGAGGAATCAGCACAGAAGCGCTTCACAGGAGGCTCCCAAGCACTGAAGATGTCACCTAGACAGGAGATGAAACGATTGCAAGAAAAACTCCCAGCTCGGCGAACAGAACCACAACAACGAGCACCCGACCTACAAATCTTCTCACAAACGTTGATCTCTCTCTCTCACTCTCTCTCTCACTCTCTCTCTCACTCTCTCTCTCACTCTCTCTCTCACTCTCTCTCTCACTCTCTCTCTCTCACTCTCTCTCTCACTCTCTCTCTCACTCTCTCTCTCACTCTCTCACTCACTCTCACTCTCACTCTCTCACTCTCTCTCTCTCTCTCTCTCACTCTCTCACTCTCACTCTCTCTCTCTCACTCTCTCTCTCACTCTCTCACTCACTCTCTCACTCACTCTCTCTCTCACTCTCTCTCTCACTCTCACTCACACTCTCTCTCACTCTCTCTCACTCTCTCTCACTCCCCCCTGAACACACACTCGCACGCTCTCTATCTCAGAAAAAACTGTCTGACGTACTGTCTCTCAGACACAATCTCTCTCTCTTTCTCTCTTGCACGCTCTCTCTCGCCCCACCCCCACATCTCGCCCTGTTGGGGCGAGGAAGCATTGGGGACCAGGGAAGCGAAAATCATGGAGGAAATGGAGGGCGTGGGTGGTGTCCCGAACATAGGTGGGGAGTTCTTGGACTAAGGGGACAGGACAGTGTCAAGGTATGCAGGGATGCCTTATCTTCACCATGGACATCCAGTCCCTGACACCTCCATCCCCCATCACGAAGGACTCAAAGCCCTCCGCTTCTTCCTTTCGTGCAGTACCCTTCCACTGACACCCTCCTTTGACTGACTGAACTGGTCCTCACCCTGAACAACAACTCTTTCCAATCCTCCCACTTCCTCCAAACCAAAGGAGTAGCCATGGGCACCCGCATTGGCCCCAGCTATGCCTGCCTCTTCGTAGGATATGTGGAACAGTCCATCTTCCGCATCGATGACTGTATCGGCATTGCATCGTGCTCCCACGAGGAGGTTGAACAGTTCATCCACTTTACTAACACCTTCCACCCTGACTTCAAATTTACCTGGACTGTCTCAGACTCCACCCTCCCCTTCCTAGACCTCTCCATTTCTGTCTCAGGTGACCGAATCAACACGGTCATTTACTATAAACCGACCAACTCCAACAGCTACCTTGACTACACCTCCTCCCACCCTGCCCCCTGTAAAAACGCCATCCCATATTCCCAATTCCTTCGTCTCCGCTGCATCTGCTCCTAGGAGGATCAGTCCCAGTACTGAATAACCCTGATGGCCTCTTTCTTCAATGACTGCAATTTCCCCCCCCCAGACGTGGTCGACAATGCTCTCCACCGCATCTCCTCCACTTCCCGCTCCTCCACCCTTGAGCTCCACCCTTCCAATCGCCACCAGGACAGAACCCCACTGGTCCTCACCTACCACCCCACCAACCTCCATATACATCGTTCGAAAAGACCACTTCCTCCGTGACTCTCTCGTCAGGTCCACACCCCCCACCAACCCAATCTCCACTCCCGGCAATTTTCCCTTGCAACCGCAAGAAATGCAAAACTTGCGCCTACACCTCTCCCCTTCCCTCCAAGGCCCCAAGGGATCCTTCCATATCCGCCACAAATTCACCTGCACCTCCACACACATCATTTACTGCATCCGCTTCACCCGATGTGGCCTCCTCTATATCGGGGAGACAGGCCGTCTACTTGTGGAACGCTTCAGAGAACACCTCTGGGATGCCCAGGCCAACCAACCCAACCACCCCGTGGCTCAACACTTCAACTCCGTCTCCACCAAGGACATGCAGGTCCTTGGACTCCTCCATCGCCAGACTATAGCAACACGATGGCTGGAGGAAGAGCGCCTCATCTTCCGCCTGGGAACCCTCCAACCACAAGGGATGAACTCAGGTTTCTCCAGTTTCCTCATTTCCCCTCCCCCCACCTTGTCTCAGTCCTAACCCTCGAACTCAGCACCACCTTCCTAACCTGTAATCTTCTTCCTGACCTCTCCGTCCCCACTCCACTCCGGCCTATCACCCTCACCTTAACCTCCTTCCACCTATCGCATTTCCAATGCCCCCAAGTCCCTCCTCCCTACCTTTTATCTTTGCCTGCTTGGCACACTTTCCTCATTCCTGAACAAGGGCTCATGCCTGACATGTCGATTCTCCTCCTTGGATGCAGCCTGACCTGCTACGCTTTTCCAGTAACACATTTTTCAGCTCTGATCTCTAGCATCTGCAGTCCTCACTTTCTCCTGGTAGGGAAATCAGCCAGGTTTCTGCCAGTGTTACTTGCTGAGAAACCATGAGATTGGAGTGGTTTGAGTTCAGCATTGGTCCTCCACCTGGGTGGCAAACCTGCCAATGATATCCAGATGCAGCCTACAAATAATATTTAAAGATTGTGAGCCAGTATTTGCAAGTTTTATTTTGTATGAAGAAATATGGGAGAACTGTTTAAACTCTGTGCCAGCACAGACTATGACCATAAGTATGATTGACCTGAAACATGAAATCCCAAGACTGTGAAAGTGGGAGGTGTAATGTTCAAAAGTTTATCTTCCGTACCATGATCATTAGGATACACAGACTCAGACAGTCTTTGTCATTGTTTTCAACCTGAGATGCCGAGCCCATCCCAAACAAGGCATCGAGTTCTGTTTCTGAAGTGTGCCAGCTCATAAAGTGTATTGGACACCACCCACATGCATAAACTGTTCTGGTTTAGCCAGTCTTTGTTAAGTTGTTTGTGCCGTGAAACTTTGCAAGCAGCCTGTTTGTGTTATTTTTGGGGCTGCCTTTGGTCTGAAGTTGGTCAGACTAGTTTATCCTGTTTGTGTTTTCTTGGAGCACTTTGAGCAGTCTACTTTCACAGCGTGACTGCAAAGAAGGCATGATACCTGTGTTGGTTTACACAATGTTGTGTGCCTGTAGCCATCTCTGTTTATTACTCACTGTTTTACTAAAGGGCAGTTCTAGAGATTATTCCTTTACAGGTTGGGTTATTTCATAAGAACTTTGCACTTTGAACCAACTAGGCATCCAGTCTCCTGTTATTCTTTTCTGACAATATCATTTGAGCTGCTCAATATCCTCTTGATAACATTGTGAATGAGCTTATTGCTTAGTTTGCTCTGTCTCTGCCTCCTCTGGGGACTCTGGCCTCTGCGGTTCTTTTCTCTCATAGCACTGTTCAGCTTGTGACTCTGAGGGTCTTTATGGTATTTTCCTCCTTCCAGCACTGAGCTGGACAGCCCAAGAGGGACTTATCCTCAATTCACAGACTATAATGATAGCCCAATTAATAAAGCACTTGTCATACAACACAGAAACAGACCCTTTCGTGCAACTCATCTGCACCAATCAGGCATCCCAATCTGATGTAGTCCCATTTGCCAGCATTTGACCCATATCCCTCAATCCTTCCTATTTATATACCCATCCAAAATGCCTTTTAAATGTTCTAATTGTACTAGCCGCCTTCGTTTCCTTTGGCAGCTCGTTCCATACATGTACCACCCTCTGTATGGAAAATGTTACCCCTCAGGTCCTTTTTAATTCTTTCCCCACGCATCTTAAACCTATGCACTCTAGGTTTGGACTCCCCCACCTGAGGAAATTAGTTTGGCTATTCACCCTATCCATGCCCCTCAAATTTTATAAACTCCTATCAGGTCACCCCTCAATCTTTGACACTTGGGTGAAAAGCCCCAGCCTATTCAGCCTTTCCCTATAGCTGAAGCCCTCCTGTCCTGACAGAACCATCTCAAGTTAACAACATCCTTCTTGTAGAAGGGTGACCAGAATTGTATGCAGTATTATAAAAGTGGCCGTACCAATGTCCTATAAGCGCAACATGAAATCCCAACTTCTTTACTCAATGTTCTGATTAACGGAGGGAAGCCAACCAAACCAGGACCCTACTATTAAGTGTATAAGTCCTACCCTGATTTGCCTTACCGAAATACAACACCTAACATTTCTCTAAATTAAACTCCATCTCCCAGTCCACAGCCTATTGGCCCATCTGATCAAGGTCCCTTGTACAATGAGATAATCTTCATTGTCTACTGCACCACCAATTTTGATGTCCATACCTCCTATGTTCATTGTTAAATTATTTGAATAAATTACGAAAAGCAGTGGAACCAGCGCTGATCCCTGTGGCACACCCACTGTTTTGTCACGGTCCTTGCGCACTTTGCTGAACAACCTACTCATCCATGTTGGTCCCTCCCAGACAAACAGCCTGTTGAATTCTGAGGTGCAGAGAGATTTAGATATGTTATATGGACTAAAAAATAGTATGTAGGTATAGCACATTATCAATAAGGCTAAATGAATGTTATTGTTTATTGCGAGAGGAATTACGCATCCAGCTAAAGTTGTTCTGAGTAAATTATACAGGGCATTGGTGAGACCACATCTTACATACTCCGTTTTGATCTCCTTATTTAAGGAAGGATGCAAATGTAATGGATGCAGTTCTAAAGAGGTTTCTGAGATTGATACCTAGAAGGAATGGGTTAACTTGTAGAGACAGGTTAGACAGACTGGGCTTGTTTCTACTGGACGTTTGGACCATACCACATAGGAGCAGAATTAGGCCATTTGGCCCATCAAATCTAATCCACCATTTGATTATGGCTGATATATTTCTCAACCTCATTCTCCTGCCTTCTCCCTGTAACCCTTGATCCCTTTACCAATCAAGAACCTGTCTATCTGTCTTAAATACATTCAGTAAGTTGACCTGTATAGCCCTCTCTGGCTGAAGAAATTCCTGCTTATCTCAGTTCCTCTGCTCCATCTATTCTTTTTCTTTCTCTTTTCTCTTTTTCCTCCTTTTCTGCATTTTTGTTTTCAGTTTGTGACTTGAACTTACCTGGAGGGGAATGGAGGAGCTGGTGAGCCTTGGAGATGAATCTGGGGTTGGCACGGGGAAGCAAGTCTCAGAGCAGGGGCAAGTGCAAGGAAGTGAGTCCCAGAGTGGAGGCTGGGTCAGGGAAGTGAGTCTCGGAACGGAGGCCTGTGCTGGGAAGTGTGTCCTGGAGTGGAGGCTGGCGTGGGGAAACGGGTCCCAGAGAAAACTTAGATTGGAGCAGTATAGAGCCAGTGTGGAGCCTTGGAGTGAAGCAGGGACAATTCTGGCACTGGAGTCTAGATTAGAGTGGTGCTGGAAAAGCACAGCAGTTCAGGCAGCATCTGAGGAGTAGTAAAGTCGACACTTCGGGCAAAAGCCCTTCATCAGGATGCTGCCTGAACTGCTGTGCTTTTCCAGCACCACTCTAATCTAGACTCTGGTTTCCAGCATCTGCAGTTATTGTTTTTACTTAGTTGATTTTAATCCTACTGCAAATCCTCTTGCAAGGACGCCTGCCTTGAAGAAGTTTTCCTCTTCTCTCTACAAGAATCTCAGGGAGTCCCTCTCCCACTGCCACTCCCAGGTCGTTTCCTCTGCCCTGAAAGAAAAAATTTTCCAGCACCACTTTAATCTAGACTCTGGTTTCCAGCATCTGCAGTCATTGTTTTTACCTAATTGTTGGACTGGGGTCTGGTGTGGGCAGTTAGACCACAAATGGAAGCCCTGCGCTGATCTACTGTAATGTTTATTTGTAATTTGTTTATCTGATTGTAACGTCTATCCTTTTAACTGTCATGTTTCTAGCATATACTGTGAATCAATGTAAAATAATGCAACTACCTTTTTTTTATTCCTCATTTTGAACCTAAGATTTGTACCTAGGTACTTTATACCAAAGATGGCGCCATGAGAAGTGACATTATAAAACTTTTCACTGTACTCATGACAAAAAAGGGTATCCTAATTCAAAAAGTTCTAAAGGGTAATCTCTTCAGTCATGAGGCTATGCTATTGGGTCCTCGTCTCTCCAACTAGTGGAAACATCTGCTTGTTTGCTCTATTCAGGCCTCTCAATATTCTGTAAGTTTCAATCAGGTTCCCCATATCCTTCTAAACTCCAGTGTGGACAGATCTAGAGTCCTCACCTGCTCCTCATGGCTCAAAGTACTTCATTCCTGGGATCATTCTTATAAAACTCCTGTGGACCCCCTCCAATGCCAGCACATACCTCCTTAGATACAGGGCCCAAAAGTGCTCTCCGTATTTTAAAATGTGGTCTGACCAGAGCCTTATGCAGCCTCAGTAGAACATCCCTGCTCTTGTATTCTAGCACTCTTGAAATGCGAACATTGCATTACCTTCCTAACTGCGAACTAAACCTCTATGTTAACCTTATGGGAATTCTGAACTAGAACTTCCAAGTCACTTTGTGCTTCAGATTTCTGAAGCTTTTCCTCATTTAGATATTCCACCCCTCCCCCTCCCTTCCATTCCTCTCAACCACCTATTGGATTCATCCCTCCTTATCGTACCCACTACTTGTCTCCACCCAGTCCTAGGAGAAAGTGAGGACTGCAGATGCTGGAGATTAGAGTTGAAAGGTGTGGTGCTGGAGAAGCACAGCCAGTTAAGCAGCATCCAAGGAGCAGGAGAGTCTACGTTTCAAGTATGAGCTCTTCAGGAATGAGGGGGAGGCCCAAGGAGGCTGAGAGATAAATTGGAGGGGAGGTGGTGGAGGAGGTTATGAACATCTGGATAGGAATAACGTGATCAAGGATAGCCAGCATGGTTTTGTGAAGGGCAGGTCGTGCCTCACAAACCTTATTGAGTTCTTTGAGAAGGTGACTAAGGAAGTGGACGAGGGTAAAGCAGTAGATGTTGTGTATATGGATTTTAGTAAGGCGTTCGATAAGGTTCCCCATGGTAGGCTAATGCTAAAACTACGGAGGTATGGCATTGAGGATACATTAGAGGTTTGGATTAGGAATTGGCTGGCTGGAAGGAGACAGAGGGTAGTAGTTGATGGACTACGTTCATCTTGGAGTGCAGTTACTAGCGGTGTACCACAAGGATCTGTTTTGGGACCATTGCTTTTTGTTATCTTTATAAATGATCTAGAGGAAGGGCTTGAAAGCTGGGTAAGCAAGTTTGCGGATGACACAAAAGTCGGTGGAGTTGTGGATAGTGAGGAAGGAAGTGGTAGGTTACAGCGGGATATAGATAAGTTGCAGAGCTGGGCAGAAATGTGGCAAATGGAATTCAATGTAGCTAAGTGTGAAGTCATTCACTTTGGTAGGAGTAACAAGAAGATGGATTACTGGGCTAATGGTAGGCTACTTGGTAGTGTGGATGAGCAGAGGGATCTTGGTGTCCATGTACACAGATCTCTGAAAGTTGCCACCCAGGTAAATAGTGCTGTGAGGAAGGCATATGGTGTACTGGGCTTTATTGGTAGAGGAATTGAGTTCCGGAGTCCTGAGGTCATGTTGCAACTGTATAAGACTCTGGTGCGGCCTCATCTGGAGTATTGTGTGCAGTTTTGGTCGCCATACTATAGGAAGGATGTGGAGGCATTGGAACGAGTGCAGAGGAGGTTTACCAGGATGTTGCCTGGAATGGTAGGAAAATCTTATGAGGAAAGGCTGAGGCACTTGGGGTTGTTCTCATTGGAGAAGAGAAGGTTTAGGGGAGATTTGATAGAGGTGTATAAGATGATTAGGGGTTTAGATAGGGTCGACACTGAGAACCTTTTACCGCTAATGGAGTCAGGTGTTACTAGGGGACACAGCTTTAAATTAAGGGGTTGTAGGTATAGGACAGATGTTAGGGGTAGATTCTTTACTCAGCGGGTTGTGAGTTCATGGAATGCCCTGCCAGTAGCAGTGGTGAACTCTCCTTCTTTATGGTCATTTAAGCGGGCATTGGATAGGCATTTGGAAGTTATTGGGCTAGTGTAGGTTAGGTAGGATTCGGTCGGCGCAACATCGAGGGCCGAAGGGCCTGTACTGCGCTGTATCTTTCTATGTTCTATGTTCTATGGTGCTTGGGGTGGAAGATATCTGGGAGTGCAATAGGTAGGTGAAGGTCGGGGTGAAGGTGATAGGTCGGAGAGGAGGTTGGAGCGGATAGGTGGGAAGGAAGATGGACAGGTAGAACAGTTCAAGAGTGCAGTGCCAAGATGGAAGGGTGGATCTGGGATAAGGTAGGGGGAGGGGAAATATGAGACTGGTGAAATCCACATTGGTCCCATGTGGATCCTTATCCCAGATCCAACCTTCCAACTCGGCACTGTCCTACCTTTCCATTTTCCTTCCCACTTATCCATTCCACCCTCCTATCCGACTTATCACTTTCACCCCCACCTCCATCTACCTATCGCATTCTCAGATCCTCCCGTCGGCCCAATCTGCTCTCCCATTTAACTCTCAGCTTCCTTGGGCCACTCCCTCTTTCCTGATGAAGACCTCATGCTCGAAACGTCGATTGTCTTGCTTCTCAAATGCTGCCTGATTGGTTGTGCTTTTCTAGCCCCACACTCTTGGACTCCACGTATCCCCACCTCATCACCCTGCTCCCTCACCCACTTACATCCACCTCCAGTCCTGAGGAAGGGTTACTCCTGAAACATCGACTTCACCACCACATGATGAATCCTGGCTTGTTGTGTTCTCCCATACTCCTCCTTGTTTATCTTGGATTCCAGCAGATGCAGCTTTTTTTCTCAAACAAGTGCTGTCTTCAGTGAACGTATGGATGGAGTTGGATGAAATTTGGCCACACAGTCATGAATGTACAGGCAGTACAGTAGGGGACTGAGTATGCAGCCTTGCGGCACACCAGTGCTGAGGATTACCGTGGAGGAGGTGCTGTTGTCTACCCTCACTGATTGTGGTCTATGGGTCAGGTCAGCAAGTTGAGGATCCAGTTACAGAGGGCGAATCAGCGGCTTAGGTCACTAATGGTGTTGAAGGCAGAGCTGTAGTCAATAAGTAGAAGCCTGACATAGATATCCTTATTATCCAGGTATATTCTAGGTATGGGTGTAGGGCTCGGGAAATCTTATCTGCATGTACCTATTGTACTGGTAGACAGATTCCAAGGGTTCAAGGTAGTTTGGGAGGCTAGCGTTGATGTGAGCCATGACTAACCTTTTGAAGCACTTCATAATTATGGAGGTCAGAACCACCAGGTGGTAGTCTTGCTTTTTGCTTCGCCAGAATCCTCTCCTTAATCTTGGCCACTGCACTCACCTTGACTCTTTGACTCTCGAAGTTCTGGTATGCTGCTGGTTTCTTGCACTATGAAAAGTGATGCAAAGCGCCTATTCTGTTCCTCTGCTGCTACTTTGCTCCCGCTCACTGCTACTCCAGTCTCATTTTCCGTGATCCAATGTTGACTCATGCTTCTCTTTACCTTTTAGATATCAAAAGAAAGCTCTTTATCTTTTATATTGCGAGCTAGTTTACTCTCTTATTTTAACTACTCCACTTTATTTCTTTTTAAGGGCTTCCCAATTTTCTGGCTTTGCATTAATCTTCACCACAATGTATGCTTTTTCTTTTGCTTTTATGCTGTCTCTGACTTCCCTTGTCAGCCATGGTTGCCCCATCATGTTGTGTCTTCCTCAGAATGACTTTTTGTTGTGCCTCCCAAATTACCCCCAGAAATTCCTGCCATTGACCCACATCTTCCCTGCTACGTGCCCCTTCCAATCAACTCTATCCAGCTTCTTCCTCATGCTCTGTGGTTACCTTTACTCAATTGTAATACCATTCGATCTGATTCCAGTTTCTCCCTCTCAAATTGCTGGGTGAATTCTGTCGTGTTATTGTCACTGCCCCTTAGGGTTCCCTCACCTTAAGCTCACATCACCATATTTAGAATTGTCTTTCTCTAATGGGCTGTATTGGAAGCTGCTCCAAAAAAAGTCATCTCAGACACATTCCATGAATTCCTTTTCTTGAGCCGACAGCAAACTGATTTTCCCAGTGCACCTGCATATTGAAGTCTCCCATGATTATTATAATAGTGCCTTTCTTACCTCCTGATTTATTTTCTGCCCCACATGATGACTATCGCAAAGAAACGGTTCTTCATTTCTACCCAAGAGCTATTGTGCCTTCTGACTCTATATCATTTCTTGCTATTGAATTAATTCAGTTTCTTACTTAGAAAGCAATTATGCCCATCTGCTTGTCCTTTTGATAGGACATATTCTTGGATATTTAGTTCCTAGCCCTGATCCCCTTGCAACCACATCTCTGTGATACCCACAACATTGTACCTGCCAGTTTCAATCTGCACTGCAAGCTCATTTACCTTATTTGGTATAACACGTTTTTAAGTTAACCCTCTCAGTTCTGTGCTAACCACCCCCATTCTCTTAGTTGTCCCCTTATTTGCTGTGCCTAATGTTCTATTCTGAGCCTTTCTGTATTCTCTGTCTTCTTTCTTGCTCTGGAACCTTTAATAACTTCTGCTGAGCCTACCTGCCTCATAAACTATGGAAGAATTTTCCATGCAACTGAATATCCCCCGTCCTGCCCGACCTTGCAATTTTATTTTAAGGTCATCTCTCCCGTCCTGGTCATATGATTCGCCAGGACTCTAGTCCCAGCATGATTCAGGTGGACCCTGTGCATTTGGAATAGCTCCTGACTTCTCGAGTGACAATTTCCCATGAATTTGAATCCGTTTCTCGCACACCAACCTTTAAACCACCTGTTAACCACTTTAGTCTTGAAGAGTGAAGAGTGACTTGATCAAAGTGTATAAAATCCTGACAAGGTGGTGGTGAAACAGATGTTTGTCTTCATGGGTCAGCCCAGGATAATTGGGCACTGTTGTCTAGAATTAGGAGACATTGTTTTAAAACTCGGGGTTCTTTCTTTTGATGGTTAATTGACTTTGGAACACTTTGCTTCAGAAGGTGGTGAAAGTGGGGTCTGTAAATATTGTTAAGACAGAGCTCCATTCTTATTAGGCCAGGAAAGCAAAGATGATTGGCTGTCAATTAGAATGTGAAATTCAAAACACAAACATTTCAACCATGATTTAACTGAATGATGGAGTAGGCTCATGGGGCTAAATGGTCTACTTCGCCTCTTATATAGTTATTAATGGATGTAGGTTTGCTCACTGAGCTAGGAGGTTCATTTCCAGACGTTTTGTCACCCTACTAGGTAACATCTTCAGTGGGCCTCAGGCGAAGCAGTGTACATGATTCCTGCTTTCTGTTTATATGATTGGGTTTCTTTGGATCGATGATGTTATTTCCTGTGGTGAAGTAATTTCCTGTTCTTTTTCTCAGGGGGTGGTAGATGGGGTCTAACACGATGTGTTTGTTGATAGAGTTCCGACTGGAATGCCATGCTTCTAGGAATTCTCATGTATGTCTCTGTTTGGCCTGTCCTAAGATGGATGTGTTGTCCTTCTTTATCTGTATGTAAGGATACTAGTGAGAGAGGGTCATGTCGTTTTGTGGCTAGTTGGTGTTCATGTATCCTGGTGGCTAGTTTTCTGCTTGTTTGTCCAATGTAGTGTTGTTATAGTTCTTGCACAGTATTTTATAAATGACATTAGTTTTGTTGTCTGTATAGGGTCTTTCAAGTTCATTAGCTGCTGTTTTAGTGTGTTGGTGGGTTTGTGGGCTACCATGATGCCAAGAGGTCTGAGTAGTCTGGTAGTCAGATGTAAGGAAGAGTGGCTAGGATTTCTGGAGGCGTTTTGTCTGTTTGTTTGGGTTTGTTGCTGAGAAATTGGCGGACTGTGTTCATTCAGTACCCATTCTTTTTGAATACACTGTATAGGTGATTTTCCTCTGCTCTGCGTTGTTCCTGTGTGCTGCAGTGTGTGTTGGCTTGTTGAACTAATGTTCTGATGCAGCTTCGTTTGTGGATGTTGGGATGATTGCTTCTATACTTCAATATTTGGTCTATATGTGTTGTTTTCCTGTAAACACTGGTTTGAAGTTGCCCATTGGCTGTTCGCTCTACTGTGACATCTAGGAATGGCAGTTTGTTGTTGTTTTCCTGAATTTTATGCCAATAAGGGTATTATTGATGGTCTTGAGTGTTTCCTCTAATTTATTTTGTTTAGTGATGACAAAGGTGTCATCCACGTAGCGGACCCAAAGCTTGGGTTAGATGGTTAGCAGAGCTGTTTGTTCGAGTCTGTATATTACTGCCTCTGCTAAGAACCCTGATATCGGAGATCCCATAGGTGTCCCGTTGATTTGTCTGTAGGTTTTGTTGTTGAAGGTGAAGTGTGACGATACTGTCCTTGCTGAAGAAGTTAGTGGTGTTTGGTGTATGTGTCTTTGGATCTTCTAATAGTATGGTCAGTGTTTCATTGGCCAGGTTAATGTTGATTGATATAAACAGGGCTGTTACATCAAAGAAACTCTTGGGATTCCTGAAGACCATCAAAGTCACTAAGATAGAAGCTATTGGACCTATGCCTTACCCCACACTTCACCACTAACTTCAGCAAGGCCAGTATCGTCAAGCAAGTGGACCAGTGCCTTACCACACACTTCAAGCCAAACCAAGACATGCACGAGAATTCCTAGAAGCATGGCATTCCAATCAGAACACTATCAACAAGCACATCAAGTTAGACCCCATCTACCATCCCTGAGAGAAAGAAAAGGAAAAGACTTCACCACAGGAAATAACATCACCAAACCAAAGAAACCCAATCATATAAATAGAAAGCAGAAACCGTGTACACTGCTTCGCCTGAGGCCCACTGAAGATGTTACCTAGTAGGGTGACAAAATGTCTGGAAATGAACCTCACAGCTCAGTGAGCAAACCTACGTCCAGAACCTCAACCTGAGCTACAAATCTTCTCAAAACTCGCTATATTTATTAATGACCCCCTGCCTATGTGCTCCCAGATTAATGATTCCATACCCCTTGGATTAAACCTCTTTCTGCAATGACCTTTTCAACCAAAGCCTAATGCCACCCAGGGTCAGGAAGTACTGAGATGGAGAGGTGTCTGTGTTCACTGGGTTATTTGGGCAAAGACAAGGACTCTGCGTTGGTGCTTGTTTAGGATTATATTAATTCTGCTGAAGTGTCTCAGAATTCTGAGGTTTAGAAAATTTTAAAAAAACATCAGATGTCTGTCCCAAGTGCCTTTCTCCCACATTTATTGCATTGTAGTCTATGTTCATTGCTTCTTGATGAGATTTATTTGGTGAGTTTCGGGAAGAGAAACATAATTCTTCCTATCCATCAATGTAAGTGATATCTTACATTTCAGTCCAACATGAGCCAAAAGTGCTGGCAGTTACAGCAGCCACTCCCAGAACAATCTGACCTCAATCTGTGTTTCTCCACCTTCCAAAACAGGCATTTACCTTCCACACTGATCACTTTTTGCATACAGTGCACTGACTGTGCGCCTATTGGTGTCTTTGCACAGCCCTGGATCAAATAATAATGGTGTGCCGAATGTGAACTGGCATACCCAGTCTCCCTGTCTGAACTCAGCTGATTCCTAGAAATTTGTGATATGGTCTATTGACTTAATACAAAATAACAGCAAACATAGCTGTTGGCGTGAGAAGTTTAAACTCTATTTGGTGTTTCACTTTATTTGGGTGCTTGAATTTTGTGGAGGTTGCAATTTGAGAATATGGGAGCTGATGTAACAGGAAGAGTCTGGTTTCTGTATTTGCGTATGTTTAGGTTTTAATGGGATGTTCTGATTTCTCTTCCTCCGAACTTATAGTAGACCAAGTTGAAGGTGCCTGAGGATTGAACCCTTCAGGCTGCACACCATACTCTCAATACAAATGCTGTATTATGACAAGTTATTGGAAATTCTGAAAAGCTTAGACCTGACCTACCTATGGTTTGAGGTGATGAACCTCACTGATGGACACAATTAAAATGTCAGTTCAAAGTTTGTGAGAAGATTTGTAGCTTGGGTGCTCGTTGTTGTGGTTCTGTTCGCCGAGCTGGGAGTTTTTCTTGCAAACGTTTCGTCCCCTTTCTAGGTGACATCTTCAGTGCTTGGGAGCCTCCTGTGAAGCGCTTCTGTGCTGATTCCTCTGGCATTTATACTGGTTTGAATCTGCCGCTTCCGGTTGTCAGTTGCTGTCCGCTGCAGTGGCCGGTATATAGGGTCTAGGTCGATGTGTCTGTTGATAGAATTCTTGGATGAATGCCATGCTTCTAGGAATTCCCTGGCTGTTCTCTGTTTGGCCTGCCCTATAATAGTGGTGTTGTCCCAATCGAATTCATGTTGTTTGTCATCTGAGTGTATGGCTACTAGGGATAGCTGGTCATGTCGTTTCGTGGCTAGTTGATGTACGTGGATGCGGGTTGTTAGCTGTTTTCCTGTTTGTCCTATGTAGTGTTTTGTGCAGTCCTTGCATGGGATTTTGTACACTACATTGGTTTTGCTCATGCTGGGTATCGGGTCCTTTGTCCTGGTGAGTTGTTGTCTGAGGGTGGCTGAGACAGACAACAACTCACCAGGACAAAGGACCCGATACCCAGCATGAGCAAAACCAATGTAGTGTACAAAATCCCACGCAAGGACTGCACAAAACACTACATAGGACAAACAGGAAAACAGCTAACAACCCGCATCCACAAACATCAACTAGCCACGAAACGACATGACCAGCTATCCCTAGTAGCCATACACTCAGATGACAAACAACATGAATTCGACTGGGACAACACCACTATTATAGGGCAGGCCAAACAGAGAACAGCCAGGGAATTCCTAGAGGCATGGCACTCATCCACAAACTCCATTAACAGACACATCGACCTAGACCCTATATACCGGCCACTGCAGCGGACAGCAACTGACAACCGGAAGCGGCAGATTCAAACCAGTATAAATGCCGAAGGAATCAGTACAGAAGCGCTTCACAGGAGGCTCCCAAGCACTGAAGATGTCACCTAGAAAGGGGACGAAACGTTTGCAAGAAAAACTCCCAGCTCGGCGAACAGAACCACAACAATGTCAGTTCTTTAACTTAAGGACTACTCAGGGTGCTGTTAGATCTTCAAGTGACTGAAGAGACTGTTCACCTGCAGACCTTTGGGCATATGGATCTGGATATCCCACAAAACAATGGAACCTGGAGTGCAGGAATTGTTTGCTTTTATGCCATTGCTGTGCCTCAGCAATTAAGGCCTTATGAGTCAAAAAGTGATGTAGCTTGATGGTCATGTTGGTGACATTTTAAATGACTGATGACAATCTCCTCCCATTTGTTAATATCAATGTTACCATGCTCAAGGAAAGCTTCAAAAAGTTTCTTAACACGATTTCTTTGTCCTCCCTAGCATGTTCACCATTTGAAAGTGGAGAAATTCAATCTGGCAGGTACAGTTTTAAAACATCTGGACCCAGAGTCCAGCCTGTCAAAATTGATTTGTTGCTGTTTTACCTGAATATTTGTGGACTCGAATTCAAGAAGGACATGAGCATTCGTTTGGTCCTCTTGTTGAATCCCAAGTTACAACTGGTGGAGTTTCTCTGGTTATGGTTCCTAGTCGAAGCTTACATGTAACCTCATTGGATTCCTTGGGGAACCATTATTCTCCATATGACCTCGACAGTCTGGAGGTCAGACAACAATGACGTGTTGAACCACAGTACATAGGACCACCTTGCCAGTATAGCTAATGTCCGATTTTACACTCGGTGAGATGCACCATCTTCTTGGACTTGCTCAGCCAATTTTGTTGCCTGTGTTGTCTTGCATCTCCACCCAACTCTTACTGCAATTATTGAATATATCACAAGCAGAGGTGTCTTGGTTCCAGAGCTCAGGGAATCATTAGAGTGTACTGGCCTCGATACCGTGTTACGTTGATCCACTGAAGTAGTAAAATGGGAGAGCCAAGGAGATTGTGATAATTAGCTGACTTCATCAGCAAAGTTGCTACTTATATTCTTGGGAAGATAAACAACAGAAAGCAAATCTAAACAATAGCAGTGTACCTGCTGATTTATGCTGAGATTCTGGATTTATTGAAGTCTGGGGCTTTACAGAGCCACCCATAGACAGTCTGTCCCTGTCTCGGTTATTCAGTTTGGCAATTGATTGGGAATGAATAATTTATGGAATTGAGAGAGTCCCAAATGCAACAGAATTGTGGGCGACTGTGGAATGAATGTTGTCCTTAATGGAAAGGAGGCAGGAATTTCAAAATAGGGAAATTTACTGTAACCATTTAGGACATTGGTGAGACACCACTTGAAGTGTTATGTAGAGAATTGGTCTCCCCTTTATTTGAAAAGAACATGACTTTAGTAGAATGAGAGGCAACCTTATGCAAATATATAAGATTGTTTGGAGACTTGACAGAGTAGATGCAGAGAGGTCTTTTTCTTGTGGGCTGGGACCAGAGGACATAGTCTTGACCATTTAAGACAAATATGAGGAGGAGTTTCGTATAAGATTGGTGAATCTGTGGAATTTGTTACCCTAGAGGGCTGTTGAGGATGGGTCATTCAGGAAGTTCAAGATTGAGATAGACCAATTTTGATCAGTAATGGGATAAAGGGTTATGGGGAAAAGGCAGAAAGATGAAGTTGAGGATCATCTGATTAACCATGATCTCATTGAATAGTGGAGCAAATTTGATGGGCTTAATGACCTGCTTCTGCTCTTGAGCTATGGATTTATCATCTCTGAAGCTGTGCAGAGACAGTTTACTTCACTTATTCTGGGATAAAGCACTTGTGAAGAAAGGTTGAACAAGTTGGAATTATCGATTGGAATTTAGAAGAAGAATTAGGTGATTTCTCCAGTTTGTGGGGAAGACTAAATCTTGAGGGATGTGGTTTAAAAGAAAGAGGTTGTCTTTTAAGACAATGAAATTTTTTTCTGTTAGTGGATTATATGGACGTCTCTTCATCAGAAGCGGAGGCTTCAAATTTATTCAAGCACAAGTTGTATAAAGTTTTGATTGCATATGGGAGTGGAAAGTTATGGGGTGTAGTGAGGAGTTGAGACTGCAATTTCCCAAAATTGGAAGAGCTGTCTCAGACTAGTCAAGCCACAGCCTAACAAATAAACTCACAGAATCTGCCTTGCAATATTCCAGATGTGACCATCACAATCCCTGAATATGGTCTGTTCCACCACCAGGACAGATGCAGCAGAAATGGTGTACAATTGGGAGAGAGTTGCCCCTGGTAGTCCTCAACATTGACTCAAAACCCCATAAAGTCTCATGGTTTTAGGTTAAATGTGGATGAGGAAGCCTGATTACCAAGTATTGTCCTCCCTCAACTGGTGAATCAGCCCTCCTCCATGTTTGACAAAACTTAGAGGAAGTGCTGAGGGTGGCAAGGTGCAAAATGTACTCTGGATGGGGGATTTCCATGTCCGCCACCAAGAGTGGCTTGGCAGCAGCACTACTAATCGAGTTGGTCTGCAGCAGGTGGTGAGTGAACCAACAAGATGTAAAAACGTACTTGAACTCATCCTTACCGATCTGTCTACCATAGATGTGGCTGTCTGTGACCGTATTGGTAAGAATAACCACCACGTAGTCCTTGTGGAGACAAAGTCCCACCTCCACATTGAGAATACGTGACTCCATGATATTGTGTGACACTATCACCGTGCAAACCGGGCAGATTTTGAACAGATCTAACAATTCAAGACTGGACATCCATGAGGCGCTGTGGGCCATCAACAGTCTCATACCTCATAGAAGTATACAGCACACTTTCGTCTACCTAATCCATGCCAACCAGATATCCAAAGTTAATCTAGATCTCTTTATCCAGCAACGCTCGCCAGGACCTTACCATTAAGTGGTAAGACTGAAGACCTGTGACCAGTGGTGTGCCACAAGGATCGGTGCTGGTTCCCCTAATTTTAGTCATTTATATAAATGATTTGGATGTGAATACAGAGAGCATGGTTATTAAATCTGTAGATGACACTAAAATTGATGATGTAGACTGTAAAGAAGGTTATCTCAGAATATGACGGGACTTTGATCGGATGGGCTGATGACCGAGGAGTGGCAGATAGAGTCTAAATTAGAGAAATGTGAGGTGCTGCAATTTGGTAGGATCCTGAGGTGTGTTGCCAAACAAAGAGACCTTGGGGGCACATGTTCAAAGTTTCTTCAAGGTCAAGTCACAGGTAGACAGGAGGGTAGCGAAGAAGGGGTTTGGTATACTTGCCTTTATTGGTCATTGCATTGAATGTAGGAATTGAGATGTCATGTTATGGCTGTCCAGGATATTCGTTAGCTGAAAATGTGTTGCTGGAAAAGCGCAGCAGGTCAAGCAGCATCCAAGGAGCAGGAGAGTCAATGTTTCGGGCATGAGCCCTTCTTCAGGAAGGGCTTCAAAGAAGGGCTCATGCCCGAAACGTCAACTCTCCTGCTCCTTGGATGCTGCCTGACCTGCTGCGCTTTTCCAGCAACACATTTCCAGCTCTGATCTCCAGCATCTGCAGTCCTCACTTTCTCCTACAGGATATTTGTTAGCCCACTTTTGAAATACTGCTGTCAATTCTGGTCTCCCTGCTATAGGAAAGTTGTTAAATTTGAAAGGGTTCAGAAAGGATTTACAAGGATGTTACTGGATTGGTGGGTTTGAGCTGTAGAGAGGGGCTGAATAGGCTGGCACTATTTTCCGTGCTGTGTCAGAGGCTGAGGAGAGACTTTATAGAAGTTTATAAAATCATGAGGTTTATGGATAAGGTGAATAGCTATGGTCTTTTTCCCAAGTTAGGGGAGTCCAAGACTTAGAGGCCTTTGGTTTGAGGTGTGAGGGGGAAGATTTAAAAGGGACCAAAGGGGCAACGTTTTCACATGGAGGCTGGTATGTATATGGAATGCCCTGCTGGAGGAAGTCATGGAAGATGGTATAATTACAGCATTTAAAAGAATCCTGGATGGATATATGAATAAGAATGGTTTAGAGGAATATGCTCCAAATGCTGGCAAATGGGATTAGGTTAATTTAGGATATCTGATCGGTATGGGCAAGTTGGATCAAATGGTCCGTTTCTGTGCTGTATGACTCTTTTGACTTTGTTACAGTTTAAAACAAATATGTGATTGGCTGTTTGACGGGCAGAAAGTTTTTTCAATTTAATGCACTGGTTGATTGGTGACCTATTTTCTGGGCTAAAAATTTCAACACCAGGTTATAGTCCAACAGGTTTAATTGGAAGCACACTAGCTTTCAGAGTGACGCTCCTTCATCAGGAGGAGCGTTGCTCCGAAAGCTGGTGTGCTTCCAATTAAACCTGTTGGACTATAACCTGGTGTTGTGATTTTTAACTTTGTAACCCCAGTCCAACACCAGCATCTCCAAATCATGATTTTCTGGGCAGTATTGGAATTGCGGAGCAGATATTGGGTCTGATATTTTTGTGGCATTGGTAGCTTGGGAAACATTTTTGGACAGGCAAGGTTAATTTGAGGAAGCAGGCTTCAGAGTTGTTTTCTGGGAGCAAGGATGGTTGGGTGTTCTTGAGTAAGTGAGAGGATATTTTTGGGGAGTCAGTGAGATGTGTTACCGGGTGAAATCATAGCTGCCATGCTCCATCCCTGTAAATTACCATGGAGGCGGATGCCGTCACCATGGTAATCCAGGCCCACAGTTTAGTGGGGGTGTTATCAAACAATGACTTACCTGTTTTCAAGCCAATTTTAGAAAGCTGTAGAGCTAATAGTGAGAGTGAGCCACCTCACCCGACAGACCTTGGCAGGAATCTCTCTTTTTTAACACATTCCTAACGTATTTGTCATGCCTTGTGTGACCTGAGCTGAGAGTCAGGGCACAGATGCAGGCAGCTCAGATGAATGGATTGTGATGAGGACCCAGCCTGACTCCACACCACTCAGGCTGCTGAAGTAGGTTGTGAACGCACTGAATTCCAACTGCGCAGTAACCTCTCTTCATATTTGTTGCCCCCCCCCCCTCCCCCACCCAGCTCTTGTACTTAATTTAAATCCTTTCTCATCTGGTGGCCTTGGGGTCAGTCCTATACCAGCTGAGGTACTTCTGGTCTGAATCAGATGTGTAACGCACTTGAACAAATGTGAACGAAGTCTGTTCGACATGAATCAATGGTGTCTGATGTATCATTATGTGAACAGGACAGTGGTTCTAACATTTTTGAATCCTGCATTTCAAGTGTTTGAACCAGGGTGGGGAATGTGTCTGGCACTTGTTGGATTTGAACTGATGGTCACAATTAAGTTCAGATGTTACAAACTCTCCCAACTCAAAGAAAGGAAGCTGTTTCCAGGGGAAGAGGTGGATTCCCTCGGTGCTGAATTAACCTCCACCCTCCCCAAACCTGTACATTTAGGGCTAACAGGACTTAATTAACCCCAAGCTAGTGTTGTCAGAGTACTGATGTTGGGAACTGGAGGTCTCGTCTCAACATCTTAACATTACTTGTATTAAACTCCCAGATTGCAAGTATCAGATAAATATCAAATGAGTGATTCTCTATCCAGATTCTTCTGCAAGTTGAACAAACACTGACTCTGCCCAGTTGCACAGTGAATATCCTTACTCTGATCTGTCAAAATATGTGATTTATTTGGGGCGCTATGTGTCGGTCAGCAGAAGCTGAATTAGACGTGCAGGAAGTGATCAGAGAGGCAGTTGGGTTCTGTTTAAAGCACTACTGAGTTTAGTGTGTAATATAATCAGACCGGCTTTGTGAGAACAGCAATGGAATGGGGATTCCAATTGGCTGTTAATGGCAGCACAGCATTCACTAACATTTTGGGCAGTGTATTATTATCCTGGGTCAGGGGAGAGGCAATGCCCTTACACTGGCTTGTCGGTTCTTGCAAGTGCAGGAAAGGTTTTTATAATCCTTTTCACAGGATTAAAAGATTGTTAATTGAGTATAAATATCCCATAATTAGGCCATATCTCACAGGAACAGAAGTAGGCCATTCAGCACATTTCAGTTCCTGGAGTTCCCTTTCCTCCTATTCCTTCACCCTGTCATTGCTGCTCCTTCATTTTTGACACATCCTTACTGTTGCCTTATTTGTTGTGTCTGCTGTCAGCTCTCACTCTCCCCCGTGTGATGGAGAGTGTCACTGACCTTGAGGGTTGAAGTGTGGAGCTCCTTTTTGGCTCCGGACACCTGATGCACCGGAATTAATTGGTCCTTTCAACAGATGCTTTAAGTATAGAATGTGTCTATTAGGTGTCAGTGACAGGCTGGCGGAAGGAGTCTCATTGAGCTTTCCTTCTGTCTGTATCCATATCCAGGAAGGAATAACCTAGTTGGTCCACTAATGGCTTGGGTATGGAAGGTTACCTCCTGTCCTGGACTGACCTGAGATGATACTTACTGCAGATATAGCAGTGGGATCTAGAGAGCAGGAAGCCAGTTTTGCTGCCTCAGACGATACTTTCAGTATCTCTGCAGCTTCTGTGATGTTTGCTCAAACAGTTACTTACTGGGCTGGTGTTGTCCCTCTGGCGCTACTGTGCAGAAACCTCACCTTAGGTCAGCTCTCCATCTCCCAGGGTAAGTGAGAAGCACTGCTGCCAAATTCAAGTTAAAATCTCGCCTTTTTTTTGAGAAAAACAACCTATGACTGTGTATAATGATAGCTACAAGTTCAGTAATCTGAGGGTCAAAACATCAGTGTATAGGGAAGGGCATATCAGTGGGTAGACCTGTGTTACAATGAGAGGTATACAAGTGTCTTAGTGAAAGCTGTGCAGTAGATTTGACACTAATCTAATTCATGCCTGTATTCTCTCCCTATTGTCTTCAGTTTGTCCTGGGACAGACATGAAATTGGAGTTATCGTTCAGTTTAGAGAACCATTACTACACACTGCGCAAACAATATGAGAACTGCCGTGAGGTCCAGGGCAACCTAGAGATCACGTACCTTACAGGGAACCTCAACCTATCCTTTCTACAGGTAACTTAGAAATAAGAGTATATGCAAGTTTCTTTGTTTGGGGGAAAAAGTAAATCAGTTTATAGTTACTGGGTCCAGTCCAAGTCTGGATTCCCACTGTCTTGGATTTTCCAATGTGCTAATTCCATACCTTTACTCTGACACTTCTGTCTTTATTAGCAATTCTTCACTGCAGTCACTAGATTTAGCATGAGCTGGTTTATTTCCCTTTCCTGTAGATCAAGGGCACTTGACAACATATCGTGTTGACTAACCGAGGACAGCTCAGCAAAGTATTAGGGTGGGCCGTGGCTCATTTCAATGTGGCTCCATTCCTGCTCTTTGAAGCTTGCTCCTATTTGGGATGTAGCACACCTCCTCCCCAGAATTTCTTCTCATTCAGGACAGGGCTTTACACTTTGGGACTCAGGCTCCTTCCAAGTGTGGGGTTTCCTTTTTTTATTCATGGTCTACTAAAGTGACCAAGACAGTGAATCAATCATGCTTTTGGTGGAATTGCTGGGTTTCTGATCAAGGATAAAGATAAGCAGGAAGCACTGAATTGTACTCCGGAGTCGAGGCAGCGATCCGTGTAGAATCCTGGCTTTTCTGCTGTCTTGATATGCAACTCCTAAACACTCTAATGGTGATGGGGTCTGTCTATTGATGAACTCTCTGCTTGTTACAAGTTCCAGCTATTTAATTTTTTGCTTTTTTGTTTTGTGCAGAATATTCAAGAAGTCCAAGGTTATGTTTTAATAGCGCACAATGCAGTCGACTACATTCCTCTAGAAAATCTACGCATCATACGAGGAAGCCAGTTGTATGAGGGTCAGTTTGCACTGGCTGTCCTGTCTAATTTTAACTCGACTGGTGCCGGTCTCAGAGAGCTTCGTATGAAAAGTCTGACAGGTCAGAGTCTTTGTACAATCTGTTGGCTTCAGTTCTTCACTCTCTTGGTTCTGTAAACTAATCCCTCCTGCCCCAGTTCTGACAACGACCCAGATTTGGGATCCATAATAGAAGAGTTGATTTATAGCAATCAGCAATCCCCAAATAACTCAAGAACAGATTTCAGAAGCTTTCTTGTCTGTGCCAGTAATGATCAGAAAATGGGCTGAACTATCCCAGGAATTTATGGAATGCATAATAGTCTTCTCTTCAAAGTTCTTTTAAACTTTCCCTTATGGTACTTGCTGACTATCAGTCTCGTGCTAACATTTAGCCTTAAAAGGAGTTTACCACCAACTTTGGGCTGCATTCACAAGCGACTTGACTCTGAGAAGACATCATACTGACGAGCCATGAGCCAACAACAGCTTCATACCATTCCCAGGCTAAGCCTCAATCAGGGGGACTTGGGCCCAGTTCAGTCAACCCTACCGACCTTGACCTTGATTGAACCATGGGAGTGTGTGGCTGCCCTTTGACTGGAGGGCATGCCAGGAACAATATCTAGAAGTAACTTGTGTCAACTGATGAAACTACCAAACAGTGTGACTTGCATGCCAAGCAACAAGTGATAGATTAGAGCTAAACAATCCCACAACTAATGGATTAGATCAAAGGTTGGAAGTTCTGCCACATCCAGTTGTGAATGGTGGTAAACAGTTCAGCACTTCACTGGAGGAGGAGGCGGCTCCATTAATAACCCCATTTTCAAGGATGGGCGAACCCAGCACCCAGATAAGACTGATGCATTTGCAGCAATTCAACATTCCTTCAGTGTCCCTGGGTGAGAATCCTGGAAATCCTTAAGACGTTTTGGACCTACCTACAGCACACAGACTGTAGCAATTCAAGAAGTCAGCTCACCAACACCTTTTCAAAGGCAACTAGGGACCTGTAATAAATGCTGGCCTGGCCAGCAATCCCCATGTCCCATAAGTGAATTTTGAAAAACAAAAACTCTTCTGCATTTTGGAAGAAATGCTGGGTGGAACTTTGAGTTATAGTTTTAATCTCAGTTGGGGATTTCCATTCTGACAACCTGGCGAGGGTTCTTTTCATATGAGTTAGATGTTTCACTTGTGAATAACAAAGCCAGAATAAAAAATGGTGACAAATTCAACAAGGTCTGCTGGCAGCAGTAGATCAACAAACTGAAAGGAGGAGGAAAGGAGGCAAAGAAACTGTGATTAGATCCTGACAAAGTTTAGGAGACCAAGATTGCCGAGGTTACCATAGTATTGAGATACTGAGTAAGTGGTTCAAATAAGACAGAGTGCAGTGAATCTTTTATAAATTCCACTGTCTTGAGTGTGTCATGAAGCCAACCTTGATGAGGTTGCAGAACCAACTCATTGCATTGGTTCACAATTCAAATGGAGGTTCCCTTTGAGCCTGACTCTGACTGGGACCATGAGGCTGGTTCATGGCACCTTTGATCTCAGAATTGAGAGGAGGGTGCAGGGATGTGTGGGTCTGGGAACTGAAGTTTGGAAGAGTGCTGGCCATGGATTTGTAAACTGAATTAGCCTTCTAGTGCTTAAGTCTTAACATATTCCCATTTTCTGAAATGGGTGGACAAAACCCTCTGTTATATATTGCTTGTTATCATCTCCTCAAAGACACATTGGAACGGGTATAAAATGCTGAAAATATTCTCACCTGAAGTATGTAGGAAAGACAGTCTGCGCAACTAACAATTTTGCTGAACTTAGTGACTTACCTTTTGGTGAAGTGCAAAACATATGGGGAGTTAGGGTAATCCTATGGAACAATTGATAATGTAAATGTGTGTTTGACAGAAATCCTGGTGGGGAATATTCGGATCAGTGATAATCCCTGGCTCTGTTACCAAGAGACCATCCAATGGGATGATATTCAGGACAAGAACAACATGTATCCTTTTGTAGGATCAGTGGACTTTAACCGGACAGTAGAATGTGAGTATATCTGGTGAAATGGAGAGAATTCACATCTCTCTAATGAATGCATTTGATGTTGGAGCTGTTACTTAGGGCTATGAGTACTATGATCACTGTCTCATTGTTATTTAATGCTCTCTCTGTCTATCTTTCTCCCTCAGGTGTTAACTGTAGTCACTGTGAGTCAGGATCATGCTGGGGCTCAGGTCCTGAATATTGCCAGATATGTGAGTGACTGTCCAGTGGATTGTTTCTATACTTATCACATTACAATTCTGGTTTCTTTAGCACTTTGTGTTCCAGTAATTCTTGATCTCTTCCAACTTCAAATTGACTGTGTGAATGGCCTATTGTTGACCTCCTTCTAGAGATTATTGATGTGAAATTCTAGGGTGGAGAAACACATTTCTCCCAGGATTGGGTTTGCTAATGTTGCTGGGGTTGATGTGGAAGGGAGAACTGGTGAGATACCCATTTATGGTTATGCATTTGGCCCTGTTATGCATTTCTGCCTAACTCTGCGCAATGTTTGTCGAGTTCGTTTTGAATTTGATTCATTAACATGGTTGGTGCCTTGCAGACTTAACATTTCTGTGTTTCAGTGACTCGGAAGGTTTGTGCTCCTGAGTGTCTGTCTCGATGTAAAGGACGAGACCCGACTGATTGCTGCCACAGCCAGTGTGCCGCAGGCTGCACTGGACCGAAAGATACCGACTGCCTGGTAAGTGCACACCCAGAGATCATATTTATTAACAGTAGATAAAATTAAGCAAAAGTTTGGATTCTTCCAGGGCACTGTAAGAAACAGTATTCTGTATCATTTAATAGGATCTTGGCTGATTTGGCATTCCTCACATCCTCTTTCTCACCCTTTCCCCTAACTTTGATTCCTGTACTGATCAAGAGTCTATCTATTTCACTCTGAAATATACATACTCTGCCCCCATAGCTCTCTGTGACCAGGAGTTTCAAAGAGACACAACCCTCTAAGAGAAGAAATTCTTCTTCATTTCCGTCTTAAATTTGCATCCCTTTATCATGACGCTATTCCTTCTGGTCCTAGACTCTCCCATGAGGGGGAAACATCCTCTCAGCATTTACCCTGTCGAGTCTCTTTAAGCATCTCATATGTCTCAATGAGAGATATGGTGTTTTCATAGCATCACTTTCTTCCATGGAGGAGCTGTGTAAGCATCCACAGACTGATTAACAGTTTGATAGCTGACAATATGAGCTTCCATTTCCTGTCCACAACCATCTTTATCCCAGAAAAAAAGGGGATTTCGTCCTTTTAATAGTGTTTTGTATGCTCACAAATAATTGTGGTGAAGAGGAGGTGGGTAGTGTTGGATGGGTGGGTGGGGGTCGCCCGCAGAGAGGACCCAAGTGATATTCTTGTGAACATCAGAGGTGGAGCTCTTGTCTTCCAGAAGACTCCGTCTTGGTCTCTGCTGTACCATAGGCTTTACCTCAGAAGGGGGAGTTGTGTGCAGTAAGTTAATAACATAACTTTCTGCATAATTCCTGTCTCTTTAACCCTATGACCCTGTCCTGGGTCCTTTGCACAGCACCAGCTCCAGGTCTTGGGTTAGAGTGTTTCTGGTATGCAGCTAATCTGATTCTGTTCATCTCTTCCAGGCCTGTCACTATTTCAGCAATGGTGGAACATGTCGGGGGGATTGTCCACCTCTCTACATCTACGCATCTCATAAATACCATCTGGAACGCAATCCTGATGGGAAATACATCTTTGGAGCCAGCTGTGTCAAAAAGTGCCCACGTAAGTTCCTGTTGCAACTTTCCTACTTTATTAATACTTTAATTTTTAAGTTTTTAATTCCTCCTTTATTCCTCTCAAATTTATCTTTGATCCTATTGTAATATATCTCCTCTTCCCTCTCTTTTCCCTATCTTCCTGGCAACATTTTGCTGTTCATGTTCACTGTCACAGATAATTACTTAGCGACCAATGTGGGCTCGTGCACTCTGAACTGTCCAAACAACACCAGGGAAGTGAACAGAGGAGGTGAACAGAAATGTGAGGGGTGTAGTCCCCCCTGTCCCAAAGGTCAGTGTCACATTTGCTGAGGTGAGCAGTTAACTGTTTCTGTTTGGATGGGATTGGTGAGATAGTCCTCATGATTTACCCATTCCTTTTAGGTGTGGTTGAATCTAAGGACAGTGACTCTGAACTTGTTAGTGACAGGTGTAAAGTGGACCCAGATTTAATGACCGTCTGCTGAAGATGAATCTGAGATATGGGCTTTGCATTCTACCCTACAGCCGATATGCAGAGTCAGATTGGGAATATCACTCAGCTTTATTGAGAAACTAGAAAATCAGAGAAGAAACCTGATTTCTGTTGCAATCTCTAATTGGCTGGCTGTGTACTAGAATCAGTTTAACAGGTGTATGAATAAGCTCTCTTTTGAGTTAATGACTTGGATTTTTCTAGATAAAACAAATATGTTCTGTGTTTGAAGTTGTTTGGTACTGGTTGCTCTTTTCGTATTTTTCACTAAGTTGTCTTGCCTTGTAGTGTGTAATGGTTTGGGTGTAAACCGCTGGAAGGGAGTGCGGGCTGTGAACTCGAACAACATCGATTCCTTCACTGGCTGCACCAAGATCTTTGGAAGCTTGATTTTTCTTAATAAGACTTTCTATGGGTGAGTGTTTCCTACTGTCACCCCTGATCCTTCCTCTGATCCACCCTGCTTCCTTGATAACAAGCTGCTTGGGCACGCTGTCCATTTCTAGGATAGATCTTAGACCGTAAGACAGAATTGCAGAAATTAGGCATTCAGCCCTTTGAGTCATTCAATCATGGCTGATAATTTTCTCAACCCCATTGTCCCGCGTGGATCCCCTTGATACTCAAGAACCTATCTATCTCTATCTTAAATATACTTAATGACCTGGCCTCCACAGCCTTCTTTGGAAACTAATTCCATAGATTCACCACTGTCTAACTGAAAAAGTTTCTCCTTATCTCTATTCTAAAAGGTTTTCCCTTTACTCTAAGGCTGTGACCTCGGGTCCTAATCTCTCTGATCAATGGAAACATCTTCCCAATACCTATTCTGTCCAGACCATTCAGTATTCTGTAAGTTCCAATTAAATCCCCTCTCATCCTTCTAAACTCTATCAAGAATTTGCCCAGAGTTCTCAAATGTTCCTTGCATGATGAGCTTTTCATTCCTGGGACCATTCTCGGAATCTTCCAGAGCCTGCATAATTAGAGTTAAACTAAACGTGCAGCAGAAAATATTTTACACTGTGATTTACCAGTGTGTACCAAGGCCATCTGAAAATGTAACTTCTAATCTCCTCCCACACTTGGCTTCACACAATTTGCACACTCTCTCTGAAAGAGACCAGGAACCACCCATCAGGACTGACTCCCAGCTTCAAGTCTGGCTGGAAGAGGTGCTTAGGATGTCACTGTCAGTGCACCAAGTGTCCACTCTAATCTCTGCAATGATAACAATAAATGTGCCTTATATAACAGATTAGTGAAGTCAGGATAGGATTTGGCTCTGTCTAATTTTCTGCTGGCACCCACTATTGGAATTAAATATGAAGTAGACCCCTTGCAGGAGCTTCATGGGAAGGAAGGTCCACAGAGGAGGCAAAATATTTCATTGTTGTGCAGTGGGGCAGGTCACAGTACGAATAGACTCAGTTTGTTTTTGCCTTTTCAGTGACCCAACTACAAAGACTCCACCTCTGGATCCAAGAAAGCTTCAGGTCTTTGCTCCTTTGACAGAAATCACTGGTATGGGCTATTTATTTCTCAAATTGTTTCCTGAAAGACTGTGATTAACTCAAAGCAACAACCCTGTGTGAAAATACCACCATGTTCTGCAAGAAGGTAGTCTTCTTTACTCATTTTTGCAGATTTATGGGAGGATGCCATTTGGTCCAATGTGCTCATGTTGGTTTTCGAAAGAGCTATCCAATCAATCTTGTTCTTTCTCCATACCACTACAAATTTTATTTACACGTCAAGAATGTGCCTTATTCCCTTTTGAAATTTATTGTTGAATTTGTATCTTTCCTTTATCTATTTAGCATAATCCAGGTCATCATAACTTGCTATGTTAAAATAATATTTTTCCACTTTTCCTCTGATTCTTGTTTAATTACCAAAATCAACATTAACTTTTGTGTCCTCTATGTTCAATTCTGAATGTCACACTTTTAGGAAGGATGTCAAATCTGTATCCTCTGGTTACTCACTGTCAGCCACTGGGAATCTGTTTCTCTTCATTTATTTTATTGAGACTATTAGCGATTTCAAATGGTTGCAATAAATTCCTCCTTTTTCTTTGAAGAAGAACAATCTGAACTTCTCCAGTCTCTGCATAGAATTGCTACCTTGTTGCCATTCCTGTAAACCTTTTCTGCAATCTCTCAAGGCCTTGACAGCTTTTCGAACGTGTGACATTCAGAATTGAACGCTGTGTGCAGCTGTGACCATTTGTTCTAAACTCAAGGTGATATCCTTGTTGCCTTTCACCAGCCAGTGAAAGGAACCTTCCACTATTCAGACTCCTATTCATTCAAAGCTTCTGATGTGATCACTCTTCAATGTCTCAGCCACATTGAATAAATCCAAAACTTTCAAATCTCAATACTAACCCCAGAACTATTTCATCTCCATTAGGGAATGATAGTACTGTCCTTGTTTGGTCTATGTGTGACTCCAGACCCACAACAATGTAGAGTTGATCTTTAACTGCTCTGTGGCTACTGCTGACCTAGCCAGCGATGCCCACATTCCATGAATGACTTTTTAAAAATGCTGTCCTGAACCATGCTTTTACAAATTTGACTACCTGCTCCCTGAACCTGGACCATGCAATGTGCTGTGCCTTTGATGTGTTTTAATGCAATTGCTCTGACTCTGCAGGGTATTTATATATCGAGGAATGGCCACAGAATTTTACTGACCTCAATGTATTCGAGAATCTTGCTGTCATCCGAGGGCGATTGTTATACAGGTGAGATTCACTTTGACCAATCATTGCATGTGGCCCATCTCCTTTTTTTTCTTTCTCTCTCTTCGCTGCTGTCGTTCATGCTCCATCCACTTGAAGGCCAAACATATGCTTGACATGGAGCCATGCCCTTTGCGGTGCTCACACAGACTGTTGTGTGCAGAAGCCCTGATTGTTAATAGCCATTCTTATGTACCATATTTGGCATTTGCAATAACTGCTGCACTTATACCGATAAGTATCGGTTGCAAAATGCAATGTTTTAAAATCTTGATGTAATTAGGATGCAGTTTCTAATGGTTTTAAATTTTGATTTGCCTTCCTGTTTGGTTACAGAGGCGCTTATGCATTGTTGGTGCAGAATCTCCAGATACAGTCCCTGGGCTTGCGCTCTCTGAAAGAAATTAGTAATGGGCTGGTATTCATTCACCAAAACCTGAACCTCTGCTATGCCAACTCTATTCCCTGGAGCCAACTATTTAAGGAGGAACATCAGGAGGCATTGATAACGGCCAACAAACCGCAGGATATCTGTAGTAAGTAGAAACACTCACTGGGACAAGTTATCCAATCTTGTTAGAGTCCTTACTGAATTGATTCTATAAAATCAGTAAAGGAAGTTGGAACAGCGAGGCACTCACTTATGTTTTTCAGTTCAGCATAAATAAATTTTTAAGGGGTGACTGCAATATTGCTGAGAATTTGAAGATTTATATACATAGCATAAATCCTTTCAAGACATTATTGCTCCGAATCTCTGGATTCTCCTTCAGCCCACAAACCTCTGAGACATATGAACTTCGTCCATAATTCTAGCTTCCTATGTATCCTTGATTTTAATTGTTTCACCATTGGTGTCCATACTTTTAGTCACCTTGGCTGTGCAGTTCTCTCCCTATATATCTTTGTCTTTCAACCTCACTCTCCTCCTTTAAGATGTTTCTGTCTGTGTAAATGCACCTTAAACCTTTCTCCAGATCTGCTTCTACCACCTCCACTGGTGGCATGCTCCAGGTACCTATCACCTCCTGTGTTTAAAAGACAAATTTACACGTCTACGTTAAATATTCCCCCTCTCAGCTTAAACCTTTGCCCCCTAGTATTTGACATTTCCACATTGGGAAAAAGACTGATTATTCACCCCATCATGTGTTTCGTAGTTTTATGTTAGCCTACCAGGTCACTCCTCAGCCTCCAGCTTTGTTCACCTCTTGTTACGACACAGAAGTGAATCTCTGTTAATTAAACTAAACACCCAGAAAAGCTCACCTCACCTCGACATCTGTTAAAATATAAGTGACAGAGGACTCTTAAATTGCACTATTTAAAGAAAATAACATCAATTTATTTTTTAACTCTAAAAGGGAGCATTAAACAACTATTAACAATTCTAAGCCTCTCTTTCTTTCACCTACTTATTATTTGCCTCCAACTCTATGACAATACACTGTTCCAATGAGACACTTATTAAAATTAGGTGAACTTAATTTCAAAACCACACAACTGCTGTCATCTTCTGTGTCTTTCTTCTTCCGGCTGAAGATCTCCCAGCGACATCGTCTTTCTTTTTACTGTGAATATGTCTCATATGAAAAGGTAACTTTGATAGTGTGTATCCTAATTTCTTGGAGAGCAAGATGTTAGCTCTCCATGTGATTCTGCCTCGACAGCAGTTGCTGTCTGATCAACTTTCAAAATGTCCACATTTTATACGCCCCACCATCAGATCGTCCCATTGATTTGATGTTGGCGAAACAATAAATTCAAACTTGATTCGGTTTTAGTATCTTGGGGAATAATTTAAACTGGTTAAATTCAAATTGTTGTCAAAACAGTAACTAAAACTCAGGTATCCATTTCACAGCCAAATGTTACATATTTTCAATTTTCCAGTACAATCTGGGGCTGCCATCTCGTCATATACACAGGTGCTTGTAATCTCTCAATTTAGAACAGCATTCTCTCTTTCTCTCTCTTTCTCTCTCTTTCTTTCTCTCTCTCTCTTTCTCTCTCTTTCTCTCTCTTTCTCTCTCTTTCTCTCTCTTTCTTTCTCTCTCTTTCTCTCTCTCTCTCTTTTTCAAAGGTACAATACACGCCTTCAATTTCATAACACTCCTTTTAACTAATATACTCCAATTCAGACAACATCATGGTAAACCCCTTTTGCACCCTCTCCAAAGCCTCTACATCCTTCCTATTGTGTGACATCTAGAATTGCACACCATAATCCAAATGTGGCCTAATTAAAGTTTCACATTGCTGCGACCTGACTTGTCCAATTGTATGCTCAGTACTCTGACCAATAAAGGCAAGCATGCCATATTCCTCCTTTTCCACCTCGTCCACTTGTATTACAACTGTGAGGGAGCTATGGATTTGCAAGTCAAGATCCTTCTACGTATCATTGCTCCACAGGATCTTACCATTTACTGTGTACATTTCTCTTGCATATTGCCTTCCAAAATGCATCATCTCACGTTTGTCTGGATTAAACTCCAACTGTCATTTCTCTGCCTAAATTTTCAACTTACCTATATTCTGCTATATCCTTTGACAATCTTCCTCACAATCCAGAACTCTGCCCATTTTTGCGTTGTCTGCAAACTTACTAATCACAGCACCTTCATTATCATCCAAATCACTGAGGTCCCAACACTGATCTTTGAGGAATGCTGCTGGTTACAGACCTTCAGTCAGAAAAGCACTCTTCAACAACTACCTTCCATCTTACAACATGGAACATTACAGCGCAGTACAGATCCTTTGGCTCTCGATGTTCCGCCAACCTGAAGCTCATCTAACCTACACTATTCCATTCTCATCCATATGACTATCCAATGACCATTTAAATGCCCTTAAGTTGTTGAGTCTACTACTGTTGCAGGCAGTGCGTTCCAGTCCCTACTACTCTCTGAGGAAAGAAACTACCTCTGATATCTGTCCAATATCTATCACCTCTCAATTTAAAGCTATGTCCCCTCGTGCTAGCCATTACTATCTGAGGAAAAAGGCTCTCACTGTCCAACCTGTCTAACCCTCTGATTATCTTATATGTCAATTAATTCACCTGTCAACCTTCTTTTCTCTAACGCAAACGGCCTCAAGTCCCTCAGCCTTTCCTCGTAAGACCTCCTCTCCATACCAGGCAACATCCTTGTAAATCACTTCTTAACCCTTTCCAAAGATTCCACATCCTTCCTCTAATGCGGTGATCAAAACTGTATGCAATGCTCCAAGTGTGGCCACACCAGAGTTTTGTATAGCTGCAGCATGACCTCATGATTTCGGAACTCCATCCCTCTTCCAATAAAAGCTAACACACTGTATGCCTTCTTAACAATACTATCAACCTGGGTGGCACCTTTCAAGGAGCAATTTACCTGGACACCACGATTCTCTGCTCATCTACACTACCAAGAGTCTTACCATTAGCCCAGTACTCTGCATTCATATTACTCCTTCCAAAGTGAATCACCTCACACTTTTCCACATTAAACTCCATTTGCTACCTCTCAGCCCAGCTCTGCAGCTTATCTACATCTCTCTGTAACCTACAACATCCTTCGTCACTATCCACAACTCTACTATCCTTCGTGTCATGCATGAATTTACTAACCCATCCTTCTATGCCCTCATCCAGGTCATTTATAAAAATGACAAACAGCAGTGGATCCAAAACAGATCCTTGTGGTACACCACTAGTAACTGAACTCCAGGATGAATATTTCCCATCAACCATCACCCTCTGTCTTCTTTCAGCTAGCCATTTTCTGATCCAAACCGCTAAATTACCCTCAATCCCATGCCTCCGTATTTTGTACAATAGCCTACCATGGAAAACCTTATCAAACAGCTTACTGAAATCCATATACACCACATCAATCGCTTCACCTTCATCCACCTGTTTGGTCACCTTCTCAAAGAACTCAATAAGGTTTGTGAGGCACGATCTACTCTTCACAAATCAGTGCTGCCTATCCCTAATCAACTTATTCCTTTCTAACTGATTATAAATCCTATTTCTTGAACCCTTTCTAAAACCTTACCCTCAATCAAAGTAAAGCTCACTGGTCTATACTTACTTGGGCTATCCCTACTCCCCTTCTTGAACAAGGGAACAACATTTACTATCTCCAGTCTTCTGGCACTATTCCTGTCGACAATGATGACATAAAGATCAAAGCCAAAGGCTTGGCTACCTCCTCCTTGTCTTCCCAGGGAATCCTAGGATAACTTCCATCCGGCCCAGGGGACTTATCTATTTTTTACACTTTCCAGAATTGCTAACCTCCTTGTAAACCTTAATCCCATCTCGTCTAGTGGATCATCTTCTGTGACCAAGCTGATTTTGTATCCAATTTACCAACATACAGTGGATCCCATATGTCTTGATCTTCTGGACCTGCCTACTAAGAAGGATCTTACCAAATGCTTTTGTAAAATCTATGTAGACAACATCCACTGCCCCACTTTCATTAATCATCTTTGTCTCCTTCTTGAAAACCTCCATCAGATTTAGTGACACAAGATAAAAGCAAATTACTGCGGATGATGGAATCTGAAACCAAAAGAGAAAATGCTGGAAAATCTCAGCAGGTCTGGCAGCATCTGTAAGGAGAGAAAAAAACTGATGTTTCGAGTCTAACTGACCCTTTGTCAAAGCTTTGACAAAGGGTCAGTTAGACTCGAAACGTCAGCTCTTTTCTCTCCTTACAGATGCTGCCAGACCTGCTGAGATTTTCCAGCATTTTCTCTTTTGTTTAGTGAAACAAGACCTCTCCTACACAAAGCCGTGCTGAATCTCCCAAATAGGTCCATTATTTTCTAAATGTAAGTAAATACCAGCAGTTTCCCTACCGCTGATATAAAGCTCACAGCCCTATAATTTCCTGGATTATCTCTGTTGCCCATTTTAAACAATGAAACAGCATTGGCTTTTCTCCAGTCCTCAGGGACTACACTTGTGACTAAAGAGGATACAAAGTTGTTTGTAAAGTGCCCCAGCAATCTCCTGTCTTGCCTCCCTCAGTATTATGGGATAGATCCCATCAGGCCTTGGGGATTTATTTACCTTAATGCTTTTCAAGATGCTCAACATCACCACCTCCCTTAATATCAATATGCCCTGAAATGTCAACATACACCTTCCTAATCTTACCATCATTCATGACCTTGTCTTTGGTGATACCAATGCAAAGTGCTCAATAAGGACCTCATCCACTTCCTCTGGCTCCATGCATAAATTCCCTCCTTTGTCCTTGATGTAATAGCGTGTCCTTGAGTGCAGGAGTTGAGGTCTTGCATAAATTTAATAGGAACTCAGTTAGAAAACAGCTGGAGAACGGTGTGCAATTTTAATCTCCTATCTCAGGAAAGGCATTGTTATAAAGGGCATGTGACAGAGGTTCATCAGACCTGTCCCTGGGTTGATGGGCAGGTTTGGGAAAACTGGGTCTATATTCACTAAAATTTCAAAGAATGAGAGGTGATCTCTTTGGAACTTACGAATATTTAAAGGGATGGCAAGGTAGATGTGAGTGAGATGTTTCATCTGGTTTGAGAGTCTAGAACCAGGGGCACACTTTAAAAATGTGGGGGATGCCACTTACAGTTAAGGTAAGGCGAAACTTTTTTACTCAGAGGGTTGTAAATCTTTGGAATTCTGTATCCCAGAGGCCTGTGGATGCTCAGTATTTAAATATGTTTAGGGCAGAGACAAGTTTCTGATTACCAATAGCAAAGAGTTGTGAGAATAGTATGGGCAAAAATGTTTGTTTAATCGTTGCTATGCTTAACGCTAGGGCAGGTTTGATGGAGTTGAATAGCCTACACCTGGTCCTTTGTTCTGGTTAAATAAGCCCCTAATAATGTGGATCTGGTTCTGATCTGGAACCAGTGTTCAGGCGAAAAGGATAAATAGGGTGGTCACTAGGATTTTAAACTTGTGAGCGGGAGGGTGGGGTGGGAGGGATAGGGGAAACAACAGGGAGTATGGAGTCGAGTTGAAGGATAAGCAGTAGGTTAGCATGTGTGCAGGGTTTAAGTTTCAGGCAGATAAGGAATGAAGCAAAAAGGAAGGATAACTTAGGATCTATTACTAAAGGTGATGGAAATAATGAGAGTAAGAAAATTAGCATTAAGATGCTTTACCTGAATGCTCATAGTATTCGAAATAAAGTAGATGAATTAACAGCAGAAATCATCGTGAATGATTTTGATGTGGTAGCCATCACAGAGCCGGGTTGCAGGGGGTTCAGGGCTGGCAGTTAAACATCCAAGGATTTACAACTTATCGAAAAGACATGGAGGTGGGCAGAAGGGAGGGGTGACCTTGTTAGTTAGGAATGAAATTAAATCTATGGCACTGAATAACATAGAGTCAGATGATGTGGAGTCTGTGTGGGTGCAGTTGAGGAACCACAAAGGCACAAAAACCATAATGGGAGTTTTGTGCAAACCTCCCAACAGTGGCCGGAGCAGGGGCACAAGGTGTACCAGGAAATGGGGCATGTCAGAAAGGTACAGTCACGGTGAGCATGAGGGACTTCAGCATGCAGGTGGACTGGGTGAATAACGTTGCTGGTGGATCCAAAGAAAGGGAATTCATGAAATGCTTACAGGAATGCTTTTTGGAACAGCTTGTGATGGAGCCCACAAGGGAGCAGGCTATTCTGGATTTGGGTGCCATGTAATGAGCCAGACTTTATAAAAGATCTTAAGGGAACACTTAGGGGGCAGCGATCATAATATGGTAGAGTTCAGTCTGCAGTTTGAAAGAGAGAAGGCAAAATTGGACTTAATGGTGTTACAATTAAATAAAGGTAATTATAGGAGCATGAGAGAGGAACTGATGAAAATCAACTGGAAGCAGAGCCTGGTAGGGAAGACTGTAGAGCAACAATGGCAGGAGTTTGTGGGTGTAATTGAGGACACAGTTCAGAGTTTCATCCCAAAGAAAAGAAAGACTATCTGGGGCGGGGGGGTGGGGAAGATTAGATAGCCATGGCTGAAAAAGGAAGTCAGGAAATGTATCATAGAAAAACAGAGTCTATAAGGTGGCCATGAGCAGTGGAAAATCAGAAGATTGGAAAGACTACAAAAATAAACAGAGGATAACAAAGAATGAAATAAAGGAAGGAGAGGACCAAGTATGAAGGTCAGCTAGCCAGTAATGTTAGAAATGACAGTAAAAATTTCTTTCAATACATAAGAAACAAACGCGAGACAAAAGTCGAAATTGATGCAGGAAGGCTAGTAATGGGAGATAAGAAAATAACTGAAGAACTTAATAAATACTTTATCAGTCTTCACAGTGGAAAACATGAATAATATCCCAACAATTAAGGAGAGTCAAGGAGCAAAGTTGAGTATGGTAGCCATTACAAAAGAGAAAGTGCTAGAAAAGTTAAAAATTGATAAATTTCCTGGCCCTGATGGGCTACATTGTAGAATTCTGAAGGAGGTGGCTGAAGAAATAGTGAAGGCGTTGGTTATAATCTTTCAAAAATCACGAGTCAGGGAAAGTCCCAAATGATTGGAAAATCGCTGTTGTAACCCTCTTGTTCAAGAAAGGATCAAGACAAATGATGGAAAATTATAGGCCGATCAGCCTAACTTCAGTTGTAGGTAAACTTCTAGAGTCTGTCATTAAGGATGAGATTTTAAATTCTTGGAAGTGCAGGGTTGGATTGAAGTCAGCATGGATTTAGTAAGGGGAGGTCGAGCCTGACAAACCTGTTAGAAATCTTTGAAGAGGTAACAAGTAGGTTAGATCATGGAAACCTGGTGGATGCTACCAACCTAGACTTCCAAAAGGCCTTAGATAAGGTGCATCTTGAGAAGCTGCTGAGTAAGGTGAGGGCCCATGGTATTCGAGGTGAGCTTCATTTATCTCAAGAGGGTTGGAATGTAAAAGCAACAATGTGCTACTGAGACTTTATAAAGCTCTGGTTAGGCCCCATTTGGAATACTGTGTCCAGTTTTGGGTCCCACACCTCAGGAAGGTCATACTGGCACTGGAGAGTGTCCAGCGGATATTCACATGGATGATCCCTGGAATGGTAGGCCTAACATATGGTGAATGGCTGAGGATCCTGGGATTGTATTCATTAGAGTTTAGACGTTGAGGGGAGATCTAATAGAAACTTACAAGATAATGCATGGCTAAGAAAGGATGGACGCTGGGAATTTGTTTCCGTCAGGCAGGGAATTAGAGGGGGTCAATTTAAAATAGAAATGAGACATTTCTTCAGCCAGATGGGCCTGTGGAATTCATTGCCATGGAATGCAGTGGAGGCCAGGACGTTGAATGTCTTCAAGGCAGAGATTGATAAATTCTTAATCTCACAAGGAATTAAGGGCTACGGGGCGAGTGTGGGTAAATGGTGTTGAAGTACCCATCAGCCATGATTGAATGGCGGAGTGGACTCGATGGGCCGAATGACCTTACCTCCACTGCTATGTCTTATGGTCTAATGTGAACGTCAACTGAAGTACCCAGTGGTTTGTAAGAATGGAATCACTGGCCAGGGTAGATTAATTACTGTTAGTGCTCAGCATTCACTTTGTTTATTTATTAAGGAGTAGTGGAAGTGTTGAGCATATAGCCTTGTCCAAGTGATCTACTTGATATAAAAGCTCAAAATTACCATCTCAATCACTCTTATCTGGTACTGTACAGCTGTGTTTCAGTATCAGTTACTGTTCATGTACAGTACATAGAAGGTAGAAGTGTCCAGTGTCTGATTTTTTTGTTTACTGCTGCTTCCCCTTTCCTTGCAGAAGCTGAAAAGCGCACTTGTCACAGCTTGTGTACAAACAGCACATGTTGGGGCCCAGGACCAACAAACTGCATCTCCTGTAAAACATTCTTTCGAGGCCGGGAGTGTGTGGAATCATGCAACTTATATGAGGGGTAGGGATGCATTACTTAAATAAAATGGAAGGGTTGAGTTGGTGTTGGTGGGGCTGTAGAGATACATGTTTCTGGCTAGTTTCTTAACTCATATTTTGTGTTTCTTTATTCCAGGGTGGTGAGGGAGTATCTAAGTGAGTCATCCTGCATTCAGTGTCACAAGGAATGTCTCCCACAGCTCAGAAACCTGACCTGTACTGGAATGGTAAAGAATCTCCGCTGAGTCAAGACTGACTAGGAGTCATTGGAGAGGGGAAATGGAACAGGGAATTGAGAGTAGAATGGTATAAGACAGATGTGCCTGTTGCAGACTGTGGATGGAAAAAGAAAGAGTGGAGAATGTGATACATTGGCGAGGGGAGAGGATAGGCAGTAAAGTTGGGAGAAATCCCTATCTATCTTAAGCTGTGCACCACTTTCATGTGAGATATAATCCCTTTTTATGCTCTAGTTTGTTGAGCGTATGCTCAGCACCTCCACTTGGGGATCAGGAAGACTGATGGTTAGATTAACCTAGCCCGAAATAACTATTGACAGTCTTCTGCCGTAGTTAATGATTGTTCTCAGTTACTCCTCCGTAGATCACAGCAGTTCAAGGCCTAATGAGAAAAGGCTTGAGGGACTTGGGTCCGTTATCATTGGAGAGAAGGCTAAGAGGGGATTTAATAGAGACATACAAGATGATCAGAGGATTAGGTAGGGTGGACAGTGAGAGTCTTTTTCCTAGGATGATTATGTCGGCTTGTATGAGGGGACATAGCTGCAAATTGAGGGGTGATGGATTTAATACAGATGTCAGAGGCAGGTTCTTCACTCAGAGATGGGTAAGGACATGGAATGCCCTACCTGTCAATGTAGTTAACTTAGCCACATTAGGGAGATTTAAACAATTCTTGGATAAGCAGAGGAATGATGACTGGATAGTGTGAGGAATGGGCTTAGATTAGTTCATGGGTCAGCGCATCTTCAAGGGCTGAAGGGTCTGTTCTGTGCTGTATTGTTCTATGTACTAAGGAGGCAGCACACAGTCACTACTTAGGGCAGTTAGAGATGGGCAGTGCAAATACTGGCCTAGCCGGCAACACAGGCATCTCATAAATTGGTTAAAGAATAGAGTCATTCCTTGTATAAGTGGCTACCCCTCTTGGGGTGGGCGGTTGGTGGAGGATTGTTTTCCAGACTGGAGTCCTCTGACCAGCGATGTTCCACAGGGACCGATGCCAGATCCACTTTTGTTTGTCATTTATATAAATGATTCGGATGAAAATATAGGAGGCATGATTCCTAAGTTTGCAAATGACATCAAACTTGGTGTATAGTACGCAGTGACGAAGGTTATCTAAGCTTACAAGGAGATCTTGATCAGTTGGGTCAATGGGCTGAGGAGTGGCGGATGGAGTTTAATTTGGATAAAACAAAGAAGGGCAGAATTTATGCAATTAATGGTATGGCCGTGGGTGGTGGTGTAGAACTGGGAGACCTTGGAGTTAAAGTACAAAATTCTTTGAAAGTTGAATCACCAGTAGGTAGGGTAGTTCAGAAGGCATTTAGCATGCTTACCTTTATTGCTTAGACCTTTGAATATAGGGGTTGGGACATCATGTTAACGTTGTACAAGGTATTTGTGAGACTTCTTCTGGAATACTGTGTGCAGTTCCGGCTGTCCTGCTTTAGGAAGGAGATTAAATTGAAGAGGGTTCAGAAACAAAAACTTACCATAATGTTGTCAGAATGGAGAGTTACAGTTATATTAAAAAAAAGCTGGATAGGCTGGGATCTTTTTCAGTGGGGCTTAGCACGTTGAGAGGTGACGTTATAATGGTTTATAAAATCATGAGGTACATAGACAAGATGAATAACATGGGTCTTTTCCTGAGAGTGAGGGAATTCAAAACTAGTGGGCTGAGAGGAGAAAGTTTTTAAAGGACACGAGGGGCAATTTTGTTTTTAAACAGAGTAGTTAATGTGTGGGAAGAACTGCCAGAGGAAGTGGTGGATGAAGGTACAGTTAAAACGTTTAAAAGACGTTAGATAAGTACATGAATAGGAAAGGTTTGGAGGGATGTGGGCCAAACACAAACAAGTTGGACTAGTTTAGTTTGGGAACGTGGTTGGCATGGACTAGTTGGACCAAATAGTCTTTTTCCATGTTATAAGTGTGTATGAATGACACCTTGTTCGCAACTGCTTTTCTGGTTGTGAAATGAGAGAATGTGTGGTGATATTTCTTTTGGTACTTGTTGAATCTATATGACTGCCATAGTCTTCTCTAAAATTTCACTATCAGACAGTCTACTCCAAACACATGGTTTGCTCAACTTTATCCTTGTCCCCATATGCAACACTTTCAGTTTCTGTTGTTTGATTGATTTTCTGCACCTTTCTGTTGAGGATCAATTGGACAAAGTCAGAGCTGTGCTGAGTTCATTGTAAATACTTAATGCAATTGACCTTTGTCTTGTGACCCCATTGCAGTGTGAAATGGCTTTGTGTTGCTTACTTGGCATTTCTGCTGCAGATGTTGCAGAAACCAAACTGGGTTTAACTCCAGAAATGGTAGTTCACTGTTGAGACATCATAACTTGGCCCTCATATTTTTCTCTTGTCTAACATGAGTTCCTAAAACCAATTGTAAAATCTCAGCTGCTATCTCAGGTGAGATTAAGTGCGCAGTACAGATTGCAAATCACATGAACTTCCCAGAAAAGTTTCAGTTTTTCACATTTTGTCCTCATGCTTGAGTCTAGCATGGCCTTGCTTCCCCTATCTCTGCTGTGATTGCTTCTAACCCCTCATCCCTCAGATCGCTACAGTGCTTCACTTCTAGTTTAAGTCAGTCTCTAATTTATATTACTGTAGCTTTGGTGGACATGCCTTTGGCTGCAGAGACCCTAATCTTGAGAATTTTTTCTATTAATCTCTGTGTGTCTCTTCCTGTAGGGCACTGCTTCAAATGTAAGTTATGGCAAGAATTTTGTCAACGCACCCTATATCTCACTGTAGTTTAGTGTCAATATTTGTCGGACTATGCTGTTGCGAAGTACCTTGGAGAGTTTACTATCCTTGAGATGCTGAATGAATGCAGGTGTTGACCTGTTTGGCTCAGCGTCTTCCTATCTAAATGAAACATTTTTTCTGTTTTTAACAAAAACAGAAATTAATGGAGAAACTCAGTAGTCTTGGAGCATCTGTGGGAACAGTTCTGTCGAAGAGTCACCAGACTCAAAGCATTAACTCTGCTCTCTTCCCAAACATGCTGCCAGAGACCTCCTGAGTTTCTCCACCAATTTTTTTTTGTTTCACATCTCCAACATCCATAGTTCTTTGTTTTAATGAACCGTCTTAGCTGGTTGAGGTCGGATTGGAAGGATGAGAAGATTTAACTGCAGGATTGATTAGTGCTGATATTTTTCTTTTCATGATTAGGGGGCTGATGACTGTGTGGAATGCGCTCATTACAGGGATGGAACACAGTGTGTGGAGAAATGTCCAAGTGGGTTACATGGGCATGTTTGGAAATATGCCGATGAAAACAACATCTGTCAACTGTGTCCAACAAACTGTAGTCATTCGTGAGTAAATAGCAAATGCTGAATTGAGACTTTTAGTAATTCTTCTCCAAGTTTGTGCTTTCTCTATAAGATTGTGTTTTGCCTTCAGGTGTACAACTGGTGAAGATGGATGTCCTGAGGAGCCTATTCACAGGTAACAGCACTGCTTTCATCACCTCCCCCCTAATATGCCAGTTCAGCCTCTCCATCAACATACACGCTATTAGTAGTGTGTCAACACTGATATTTCCAACTAGGAGAGAGTGAGGACTGCAGATGCTGGAGATCAGAGCTGAAAATGTGTTGCTGGAAAAGTGCAGCAGGTCAGGCAGCATCCAAGGAACAGGAGATTCGATGTTTTGGGCATAATCCCTTCTTCAGGAATGAGGAAGGTGTGCCAAGCAGGCTAAGATACAAGGTAGTGAGCAGGGACTTGGGGGAGGGGCGTTGGGAATGCAATAGGTGGAAGGAGGTTAAGGTGAGGGCGATAGGCCAGAGAGGGGGTGGGGGTGGAGAGGTCGGGAAGAAGATTGCAGGTCAAGAAGGGGGTGCTGTGTCTGAGGGTTGGGACTGAGATAAGGTGGGGGGAGGGGAAATGAGGAAGCTGGAGAAATCTGCATTCGAACTTTGTGGTTGGAGGTTTCCTAGGCGGATGATGAGGCGCTCTTCCTCCAGGCGTCGTGTTGCCATGGTCTGGCGATGGAGGAGGCCAAGGACCTGCATGTCCTTGGCAGAGTGGGAGGGGGAGTTAGTGTTCAGCCACGGGGCGGTTGGGTTGGTTGGTGCGGGTGTCCCAGAGGTGTTCTCTGAAACGTTCCGCAAGTAGGCAGCCTGTCTCCCCAATGTAGAGGAGGCCAGATCGGGTGCAGCGGATGCAGTGAATGATGTGTGTGGAGGTGCAGGTGAATTTCTGACGGATATGGAAGGATCCCTTGGATGCTGCCTGACCTGCTGCGCTTTTCCTGCAACACATTTTTCAGCACTGATATCTCCAACCTCAACATTCAGACGATTTGTAAACTATCCCAGTGACACATTCCACAAACTAATTTCCAGTATAGCACTAGGCAATTGCCATACCAGTCAGATTATCTCAATTTTCTTTTATTATCAAGAAATATGCATATATGTTTCATGTTTGTAGCCGTGACTAAGCAAGTTGTCAGTTCTTCATTTCAAGGTCAGCATCCAATCCTGGTCATTGGTAATGAATCCAAATTCCAAAAGAAGTTGAATTTTCATGGGTGACAGTGATGTTTTGCCATGAAGATTTTGAGTCCATGCAGTCCCTGGACTGAGGGGACTCTGCAGCATAATAAAAAATATTCCAGAGCAGCATCCCCTTTTGGTGATCCTGCTAAGGGATATTAGAGCCCCATGCACCTGAATGACGTCAGGAGGAGTAGGTGCTTATTGTGCTGTTCATATAAACTTCCACAAGAAATGTAGGCTTTGCTATCTTAAGCATCTACAAGATGCATTGCAGCAATTCCTTTGACAGCATCTTCCAAACCTGCTATTTCTACTGTCTCGAAGAATCATGGTGGCAGACATATAGGAACAGCAGCACGTGCAGCTTCCCCTCCAAGCTATTCACATGAGATAGATTTGGCAAATAGAATTAAGGAGAATCAAAAGGGTTTTTACAAATACATTAAGGCCAAAAGGGTAACTAAGGAGAGAATAGAACCCCTCAAAGATCAACAAAGCGGCCTTTGTGTGGAGCTGCAGAAAATGGGGGAGATATTAAACGAGTATTTTACATCAGCATTTACTGTGGAAAAGGATGTGGAAGATATAGAAAGTAGAGAGATAGATAGTGACACCTTGCAAAATGTCCATATTACAGAGGAGGAAGTGCTGGATGTCTTCAAATGCATAAAGGTGGATAAATCCCCAGGACCTGATCAGGTGTACCCTAGAACTCTGTGGGAAGCTAGAGAAATGATTGCTGGGCCTCTTGCTGAGATATTTGTATCATCGATAGTCACAGGTGAGGTGCCAAAAGACTGGAGGTTGGCTAATGTGGTGCCACTGTTTAAGAAGGGTAGTAAGGACAAGACCAGTGAGCCTGATGTCAGTGGTGGGCAAGTTGTTGGAGGGAATCCTGAGAGACAGGATGTACATATATTTGGAAAGGCAAGGACTGATTAGGGATAGTCAACATGGCTTTGTGCATGGGAAATCATGTCTCACAAACTTGATTGAGGTTTTTGAAGAAGAAACAGTAAGGCGTTCGACAAGGTTCCCTATGGGAGACTGATTAGCAAGGTTAGATCTCATGGAATACAGGGAAAACTAGCCACTTTGGATACAGGTAGAAGACAGAGGGTGGTGGTGAAGGGTTGTTTTCAGACTGGAGGCCTGTGACCAGTGGAGTGCCACAAGGATCGGTGCTGGGTCCTCTACTTTTTGTTATTTACATAAATGATTTGGATGCGAGCATAAGAGGTACAATTAGTAAGTTTACAGATGACATCAAAATTGGAGGTGTAGTGGACAGCGAAGAGGGTTACCTTGGGTTACAACAGGGTTTTCGAAGTTTGTGTGAAGATTTGTAGCTCGGTTGCTCATTGTTGTGCTTCTGTTCGCTGAGCTGGGAATTGTGTTGCAGACGTTTTGTCCCCTGTCTAGGTGACACTCTCAGTGCTTGGGAGCCTCCTGTGAAGCGCTCCTGTGATCTTTCCTCCGGCATTTGTAGTGGTTTGAATCTGCTGTTTCCGGTTGTCAGTTCTAGCTGTCCGTTGCAGTGGTCGGTATATTGGGCCCAGGTCGATGTGCTTATTGATTTGAATCTGTGGATGAGTGCCATGCCTCTAGGAATTCCCTGGTTGTTCTCTGTTTGGCTTGTCCTATAATAGTAGTGTTGTCCCAGTCAAACTCATGTTGCTTGTCATCTACATGTGTGGCTACTAAGGATAGCTGGTCGTGCCGTTTTGTGGCTAGTTGGTGTTCATGGATGCGGATCGTTAGCTGTCTTCCTGTTTGTCCTATGTAGTGTTTTGTGCAGTCCTTGCATGGGATTTTGTATACTACGTTGGTTTTGCTTATGCTGGGTATCGGATCCTTTGTCCTGGTGAGTTGTTGTCTGAGAGTGGCTGTTGGTTTGTGTGCTGTTATGAGTCCTAGTGGTTGCAGTAGTCTGGCTGCCAGTTCAGAAATGTTCTACGACCATTACTACCAGACTACTACGACCACTAGGACAGACTTGATCAAACCACTACAAATGCCGGAGGAAAGATCACAGAAGCGCTTCACAGGAGCCTCCCAAGCACTGAGGATGTCACCTAGACAGGGGACGAAATGTCTGCAACCCACATTCCCAGCAAGCGAACAGAACCACAACATTACAACAGGATCTTGACCAGATGGGCCAATAGGCTGAGAAGTAGTAGATGGGAGTTTAATTCAGCTAAATGCGAGGTGCTGCACTTTGGGAAAGCAAATCTTCACAGGACTTATACACTTAATGGTCAGGTCCTAGGGAGTGTTGCTGAACAAAGAGACCTTGGAGTGCAGGTTCATAGCTCCTTGAAAGTGGAGTCGCAGGTAGATAGGATAGTGAAGAAGGCGTTTGGTATGCTTTCCTGTATTGGTCAGAATATTGAGTACAGGAGTTGGGAGGTCATGTTGCGGCTGTACAGGACATTGGTTAGGCCACTGTTGGAATATTGCGTGCAATTCTGGTCTCCTTCCTATCGGAAGGATGTTGTGAAACTTGAAAGGGTTCAGAAAAGATTTACAAGGATGTTGCCAGGATTGGAGGATTTGAGCTACAGGGGGAGGCTGAACAGGCTGGAGCTGTTTTCCCTGGAGCGACGGAGACTGAGGGATGACCTTATAGAGGTTTACAAAGTTGTGAGGGGCATGGATAGGTAAACAGACAAAGTCTTTTCCCTGGGGTCGGGGAGTCCAGAGCTAGAGGGCATAGGTTTAGGATGAGAGAAAAGATATAAAAGAGGCCTAAGGGGCAACTTTTTCCACACAGAGGGTGGTATGTGTTTGGAATGAGCTGTGAGAGGGAAGTGGTGGAGGCAGGTACAATTGCAACATTTAAGATGGAATTTGGATGGGTAAATGAATAGGAAGGGTTTGGAGGGATATATGGGCTGGGTGCTGGCAGGTGGGACTAGATTGGGTTGTGATATCTGGTTGGTGTGGATGGGTTGGACCAAAGGGTCTGTTTCTATGCTGTACACCTCTATGACTCTAAATGAACAATTGAACAGGCTTAAGTGCTAAATGGCCTATTTCTGTCCCCACACAGCAATTAGTGGTGCAATAGTAGAGTCCCAGCTCTGGGCCAGAAGGCCTGGGTTCAAATCCCGTGTCCTCCAGAGGTGCATCATAATAGATCTGAACAGGTTGATCAGAAAATAATGACATAAAATTGGCCATCTGTAATGGATGTTGAAGTCATTTATCTTGAACTTCAGAAAATGTTTGTGAAAGTGTTTCAAAAACTATATTCTAAGGAAGTTTGAATTGATTAAAGAACAGGTTTCATCAATATTAGTACAATGAGTTGGATCAGATGCCATCCCCCACATTTAAAAGCTAACACCTACAAGACTTGGCAAATACATGGACATTATATAATAGGCAATTACATGGTAAAAATAAACTAACAAATTAAAAGATCTTCTATGATTTCACAATGTAAAATAAGCCAAGCATGGGATAAAGATTCAAAATTTGGCAATTAACCAAACGTTGGATAATTGCCGTTCAAAATACGTCAACATCACAAAACAGATGCACATCAGCTTGCAAGCTCCCAAAAAGCTCTGAACAAAATGCAGTTCAGTATTTCAGCTGCAATATTCTAATTTCACAATACAGCCAATCAGTTCCTCTCCAGAAGAGTCCACAAAAACTTCAACTTATTGCTCTCAGCCAATCTTCAACTTCTGATACTCACACTGAGTACCAAATCCCACAAAATGTATAACTTTACTCCATCCTTTCTCTCATCAAGAAATTTTTCATCTGAACCAGTGATATAAAAAGGAAATGTGAATAAAAGATGAATAGACAGCGACCAGAAAAATAGGAATTTTCATGTAACAAATAAGCAATTGTCATCTGAACTGGGAAGTTCATAATGCCTTGTTGGAAACAACATATTAGTGGAAAGAATTTAAATACGAAAGATAATTACAACTGTTAAACTGTAGTGCCACTAAAAAAAAAGGATCCTGAACCTGTTATTTATTGCAACCTTAATAGAGAGGTATAAATTTCAAGAAAGAAGCTTTAGCGAAAAAGAGATGTTCAGATATTTTATAGCAAAATTTGAATAACATAACCAGTAACTTCTGATAAGATGGTGGTGGAGTAGGACTTCTCAGCATGGGGCTCATCCACTTTTCTTTTAGTTTCTCTTCCTTTCTCCTATTGTCCTTACCTCTTCAAGACTTTGGCTATGGCGACAGTGTTGTCAGCACGCACTTGTGGCGGAGGTGAGTTTGGATTCACAGTGGCTTTTGCTTTGTTGAGGCGTTCTGAGCACTGACTTGTGGCTGCTGATGCAGAGGTGAGTTTGGGATCCTGCTGCCATCTGCTTACAGCGCAGATTCATGGAAGTAGTGCCCGAGGTGTGTTTGGGCCCAGTACAAGATCAGCCAGCAAGTAAGTAGCTGCATCAGCAAGATAGGCCCAAAGCAGACTCACGGAGGTAGCAGAGCTGAGCGTGGGCTGAAGCAATACACAACAGCATTGGTGATATCTGATTGGCAAGGTCCAGCAAGCACTCAGTCGTGAAGGCATTGGTGGAGGCACGATGACACCAAACAGTCACGACTTTGATTCCAGCCACAGCGATGCACCAAAAAAGACTTATGCCTGCTCACCAGGCATATGATGGAGCACTTAGAAGAAGGACTGTAAAGTTGGACAATTAGTTCATTTCTCTGCTTTCACATGTTTTGGTTTATTTTTCTGTGTTTTAAGATAGCACTAAAGGGTGGTGACATTGTACAAACACTTCACTGTGTTTTGTAGCACGAAACATGTGACAATGGTAGTCAGACAAACCATTGTACCCTTACTAACAAAGAAAAGACTAATGAGCAACTTCAACGTCAAAGAGATAAAAGCCCTCAAAACTGACCAGGATGTAATCATAGCTGCAAATGTGTTGCTGGTCAAAGCACAGCAGGCCAGGCAGCATCTCAGGAATAGAGAATTCGACGTTTCGAGCATAAGCCCTTCATCAGGAATAAGAGAGAGAGAGCCAAGCAGGCTAAGATAAAATTCACCTGGACTGTCTCAGACTCCTCCCTCCCCTTCCTAGACCTTTCCATTTCTATCTCGGGCGACCGACTCAACACGGACATCTATTATAAACCGACTGACTCCCACAGCTACCTGGACTACACCTCCTCCCACCCTGCCCCCTGTAAGAACGCCATCCCATATTCCCAATTCCTTCGTCTCCGCCGCATCTGCTCCCAGGAGGACCAATTCCAACACCGCACAGCCCAGATGGCCTCCTTCTTCAAGGACCGCAGATTCCCCCCAGACGTGATCGACGATGCCCTCCACCGCATCTCCTCCACTTCCCGCTCCTCCGCCCTTGAGCCCTGCTCCTCCAACCGCCACCAAGACAGAACCCCACTGGTTCTCACCTACCACCCCACCAACCTCCGCATACAACGTATCATCCGCCGCCATTTCCGCCACCTCCAAACGGACCCCACCACCAAGGATATATTTCCCTCCCCTCCCCTATCAGCGTTCCGCAAGGACCACTCCCTTTGTGACTCCCTCGTCAGATCCACACCCCCCACCAACCCAACCTCCACCCCCGGCACCTTCCCCTGCAACCGCAGGAAATGTAAAACTTGCGCCCACACCTCCACACTCACTTCCCTCCAAGGCCCCAAGGGATCCTTCCATATCCGCCACAAGTTCACCTGTACCTCCACACACATCATCTATTGCATCCGCTGCACCCGATGTGGCCTCCTCTATATTGGTGAGACAGGCCGCTTACTTGCGGAACGCTTCAGAGAACACCTCCGGGCCGCCCGAACCAACCAACCCAATCACCCCGTGGCTCAACACTTTAACTCTCCCTCCCACTCCACCGAGGACATGCAGGTCCTTGGACTCCTCCACCGGCAGAACACAACTACACGACGGCTGGAGGAGGAGCGCCTCATCTTCCGCCTGGGAACCCTCCAACCACAAGGTATGAATTCAGATTTCTCCAGCTTCCTCATTTCCCCTCCCCCCACCTTGTCTCAGTCGGTTCCCTCAACTCAGCACTGCCCTCCTAACCTGCAATCCTCTTCCTGACCTCTCCGCCCCCACCCCACTCCGGCCTATCACCCTCACCTTGACCTCCTTCCACCTATCCCACCTCCATCGCCCCTCCCCCTAGTCCCTCCTCCCTACGTTTTATCTTAGCCTGCTTGGCTCTCTCTCTCTTATTCCTGATGAAGGGCTTATGCTCGAAACGTCGAATTCTCTATTCCTGAGATGCTGCCTGGCCTGCTGTGCTTTGACCAGCAACACATTTGCAGCTGTGATCTCCAGCATCTGCAGACCTCATTTTTTACTCGAGGATGTAATCATAGTACCAGCGGACAAGGGCAGAATGATGATTATAATGGACAAGACTGAATGTATTCAGAAAGCAGAGAAACTACTTGCAGATCCTGACACCTACCTACAGAGGGTGCATGACCCCACACCTTGTTGTCCCTCTAACCCTAAACCTATGCCCTCTAGTTCTGGACTCCCACACCCCAGGAAAAAGACCTTGTCTATTTATCCTGTCCATTCCCCTCCTGATTGTATAAACCTCTATAAGGTCACCCCTCAGCCTCCGATGTTCCACAGAAAACAGTCCCAGCCTGTTCAGGCTCTCCCTATAGTCCAAATCTGCCAACCCTGGCAACACCCTTGTAAATCTTTTCTGAACCCTTTCAAATTTCATAACATCCTTCCGATAGAAGGGAGACCAGAATTGCACGCAATATTCCAAAAGTGGCCTAACCAATGTCCTGTACAGCCGCAATATGACCTCCCAACTCCTGTACTCAATGCTCTGACCAATAAAGGAAAGCATGCCAAACTATCCTATCTACCTGCGACTCCACTTTCAAGGAGCTGTGAACCTGCACTCCAAGGTCTCTTTGTTCAGCAACACTCCCCAGGACCTTACCATTAAGTGTATAAGCCATGTTCTGATTTGCTTTCCCAAAATGCAGCACCTCATTCATCTAAATTAAACTCCATCTGCCACTCCTCAGTCCATTGGCCCATCTGATCAAGATCCCATTGTACTCTAAAGTAACACTTGCTGTCCACTGCACCTCCAATTTTGGTGTCATCTGCAAACTTATTAACTATATTTCCTGTGTTCACATCCAAATTATTTATATAAATGATCAAAAGCAGTGGACCCAGGACTGATCCTTGTGACATACCACTAGTCACAGACCTCCAGTCAGGAATCCTCCACCACCACCCTCTGGCTTCTACCTTTGAGTCAGCTCTGTCTCCAAATGGCTCTGTATCCATCTGATAAAACTCTAGCCAGAGAGGCAATAGTCAACCTCCTGGACAAACAGAACAGATGACATGACGGGGAACCTATCAACAAGGACTGCGTACTCAAACTAAATATGTGCTTGACAATACATTTCACATTCAACAACCAAATATATGAACAAATCAATGAGAGACCTATGGGCTTATCCATCTCCGGGCTTATAGCAGAAGCATTGATGCAATGACTGGAACAAACAGCCCTACCACAAATCTGATCCACATTCTGAATCCAATACGTGGATGACACTTTTGTAATTATTAAATGAACAGCAATTGAGAAAACACATTGGATTATCAACACCATTTTCACAGGTGTCAGATTTACCAGAGATGAGGATTGCATGCAGTTCTGGTCACCACATTATAGGAAGGATGTGGAAGCTTTGGAAAGGATGCAGAGGAGATTTACAATGATGTTGCCTGGTATGCAGGGAAGATCTGATGAAGGAAGGACTTGAGGCTGTTTTTGTTAGAGAGAAGAAGGTTGAGAGGTGACTTACTTGAGACATACAAGGTAATCAGAGGGTTAGATCAGTGGACAGTAAGAACCTTTTTCCTAGGATGGTGAAGGCTAGCACGAGGGGGCATAGCTTCAAATTGAGGAATGATAGATATAGGACAGATGTCAGAGGTAGTTCCTTTACTCAGAGGGTAGTAGGGGTGTGAAACACACTGCCTGCAACAGTAGGAGACTCACCAACTTTAAGGGCATTTAAGTGGTCATTGGATAGGCATATGGACGAGAATGGAATAGTGTAGGTTAGATGGGCTTCAGATTGGTTTCATAGGGTGGCACAACATCGAGGGCTGAAGGGCCTCTCCTATGAGGGAACCAACAATCAACTCCCATTCCTGGATGTGATGGTAAAAAGAACAGTGAATGCACCATGAGAGTACAGCAAAGGTACACGCATGGACCAGATCCTGAACTGCAAAAGCAACTACCCAAACATACACAAAACAAGCCGCATTAGGACCTTGTTTAAAAAGGCTACAATGCACTGCAACGCTCCTGACCTGTGAAGAGAAGAACAACACCTCTACAAAGTCTTCACCGAGAACGGATATCTCTGCAATTTTGTCCGCAGATGCCTAACAGACAAACAATGTGATGATGGCATGCCATGACCAGACACACTAACCACTCTATATAAAAATTGTCTCGGAATTGACAGCTAGACTTCACCGCCCACTGGGATTCATGACAGCCCATAAACCAACAAGCATGCTCAGACAACAACTGACCAGGACAAAATACTCTTACCCATCATGTGCAAGACAAACATAATTTACACAATTCCACACACATACTGCACAAAACACTTTATTGTACAAAGACAACTAGCAATCTGCATCCATGAACACCAGCTATCCCTGGTAGCTATATTTGACTGGGACAGCACAGCAATTGTAGGGCAAGCTAAACCGAGGACAGCCAGAGAATTTCTAGAGGCATGGCACTCATCCACAGACTTGATCAACGAACACACTGACCAAGACCCAATATACCGGCCAACACAACAAACAACTGGAACCGGCAACTGAAAGTAGCAGAAACAGGACCTAATAAATTTCAGAAGAGACAGTATCATAGCACTTCACAGGACACTCCAAAACACTGAAGATGTCACATAGACCGGAGACAAAACATCTGCAAATCAACTTCACAGTTTGGCAAACCTACCCACAATCACAGCAATGTTTGAGGATAAACTGCAATAGTTTGAGTCAGTAGAGACCAAGATCGTACTTAGTTGACTTTGTACTTGAGCTAGTATGCTTGGATCTTTTAGGTCCAGAGGCCTGGGTTCAGGTCCCATCTGTTCCAGAGATGTCTCATAACATGTTTGAACAGATTGAGTTTTAAAAAAATGGACTAGAATGTTCCCCAGGGCAGGAGTTAACTTCTGAAAAGGTGAAGGGTTTAGAAGGGAAGAGTGAACCTGGTACTTGTACTGCACAATATAGTTTAATAATAAAACAGTCGTAAGTCTCTGAAAATCTTCTGCTGACTGATTCAGTCTGTGGAATCTGTCAGAGTTATCGTCATATGCCCCCTTCAACTTCTTTGTAACATATTGGGTGTTTTATAATGTTTCATGACTGTTTTGGATAATGAAATAATTTATGATTGATTTATAATATTTTGAATGTCTCAGATGCATATTTGATATCTGTTTAAGCATTCTAATGTTACTCTGAAATTCAGGAATGCTTTGGTCCTGAGCATTTTGGATTTGAGAGGTTGCAGTAATAAGAACATTCCAGATTTGAGAGGTTGCATTCTTGATAAGAGCATTTTTGCTGTGTCTCAGAGCCATACAGGGACTCCCTTTGTTACTAAGATGTCTGACCAATATCAGGAGTTCTGATGAGAGATTTTAATTGCTGAGCTCCTTAACATCATGGGACCTACTTTAGTGAAGATTGGTCCTTAGTCCTTGAAATGTGATGTTTCTGTTTAACTAATCTCCCTGATTCTCTTCTGTGTAGCCAGGTGACCTCAGTGGTGGCAGGAATAGTGGGAGCACTACTCTTTGTAGTCCTTATGATTCTTCTTGTTATCTGGTTCAAACGCAAAAAACGACTGAAGCGGAAACACACAATGCTGAGACTCCTGGAAAGAGAGGTGAGTGTTAACATAGCAAACTAGGTCTTATCTCCTTGTGGGAAATTGTTGCAATTCGCCATGAAGCACCATCAGCTGGAGAAGGGCCATGGTAATGTCAGGTACAGTGGTTGACTCAGTGACTCACCTTGACTGTTCACAGGCATCTCCCAGATGAAGCACGAGTGGTCAATTTTCCTTACTCATGAGATATTCAAATAACACCCTCTTCACATTCCATCCCATCCCTTCCCATCCCACTTGCTCAAAAAAAAACACTTCAGACAGCGCAGCATGCCAAATACCACGCTGAGAATCTTGGTTGAGAGCTGAAGAGTTGGGACATTAGTTCCTGACTGATGAAAGTGCTACCACTGAGCCATTGCTGCCTCCTTTCACAGAAAAGACTGGAATTGAAGTCCTGAGCCTCCATAAAAACTGCAGCTATCAATTTATGCAACCATAGTGAAAACACACAGTGAAGCACCCAGAAAAGGGGTGTATGAATGTGCAGAGGAGAAAGTGAGGACTGCAGATGCTGGAGATCAGAGCTGAAAAATTTGTTGCTGGAAAAGCGCAGTAGGTCAGGCAGCATCCAAGGAGTAGGAGAATCGACGTTTCAGGCATAAGCCCTTCTTCAGGAATGAGGAGGGTGTGCCAAGCACCACCTTCTTGACCTGCAATCTTCTTCCCAACCTCTCCGCCCCCACCCCCACTCCGGCCTATCACCCTCATTTTAACCTCCTTCCACCTATCGCATTCCCAACGCCCCTCCCCCAAGTCCCTGCTCCCTACCTTTTATCTTAGCCTGCTTGGCACACTCTCCTCATTCCTGAAGAAGGGCTTATGCCCGAAACGTCGACTCTCCTGCTCCTTGGATGCTGCCTGACCTGCAGCGCTTTTCCAGCAACACATTTTTCAGCTATGAATGTGCAGACTCAATTCCACATCATATTCTGTCATGGTACACGGTCTCACTATGTGGGTAGGACTGAGATTTAACCAGTGGTGCAGTGGCACTGTAACTCACCTGATAAATAACTACCAACCACTGACTTTGCATCCTACCTTGAATGTCATTTCAATTTTGATCAGACTAAAGAAAATAAATTCTTCCCAGAATAGATTCAAATTTTAGTTCTCACTCTTTTAATTCAGTTCTGTATTGAATTTGAAGTGGTTTTCCAGGTCAGAAGTGTAAGAAGTTCCAAGGTGCCCTGTGAATCCCCAGTCTAAATTGTTGTCTGATCATTTGTTTTTCAGCTGGTTGAACCACTGACCCCAAGTGGAGTTGTTCCAAATCAGGCCCATATCCGAATCCTGAAGGAAACTGAAATGAAGAAAGTTAAAATTTTGGGATCTGGTGCCTTTGGGACAGTTTACAAGGTGAGTAAAGAGACCCTTGTGGATTGGAACCTGGAGGAATTCTGATCATTTCTTCAACTTATTCCTTCTTTCCATCCATTATTTAACTGTGTGACTGGTTTGAAGCCAGGTGTCAGTCAGGTAACAGTCCTCAGGTCCAGTCTGGATTGTTGAATTGAATGGTCACAATCGCTGAACTGTGGAAGCTGGAAATACAACTTGCCACATTTCACAAACTGATTCATCGGTTTACGTTTCAGTTAAGTTTCGAGCTGGTTCCACATTTCGGTGCTGCTGGAGAATTTAGGAAGCTTCCCTACGTCACACTCACTGTGGAGCCACTCCTCAGCTCCAGAATTTATCTCAAATAATTTTATGTATGTTTACCCAGCCAGTGATTAGCTGGTGCAATCTGTGACTTGACAGGATGTGGCAGAAGCAACATTTATGAATGATTTACACCTATTACTTTGTAGCTGGAAATGTGTTGCTGGAAAAGCGCAGCAGGTTAGGCAACATCCAAAGAGCAGTTTCCTCATTTCCCCTCCCCTCACCTTGTCTCAGTCAAATCCCTCGAACTCAGCACCGCCTTCCTAACCTGCAATCTTCTTCCTGATCTCTCCGCCCCCACCCCCAATCTGGCCTATCACCCTCACCTTGACCTCCTTCCACCTATCGCATTTCCAATGCCCCTCCCCCAAGTCCCTCCTCCCTACCTTTTATCTTAGCCTGCTTGGCACACTCTCCTCATTCCTGATGAAGGGCTCATGCCCGAAACGTCGATTATCCTGCTCCTTGGATGCGGCCTGACCTGCTGCGCTTTTCTAGCAACACATTTTCATCTCTGATCTCCAGCATCTTCAGCCCTCACTTTCACCTATTACTTTGTCAGTCTGTTCTGGGTAAGTTTGCTAAGAGACTTCAACTGATGGCCTTAAATGTCTATTTTCCTGAATACAGGGAGTCTGGATGCCGGAGGATGAAGATGTGAAGATTCCTGTTGCTATTAAGGTTTTAAGAGAGGGAACGTCTCCAAAAGCTAACAAAGATATCCTGGATGTAAGTATAACAAGTTAAATATCAGCCAGCGATTCAAACAATTGGTTTAGTAAATGCCACAGGAATATAGCCATTCGTTACCCTTATAACTAATCAAGAGCATTATAGTGATGCAGATTACCTAGATTCTGGTGCAATAGGTTCCCCTCACAGTTTGAAATGGAATCAGGGCAGGCCACCAGAAATAACTAAACTCCCATTCCATTTTCCCACGTTCATTAACAGATGATGATTCCCACATACTGCTAACTCCAGCCCTCTCTGTCCTCCATTGACAATTTCTGAAATTACTGCGGTGGATTTTGATTTCTCCAGTTATTTTCACCTTAACAGTTCTGCCCAATCAACATTTAGTGGATTAGTTTCCAGCATAATTGATTCCAGTGAAATTCGAACCTCTTGACAAATCTCTGCAAATCAGTGCTTTAGCATTTTGATAAAACTTCTTTTTGCTCTGAATTTCTCCTAAGACTTTGACAGGTTCTGGAACCTTATACTTCCAAGCACATTCTCATCATGTGGCCTCCCAGCAAAGCTCTGTTCAAGGCTCCCACATCTCCTGTCTCATTGGTCCATTGGGTCAGTAGTTTGTGAGTGCCCTCCCATCAATATGAGTTCTGAGGGCTGTGTGCTCCAACTCTGTTCCCTCTCCAAATCAACCACCTTCCTCAGTTAACATCCACTTTCCTGCGGATGATTTCATTCTACATTCAACGCCCTTTAAATCCCAGACTCTTTAGTGCTCGCAATCTACAATCTCCTTGGTGAAGCAGCTGAAATATTATAACTTCTGTATCTTTCTTGAGTTCAATCAACACTGAATTCAAAGATAGAAAGGTGCTTTGATTCCTAATGTTTCATTCTGAAGGTGAGGATGAAATTTTGCCAATTCCCACAACTCAGAATCAGAAGTACTTGTTATAGCGAAGTTTCAGATAGTGCTGATTGGCACAGACTACTGAGGTATTTTTGTGTATTGTAGGAGGCATACATAATGGCGGGAGTGAGTAGCCCTTACGTCTGTCGTCTGCTTGGAATCTGCCTGACATCTACTGTTCAGCTGGTAACACAGCTGATGCCATTTGGATCCCTACTGGATTATGTCCGAGAAAACAAGGACCGAATTGGATCTCAGCATCTCCTCAACTGGTGTGTGCAGATCGCAAAGGTATGTCATCAGAGAGGTCTGAGCTGGACTCATGACACTGCTCGTGTGGAGCAGGAATCTTCAGCACTGTAGCCATAATGTTGTCAGGTGGCATGGTGGCTCAGTGGTTAACACTGCCGCCTCACAGTGCCTGGAACCTAGGTTTGATTTCCCAGCTTGGGCGACTGTCACATTCTGCCCTCGTCTCTGTAGGTTTCCTCCAGGTGCTCCGGTTTCCTCCCTCAATCCAAAGATGTGCGGGGGGGGGGGGGGTGAATTGGCCATGCTTAATTGCCCATAGTGTTCAGTGCATTAGTCAGGGGTAAATATGGGGAATGGGTATGGGTGGGTTACTCTTCGGATGGTCGGTGTGGACTCGTTGGGCTGAAGGGCCTGTTTCCATACTGTATGGAATCTAATCTAAACCTTTGCTGTATTTAGTGCCTTCAACATGTTATTGATAGTGTAGTGAATCAAGTTGCCTGAACACTGGCATCTCTGATGTTGGAGATCTCAGAAGGAGGTCAAGAAGAATCATTTACTTAGCACTTTTGGCTGAAGGTTGTTATAATAGCTTCAGCCTTGTCATTTGCACTAATGTGTTGGCCCCCGTCACCATTAAAGATGAGGATATTTTTTGACCCTTCTCCAGTTAGTTGTTTAATTGTTCATAACTGGATGTGACTGGACTGCAGAGCTTTGATCTGATCCATCAGTTCTGGGATCATTTAGCTCTGACTGTAGCATGCTATTCCAGCTGTTTAACACGTATGTACTGCTGTGTTGTAGTTTCACTAAGGTTGACAGCTCATTTTAGGTATGCTTGGTATTGCTTCTGGTAAAAGTGATGTAGAATAGCACCCAGTTCTAGCAGCTACATCTTTTAGGACTCAGCTAGCACATTTGGATGTGGTAGTACTGAGATAGTGATGGACATTGAAGTTGCCCACACAGAGTACATTCTCGCTACCCTCCTTGCTTCTTCTGAGTTGTGTTCAGCCTGGAGACTGACTGATCAGCTAAGCGTGTCAATGATTGTTAGTAAACAACAAGAGGTGTCATTGCCCCTGTTTGATATGATACCACAGACAATTCATGGGATCCATGGATCCAGAATCAATGGTGAGGATTCCCAGGGTCATATTCTCTTGACTGTATACCTTTATGCTGTCACCTTTGCTGTGTCTCCTGTCAGTGGGGCTAAACGTACCACAAATGGTGTAATTGGCTTTAAGTTATGATTTGGTGATAGGCGATAGGTTGGCTGATGTACAAGACGATTGTCCAAAGTTTAGTGCAAGTCTAGATTTTTTTTAGATTAGATTAGATTAGATTACTTACAGTGTGGAAACAGGCCCTTCGGCCCAACAAGTCCACAGCGACCCGCAACCCACCCATACTCCTACATTCACCCTACACCTAACACTACGGGCAATTTAGCATGGCCAATTCACCTGACCCGCACATCTATGGACTGTGGGAGGAAACCGGAGCACCCGGAGGAAACCCACGCAGACACGGAGAGAATGTGCAAACTCCACACAGTCGCCTGAGGCGGGAGTTGAACCCGGGTCTCAGGCGCTGTGAGGCAGAAGTGCTAACCGCTGTGCCACCGTGCCGCTCAAAAGTCTTTTGAGAAGACTTTGTAGGATACACTGGGTAGGATATGCCATTATCTGCTTTTTATCTTAAAAACTGAGAAATCTTAGTTGTGGTATAAAGTTAAAGGTGAGTTAAGGGGCTGGAGTTGCACTCACTGATGTTCTCTTTCACTCAGGGAATGAACTATCTGGAAGATCACGTTCGATTGGTCCATCGTGATCTTGCTGCAAGGAATGTCCTTGTGAAAAGTTCAAACCATGTGAAGATCACAGACTTTGGGCTTGCTAGGCTGCTGGACATTGATGAGACAGAATATCATGCAGATGGCGGGAAGGTAAACGCTGCCTATTGGCAGTTTCACAGTAGAACAACCTCAATTCAGACTGTACCGTTTGAGAAAGTCTTCCCTGTATGGAGTGATTAATCTGAATTACCGAAATTCGAGAGCTAATGAGGGAAGCCATGCAGACCCCGAGAATTTCCACCTCAGCCTTTATTCCCTTTGTTTTCTTGAGTTGTCCTGGCTCAGTGTGTACCTGAATGTTCTTCATTGTCTGTAAATTAATTTCTTTTTGCAGCTGATATGTTTGGGTTTGCAGTGATCAGGACCGTAGACTGTTTCATGCTGCTTGCCAGTGAGAATCGATGTTTTTGGGTTCACAGAATGTAAAATGATTCATCTTGTCTGTTGTTTTCTTAGGTTCCAATTAAATGGATGGCATTGGAGTCCATTTTGCACCGAAAATTCACCCACCAAAGTGACGTCTGGAGTTATGGTATGTAAACCAGCCCTGTAACTGTGACCTCTCAGTGCATATTCTGATTATCAGCATATATAGGAGATAAGTTGAGTGCCTTAGAGCTTCAGCTACAGTTTGATTGCTGGGAACTTCTAACTGAATCCATCAGGGTTAATATTGTGATAGTTGTGACAAGCTGATCTGGTAAAGTTCACTCTTAGTGAGGGAGCTGGCTGTCTGAAGTGCTCACACCAGGTATGGAGCTGCACTGAGAGCATCTGGGTATCTGAATGCACTGATCGAGGGAGCTTCAGGATATACATGTTTAATGGTCAGTACAGTCATATACTGGGAAACCCCTGAATTCATGCATCTGGTTACTGCAGTTTCAGTTACCCGCAGTTTACTGTGGCCCAAACATATAATAGGGAATGTTCCTGAACCAGGGACCAGGAGGCTGCTGGGAAGGTATGTTTCCCATTTAAATGAATGAATTTGCACCTATCCACTGTTGCGGGCTTCCGTGATAGGTTTTGAAAAGTATCTCCTGTGGGTACGGGCTGGCTACTGGTCAGCAATGTCCTTGTTACCTGTATGTGCCACACTCTTTGTGCAATAAAGTAAAACATGTTTGGTTACCTGCAGGAGTAACGGTCTGGGAGTTGATGACATTTGGAGCTAAACCATATGATGGTATCCCGGCTCGTGAGATCCCTGACCTGCTGGAAAAGGGAGAGCGACTCCCACAGCCCCCGATCTGCACCATTGATGTCTACATGATCATGGTTAAATGTGAGTTAGAAATCTGTTGGACACAACATGGAATACCAGCTTAGAGAATGCAGCCCAAAAATATCAAGTGAGACTGCTCTCCACAGAGTCGAAAATCCCCGGGTACTGGACTGAACCCTGGGAAACAGGAGCATTGTGCTCATCTGTGCCTTAAATTTGGTAGTTTAATGCAAAAAGAACTCTTGGCTTGAAAAGTGAAAATAATGGAAATGCTCATCAGGTCTGGCTCCACCTAGGGGCGAAGAAATTGCTTTCAGAACTACTGAGTATTTCCAAAATTTTCAGTTTTTACTCCCTCATTTTTCAGTTCAATGATCTTCCCTCAGACCTGGAAAATGGAGACGTAACAAATCTTAATCAAGTCCCGAGGCAGGGTGAGGAGGAAAGGGAAAGTCTGTGACTGGGTGGAAGGCTGGAGAGACTTAAAGACTGTTATGGGCCAGACCCTCAAAATATTTTAAGGCAGTAACCTCGACCCTAACCTTTTCTTATTTTAAAGACAAATGTGAAGTGCCTGTTCCTGATGCAATGTGACTGGTCAAACTACTCAACGTTATGCAAAACACAATTTATTTAAACACTGTAGTTAAAATGCAACCAAAGAAATAGGAATTTAGAATAACTTAACTCTTTTGGAAACTTAACAGGATAGTAGGTACAGTAACTGTTCTTAATTGACAGTTCCAATATAGTAACATCCCATAAACACTTTGGAAGAAAGTAAAATTCAGAGACACATTCTGACATGCAATTCTCGAAACCAGGAGGGAAAACACATCAAGAGAAAATTCAGAGAATGTAGCTGCCAGAGGACATTCACTGAAGCTTCCAACCCTTTGGAGACTGCAATAGCTTCTCTCTAAAGCTAAAGTTAAACCTAAAACTAACAAAAACTAGAAAGCCTGGTCTGTTAGACTGGCCACACCCAGGCTACTTCCATTATTCTTACTTCATTAAAAACCCCAAGGTCTCATAAGGTGTTTATGCAAGTGGTCTTTGCTGGGTAGTTCCGCATCTCTGTCTTACAATCTTTCTTCAAAAGAAAAGCCAGGACAAAATAACCTGTTTAGAGCCACAGTATTGTCACAAGACCAAATAACTGGTGCTAATGACACAAAGCAAGAAGCAAAAGATGGGCTTGGGAAAGGTGTAGATAGCAACAGCAAAATTGCAAATATATACCATCCCAAATAATACAGGCAGTGGTAATGATGTGAAATTATTGAACTGATGTTGAATCTGAGCGCTGTAGAGTGCTGAACAAAAGAAGAACTGCTGTTTCTGAGAACTTATTTTTGCCCTTCATTAGAATCAGGGGCCGAGAGTAAAGAGACTCGAGTGAAGCAGCAAATTCAAATTTGCAATTTCTTTGTGACCTACAAGTATCTGCAAGCAATTATTTTACATCTAGTTTTGCAATCCTGAAAATGTGAATCTTCTCATAATCAAGGAAAATAGGTTAACAGTTGTCAAACTCTGCCTTCTCCCAAGCAGCGGTTGTACTTGAGAAACTTCTTCACCTGGCATTGGAACACTTCAGGGTGTTCTGAGAGAATAATGACACTTGATCAATGAAAGTTTTTATTTACTTTACAATCCTCACTCACTAATTCTGAAATTCATCCAGATGACAGGATGTATGCCTGTGGAGTTCGGTTTTTGATAGCTTTCCTGATTATTCTACTAGGCTGGATGATCGACTCGGAATGTAGACCCAAGTTCCGGGAATTGGTGACAGAGTTTACTAAAATGGCCCGAGACCCCCCCCGATATGTGGTAATCCAGGTAAGTACCAGAGGAGCTGCTCCATGGGCCTTCCTGATGTTGGGCATAGTTAGTTGCTCAGACTCCTGCACACTCCGTGTCTCTCTGTCTCTCTCTTATTTTTCTCATTTTTCTCTTTTTCCTTTTTTCACTCAGTCTTATGTATTTTTCTGTCCACCTGATTTTGTGCTCGCTCGCGCGCTCTCTCTGTACATTACGTTCCCTCAAATTCTCTCTCACTCCTTCAATTCTCTCCCTCCACTCCCGTTTCTTTCTCTTCCTCCTCTTCACCATTCTGTCTCTCCCTCCTCATCCTGTTCTCTCTCTTACCTCCACACCGCCCTTGTTCTCTCTTTCCCTGCCATCCTCTCTCCCTCTCCTTCCTCCCTACCTTGTTCTCTCTTCCTCCTCGTGTTCTCGCTCTCTTATACCTGCTCGCCCCCATTCGCATCCTCCCTCCCTCCTAGTCTCTCTGTCATGCCTCCTGTTCCTCATTGCCTTACTTTCATGTTACTTCCACTACCCCATATCATTTTCAGTGGGTGCGAGACAGAGTCTGATTTCTTCTGAGAGATGCTGAGCTGATCTCGGTTTTCCCATTGCCTTGTTTCAGGGTGATGAGCAGATGGTCCTTCAGAGCCCCACCGACAGTAAGTTCTATCGCACTCTGCTGGAAGATGAGGACATGCAGGATCTGATCGACGCTGAAGAGTATCTGGTACCACATCAGGGGTTTTTCACCACTCAGCCCCGCACCCATTACAGGAGCAGAATGTCATCTTCCAGAGTAAATATTTGTAACAGTGTTTAACCCAGCTCCTTTTAGACCAGGTCAAGACACCTAAATCTGCCTCCATTGGCAGAGTCCAGTGCCATCCAGTCTGGGGCTTTAGTAATGGAGGTCTGGATCAGGAGCAGGTGTTTGTGTGTTCGGAGGTCACAAAAGCCAAATTGTGGAGCAGTATTGCACATATTGTTGCTGTAACAATTTGTAATTGGCAGTGTCTGCTGTCCCTTTCAGACTCCTGCCTGATCATGGAGAACAATTGGGGGTGGGGTGGCCATTAAAAAGGAAGTCCAACTGGAAATTAGTGTCTTTGTGTTGGCTGAGGCTAGGTAGTGATACCTTCACAGTCAAACGTCTTACTGATAGTTACTGGATCCATTACTGAACAACGGCCCTTGGACGGAGGAGTCAGTCTAATGACCAGATTCGGGTAGATGGACGAAGTTATTATATTTGGGGTTAAATGTATCCAGTCCTGATCTGACAGCCTCTTGTTTTCTTTCCTTTTTTTTAAAAAGAGTGCAACAAGTGTGGCAGAAGTAGAAGGTCAGGGGTCAGAGGCTGCTCAGACCTCTGGCCTGGTGTCTGGTGCTTCACAAACAGCTGCTTCCTGTGTCGACACTTGCACTGAAGCTGAGAATTCAGGATGTAGAGGAGTGCCCTGCTGTCCTACCAGAGAGGACAATGTCACACAGCGATACAGCTCCGATCCCACAGTGCATCTGACCGACGAGGGAGAAGATGAGGTGGATAGTTACATCTCACTGGGCTCTGATCAAACTGAAACAGGTTAATGTCGATGTTTGTTCCTTCTCCTGCCGACTTGCTTTGAAAAGTCCATTGCTAATTCTTCATGTGGGAGGTAGGGCAGAGGGTGCTTCTGGTGAAGTCTGGGTCTGATCTTTGGCACCAACATGACCTGACTTTTCTTCTAATCTTCATCTTTTGTTTCTTGTCAGACTACATAAACCAGGCAGATGAAACCTTATCTCCCAGCCAAGCTCTGGCTCGAGGTAATGCCAGGAATGGGCCCCTGATCCCAAAAAGTCAGTTCAGAAACACCGTGGAAAATCCTGAATATTTGACTCAACAGAGTCTGTCTGGGAACAAGGACCTACCATTTGATCATCCTGATTATTGGCCGCCTGATCTCCAGAGCAGGTTACACTCTGGGAATAATCCTTGCCTGAGCCCTGTTACCCCGTCACTAACACAACCCAACGGATACATCCGGGTTGCAACAGCGGAGAACGCTGAATATCTTGGCCTGGCGGAGGCTAGCAGTGTGTAGAGGAATCCGGCAGCTTCTGGTATAATCAGCTGTCTCACTGCCAGAAGACTGAACTGCAATCAGAACCTAAGCGTACTCAAAGCAGAAGGACACATCTCTCATGTCTAACAGCGTCCGTTGAAAAGGCAGCTTATTTTACTCAGCACCTTAACTAAATCTTACTGTTAACAGACTTTGGTGAGTGAGACATTTGTTGGTGCCACAATTTCTGTTCTGGAATATTTTACAAAAGAGCCCAGGTTAACTGGTGAAACTCTTCCGAGATGGAGTGTAGATGAACTAGCAGTAAACGCCGTGCTGACCTAGGCCACTGAGCAAGAGCTTTTGGAAACGAGCAGGCAGAGTGTGAAATGTTCCCTTAGAGTCCTGTTTCTATTACAACTCTAAAAAAAAATCATAAAACTATTCATGATTAACAAAAAAAAATCCCAGTCTGATCCAGGGATGCTGATGATTCACTGTGAATCCTTCAGGCCATCCAGACTGGATCCCACATCTAAGATCTGCTTGAGTCTCAGTTAAGCTACCCTTTTCTGCGTATTGCCCCCCCACCCACCCTCTCCCCAGGTGCAGTGGTTAGACCCTCTCAACCTCTTCCCTGAGTGTTGGCCATTCCCTTGCTACCCCTGTGGTATAGGTGTGGGGAAGGGTCTGAGCTTCTGAGATACTGGGTGTCTGTTTCTGATGGGAATAGGCAGCATCACATTTAACAGATAAGTTTTGCCCTGGACCGTGGTTGGATGAATCAAAGGACAGGAAGTGAGGAGCTGATCCTGACTGGGGGATGGAGGGTGATACTAGGATTTGAGAGAGATCACAAGCAGCAGGCAAGATGTGAGAATTCACCGAACAACATTAAAAGGAATGAACTTTTTTTATGTATATGAAGTTTAAAGTTTGTACAACAGAATGTTGGAAATGAATTGCTTTTGGTTTGGAGAATGATGTAGAAATTACTCAATTCTGAAATTCATGAGTTTTTAAATCCATTTGATCAGAGTTTTTGTATATTCGATTATGGGAAAGAGTTTTATATGTTTGTAAAAGATATTTTTTCTAGAAGTATCCATTTGATGTGAATGTTTCAATATGAGCACTTTTACTTGTTTCTGGGAAATGGTTTGATTTTATTCTGATTACAGCTGATGGTGGAATTGTCTAAGTGGCCCTCACTCCATGAGCCATCTGTATTGTTTCGTTGCAGGCTCAGAGCTGCTTTGTTTGAATGGAGGGCCAGGCTGGAATGATTTACTGTTTGGTAAACTGGTCTTCAATTAGACTCCAGTGCAGTTAGAGCTATGCTGTGATGAGGATGTATTCTTGATCCTGTGGGTTTACCAAGTGCAGGTGACAGGAGCTTGTTATTCCTCAGCATGGGCGAGGGTGTAATAGTCACATATTTAAGTTAAAAATCACACAACACCAGATTGTAGTCCAACAGGTTTTCTTGGAAGCACTAACTTTTGGACTGCAGCTCCTTTATCAGGTAGCAGAGAAGCGCTGTGAAAGCTAGTACTTCCAAATAAACCTGTTGGACTATAACCTGGTGTTGTGCGACTTTTAACTTTGTTCACCCCAGTCCAACACCAGCTCCTCCACATCATAGTCACATACGAACAGAGACTCCTCAAGCCTGGGCTCTTATTAGACTTTACAAAATAGCATTGCTCATTGGAGTCAATTCGGGATCAGTTGATAAGCATACGATCTGACTTTGAAATTACTGTGGTGAATTACCCCAGCCATTGTACATTTTCTTTAAACCTGGATCATGTAAAACACTATATACTGCAAATAAATCTCACTCTATTTTTATGTTTTCTTACTTTGTTTTCAAGTTTGGAAATTGCATTTCATTACACCAGTGTGTGTCCCTGTTTGGAACTTTGCACATTTCCTTCTCTCAGTTGGTCACCAGGCAATGAAGAGGCAGCGAGAAAAAAGGGATGAACAATGATCCTTCAAACTGGAGCCAAGTTTAGGGGAAAAGGACCAGGAAATGGCTATAACTTCCATAATTGCTCACAGCATTTGATCGGAATTATGTCCATTCCCAGGAAGGTTGTCCAAGACCTTGGAGGTCAAGGAGAAAGCACAGAAGGGATTTATTGGAATGGTACCAGAATTGAGGGACTTAACTAGAGAGACTGAAAAAGGTCAGCTTGTTCTCCTTGGAGCAGAGAAAGTTGATGGAGATTTATTGGAGATGTTCAAAATCAGGAAAAGCTTTGATAGTGTCAAAAAAAGAAAAGCTGTTTGCAGTGGCAGAGGGATCAATAACCAGTGAGACTGAAGATAATTGCAAAAGCACCAGAGGCAACATGAAAAGAATGACATCACAGCTTGTTGCATGAAAGGCTGCCATATTCAGCAATCTGAAGGTAAGCCATTCTGCCCAAGGACCATGTTGTACTGTTCAGACAGATCATGGTTGATTCATTTGTGGGAATTTCATATTCCTGTCCCTTCAGTAATTCTCAATTCCCTCAGCCATCAAGAATCTATCTACTCTGACTTCAAATATTCAATTGCCCCACCTCCTACTGCTACTTTTGTGGAAGGTTTCCAGAGGGGAATTGGATAAATGCTTGAAGACATTTAAAGGAAAGAGAAGGAAGTGGCACCAGTTATATGGTTCCTTCAAAAAGCCAACAAATGTATGTTTGGAATTACAGAAAATTGCAGCAGATCATTCAGCGCAGTCAGCCTACTTTTGCATTATCTTCACTGTTCCTGTATATTAATGCAATACTTCCACTGAATCCTTGACACCTGTAGCACTAGAAATCTGTTTCTTACTTAAGTATCTTCAGTAACTTTGCCTCCATAGCCATCTGAGGTAGAGTATTCCATAGGTTCACCACCAAATGAAGAAATTTCTCTTCATCTCAGTCTGTATTTTGGAACCATGACCCCTTGTTCTATACCCCCTGACCGTGGAAACATCATCCTTGCACCCAGTCTGTCCAGCCTATCAGAATTGTATGTTTCAATGAAATCCCCTCATTCTTCCAAACTCCAATGAATACAGGCCCTGTGAATTCAATCCCTCATACTACAAACTTCCATTCCAAGAATCAGCCCATTAAATCTTAGCTGCATTGCTCCCTATACAAATATATATTTCTGTGTAGGGAGACCAAAATACCCTGGGTGTGGCCTTAGTAAGACTTATTCCCTTCTTGATTCAAATCCTCTTGCAATGAAGGCCACGATACCATTTGCATTCCTAACTGCACATTGTACTTGTATAGTGGTCGCTGAATGCAAGCGTACAAGGGCATCCAGATCCTTTTGTACAGTGACATTTCCCAATTATCACAATTTAAGAAATGCTCTGCCATTTCTTTTTTTCCTGTCAAAGTGGACAGCCTCTCATTTATCCGCATTGTACTAATCTGCCATGCATTTACCTTGACTCAATTTGCATAAATTACCATGAAGTCTCCAATGTCACCAAATTCACTCCTCCCAAGTTTTGTCATCTGAACACTTGGAAATATGACGTTGATTCCTTTATCCAAATCTTTGATATATGTTACAAGTAACTGGAGTTCAAGCACTGATTCCTGTGGTGCCCCACTCCAGTAACCTCTTGTATGGGAACTTATTCAAAGCTTTCAGAAAATTCAAGTACCACCATCCTTTGGTTCTCCATCTATTCTACTCATTGCATCCTTTAAAAAAAACATGATTCCCTTTTCATAAATCCTCATTAATTTTAAAAACATAATATTACATGGTGTTCTGCTATTGCAACTTTTATAATAGATGCCAACATTTTCTCTACTATACTACTGCTATTAGTCGAACTGGTCTGTAATTCTTGGTTTTCTTCCTCCTTCAGTTTTTAAACAGTATGTAACATTTGCCACCCTGAAATTTGCTGGGACGCTTCCAGAATCGATAGAATTTTGGAAAATAACAATGCATTCACCATTTTCATAGCCGCTTCTTTTAGGACCTTGGATGTAAATTATCAGACTTTCAGTTTTTAGTTCCATTGATTTCTACTAACAATTGTTTTAGAATGTCCTTTAATTCCTTCCCAAGAGACCCTTGCTTCCCTAATGCATCTGGGAAATTATTTGCATCATCCAGAATGACAGAACTAAAGTAATTAATTACTGTTCTCATTTTCCTTTAACAGTTCTCCTGTTTCAGATTGTAAGTGGTCTGCACTTGTCTTCACTATTCTTCTTATTTATTCATAGATGCTCTTGCGGTTCCTCTTTATATTCCTTGCAAGTTTTCTCTGTTTTCCCTTCTTAATGAATTTATTGGTTCTCCCTTGCAATTATTCCCACTGCTCAGGATTGCTACATTTTCTAGCAACTTTGGATCTAATGCCAATCTTAATTTCCTAAAAAAGGTTAACTGGTCTTAGACACAAGATTGATTAATGGGGTAAGTGCACTAACTTTGCTGGAATAGAGGTGTTCTGGACTAGGCCAGACTACTCAAAACATTCTTAACCAGGCAGCCCAGACCATAACTTTGCTATTTGTTTCGGTAAGTCTGCAGTGAAAATTACCTGGAGGAAGTTAGCTAGGTTGATTACCAGATTTTAAAGCAGGCAAAAGTTTATTCACAAAATTACAGAATGAAACACAAAGAACATAATATAGAATTCCCACAGAGCTCAGTCTGTCCAAACTAGATTTAATTATGTTGTTCCAAAGAAAAATGCAAAGGTCCCAAATAAACAAGCCCCTTAAACACAGTAAAAATGAAACCACAGTTTACAGCTTGAAGTAAGAAGGACAAGAAGGAGAGTGAGTCTAGCAGCCTGAACTGACTGACAGCAAGAATTCAGCTTCCAGGACTGACCACTCTCCTTTCATTACACTGTACAGGTCACTTCTAAAACATAAAAGCTGTGACCTAAAATCTAATCTGTTTATTTATAAACTAAAAGGCCTCCCAATACCCTTTTTATCTCTGTACCAACCCAGACTGTTTTATGATTCAATCATAAAATCAAGGACACAATATCCTTGAGAAAAGGAACATATTTATGACACCTCCCCCACTTTAAAAAAAAAAGAACCATTAATATCCGAAAATGGCTTCATCTTAAAAACCACTTTAAAAAATTGGTTAGTACTCTAAATCACACACAAACACTACACTGACTATACAAATGCAAATGTGCACAAACACATTTGGAATCAGGCCGTGGCGCACACGACACTGAACGCCTGTCTCTCATTTGAGTCTTGATCACACATCAGCAATCACATTTTTACAACCTGCCACCTACACAATTGTTAAATTGAATGGCTGCAACAACAAGCTCCATCTAAACATTCTGGCATTTTTATCCTTAAATTTCCCTACAAATATCAATGGGTTATGATCCGTTTTTACAATTGTCTTGGATGCGTTGCTGATATTATAAACACTGAAATGTAATGCCAACACCAAGCTCAAAGTCTCTTTCTTGATTGTCTAATATTTATGTTGATTAACGTTCAACTTCCAGGAAAAATACCTGATGGATCTTTCTATCCCCTCATCATCCTCCTGCAGGAGCACCGCACCGACACCCACATCCTCCCGCAGGAGCACCGCACCGACACCCACATCCACCCGCAGGAGCACCGCACCGACACCCACATCCTCCCGCAGGAGCACCGCACCGACACCCACATCCTCCCGCAGGAGCACCGCACCGACACCCACATCCTCCCGCAGGAGCACCGCACCGACACCCACATCCTCCCGCAGGAGCACCGCACCGACACCCACATCCTCCCGCAGGAGCACCGCACCGACACCCACATCCTCCCGCAGGAGCACCGCACCGACACCCACATCCTCCCGCAGGAGCACCGCACCGACACTCTCATCCTCCCGCAGGAGCACCGCACCGACACCCACATCCTCCCGCAGGAGCACCGCACCGACACCCACATCCTCCCGCAGGAGCACCGCACCGACACCCACATCCTCCCGCAGGAGCACCGCACCGACACCCACATCCTCCCGCAGGAGCACCGCACCGACACCCACATCCTCCCGCAGGAGTACCGTACCGACACCCACATCACTGGCTTTGATAGCCACCTTGAAAGGCGTCGTGTAATCTGGTGTGGCTAATACTGGGCTGTGGTGAGCACAGTTTTTAGGCTGTCAAATGCCTTTTGACAGTCTGCTGTCCACTGATACTTCTTGCCCTTTTTTAACAATTCGGTGAATGGAGCAGCCACACTGCTAAAGTTCGGCACAAACTTTCAGTAAAATCCACTCAATCCGTTTTTTGTCAACGGTGTGGGAAATTTCCCAATTACTTTTGTTTTCACATCCCATGGGGCCATTTGTTCTTGTCCAATAACATGGCCCAGGAATGTGACTTGGGCTTTAGCAAATTCACTTTTAGCCGGGTTTACCACCAAGCCTGTCTTCCGAAGTCAATCAAACAAGCCCGATAAATGTGTAAATGTTCCGTCTGTGAGTGACTAAAAATCACCAAGTCACCAATATACACCACATAGTTGGGTAAACCGGCAATGACCTTGTTAGTCAGTCTCTGAAATGTGGCTCGAACATTTTTCTTACCAAATGGCATGACTTTGAACTGATACAGTCCATTTGGTGTTACGAAAGCTGAAATTGCCTTTGCTGTTCTGACAAAGGTACCTGCCAGTAGTCTCTGAGCAAGTCCAACTTAGAAATATAAGTTGCTTGCCCCAACATTTCGACACAAACCTCCAACCACAGCGTTGAATATGCATCAGCCCTTGTAACGACATTGACTTTGCAATAGTCCACACGTAACCATTGGGTACCAACTGGCTTTGGCACCATGACTATGAGTGAGATCCAGTCACTGTAACTCACTTCAATTATGCCATCTTGGAGAATGCGCTCTATCTCCTTCTGAACTTGTGTGCCAACTTTAGAGGGTTAAGCCTATAAGGATGTTGCTTAATCAGAACAGCATCTCCTTATAAAATAGAATCCTTACAGTGTGGAAACAGACCCTTCAGCCCAACAAGTCCACACTGACCCTCTGAAGAGTAATCCACCCAAACCCATTCCTCTACTCTATTATCGTATATTTACCCTTGACTAATGCATCTAACCTGCACAGCCCTGAACTCTGTGCAATTCAGCATGACCAATTCACCTAGCCTGCACATTTTTTTGGGATTGTGGGAGGAAACCGGAGCATCTAGAGGAAACCTTCAAGGATACACGGAGAATATGCAACCTCTACAGATAGTCACCTGCAGTTGGAATCATCAAAGGTGCAGGGGTTATTACTGCCTGTGGCTTTCCGATTAGCTGACATGTATGACGCACCTGGGAAGATTCCACTACATCTTTGTACAGTCCAGGCCAGTAAAAATGTCTTTGCATTTTAGCCTGTGTTTTCCTTACCCCTAAATGACCTCCAAGTGGTAGCTCATGTGCCACTCACAGCACCTCCTTTCTTTACCCTACTGGCAAAACAATTTGATGAATCTACGTCCATTTCTCATTAAGATGTGTGATGGTCTCCATTTCCTCATTAAGACACCATTTGTTAAGTAATAACACAGGGATGCATTCACTCTCCTTCTCTGTATATGCCTTTTGATACAACTGCTTTAAGTTCTCATCTTTCTGCAGTAACTCAGTAAGCTTAGCAGAGCTGAAGATACTTGCATGCTTACCTATGTGTTCCTGCTCTTAGCAAGTTTTGAGAAGATTTGTAGCTCAGGTTGAGGTTATAGTTGTAGGTCTGCTCGCTGAGCTGGTGGGTTCGTTTTCAGATGTTTCATCTCCATACTAGGTAACATCTTCAGTGAGCCTCCAGATAAGCACTGCCGGTTTGTCCCACTTATCTGATCAAAAGAAGTCTCTGATAATACCACCTCAGCTTCCTTATTTGTGCCTTTTGATCTCTCCTACTTCAGCTTGTGACTGTGATCTCATTAAGACACATTCTGGGAAAATTCCTGGATAAACATCCTGCAACTCTTCAGTTGCCTGTGTCTCCACTGGCTTTTCAGGGAGAGTAGGCAGCATGCCTACCAGTGAATCAGCTTTATCACCAGCTTTATCAATTGTATATCAAGGACAAATTGTATTTCTGGAGCTGAGAGTTTTCCCAGTATTCCTACCACAAATTCTCCACTCTAACCTCACTTTACATAATTGAACACTTTTTGTCTCATTATGGATTCAGGTTACCAGTACCTTTTCTGGCAATAGTTTCTCAGGTGTACATACCTCTTCATCCTGAGAGGATCTTGTATCCCTTAATATTACAACCTCTTTTCCTGCTACCCCTGGCCTATGTGAATAAACTTTACCCTGTGGTAAGTTATCCTTATGATCTTCACTGAGATCTACCTTTTCCTTTCCACATGAGGATTTCTGTTTGCTCCAATTTCTATCCCTCATGGACTGAAATTGATTCTGGAAGCCAAACCATGGTTTATGGACCAGCTCCTAATCATCAGTCACTTCAGCTGCTGACCTTGCTGCTTTAACTCTCTGCTCTTCAGTGTTAAACCTACCTTCAGACTTTATCGCCAGCCTTTTAAACTGGCTTCCCTGTTTAAGTGTCAGTTTCTGATGTTCAAACGCGCACTCCTTTTCTCTCGCTTCTGTTACTCTCTCTGTCTCTCTCTTCTGCTGCTCTCTTTTTCCCTCTTTTGCTTTTAATCGTAACTCAAACTGTTTCATTTCTCGTCCTCTTTCCTTATCTCTCACCTCTAACTCAAGCGGCTTCATTTGCAATTGAATTCTTGCCATCTCTATAGATTCTGATGGTTTCTTCAGCAGGCTTACATGCTGACCTACTGCTGTAATTATCTCTCCTTTCCTCACAGAAGGAGGCAGCTCCAGCTCCAGTATATCTGCTAATTCCAGCAGCTTGGCCTTAGTCACCTTTTGTAAAACCCCCAAGGTCACTTCTTCCACCCCAGAAAACTCTTGGTAATTGAAAGAGCCATTGCTATCCCAAGCTTTGCCACCCAACCAAACCAACACCTGAAACAAAGACACTAGCACCTACCATTCGCTGTTTAAATCCCACAAAGAACCCAAGTCTGTTATGGACAGGCCAGACCACACAAAACATTCTTAAGCAGGTAGCCCAGACCATAACTTTGCAATTTGTTTCAGTAAGTATACAGTGGAAATTACCCAGAGTGATTTAGCTCGGTTGACTACCAGGTTTTAAAACAGACAAAGATTTATTCACAAAATTACAAAATGACACACAAAGAACAGAATGTAGAATACCCATATAACTCAGTCCATCCAAACTAGATTTAATTATAGTGTTCCAAAAAGTACATACAACAGTCCCAATAAACAAACCCCTTAAAACACAGTAAAAACGAAACAGAGGTCTAGCAACCCGTTTCCACACAGCCTACTGATGCTGAACTGACTAACAACAAGAATTCAGCTTCCAGGACTGACCACTCCCCTTTCATTATGCAGGTTACTTCTAAAACAAAAGCTTTGGCCTAAATTCTCAACTGTTTACGTATAAGCAAAATGGCCTCCCAATACCCTTTCATCTCTGTGCCAACCCAACCATTTTGGAACCCAGACTGTTTTATGAACCCTCTGTAGAAAAATGAAGGACACAGTATCCTTGAGAAATGGAACAGCTTTGTGACAGAGGTTCTCCAAACACTGACTCTCAGTGGAGTACAGGTCCCACACTGACACTCAGTGGGGTACAGATCCCACACTGACTCTCAGTGGAGTACAGGTCCCACACTGACTCTCAGTGGGGTACAGATCCCACACTGACACTCAGTGGGGTACAGGTCCCACACTGACTCTCAGTGGGGTACAGGTCCCACACTGACTCTCAGTGGGGTACAGGTCCCACACAAACTGACTCTCACTGAGATATGGGTCCACTGATGCTGATGCTTTTTGGGGATATTTCCAAAGTGAGAATCCTTTTTAAAGCATTACAGAATTGGTTTGTTTGGTAATTGAGTTAACCTACTAACGACCTCTGGTATGACAGAATTGAACTAACAGATGGGACTTAATTTTAAAAACTTCTTGAAAGACTGCATTTTGTACCTCTGGGTCCCAGACCTCATTCCTTGGTTTGACACTGGGTAAGCAAAATTGACATGATATTTAGGATCAGTCTGTCATTAATGAGTGAGGAAGCTCAGAAAGGAGTGTTATTTGACCTTGCCTCTCCCAATAACCCTCCAAAGTGTGCACCACCATCTGCTAATCTGCAGCTCAGAGACAAGTTCCTGCTGACAGTAACTGCCAGACGGGAGAAGTGGCATCTGCCTTTGACTATTTCTGGATTTAGTGTTAATAGTTCCAGCCTTTCTTTAGCCATGGAAGTTAGCAGCGGGGATCTGGTGACCTAGTTGTTGTGAGCTTGACCTGCTGTTTGGTCTCATGACGTGTCTCTCTTGCTTGCTGCTAGCTTACAGTCTGTTATTTATTTTGTTAAAATTCCAGCCAAAATCCTGGTTAGCTCTCATTGTCTGCTTCCACCTTTTAACAATGTTCAGTGTCATTTCATTGAGCGCAAATTGTTATTCACCATCCTGATTTGGAAATATATCGCCATTCCTTCAGTGTGGCAGGGTCAGAATCCTGGAATTCCTCCCTCAGGGCATTGTGGGTCTATCTACAGCACATGGACTGCAGTCATTCAAGAAGGCAGCTCATCCCCACCTTCTCAAGGGGCAACTAGGGACGAGCAATAAATGTTGGCCCAGCCAGGGACACTCAGTTTGAGAATGAATTAATAAAAATTGTCACCTGCCACCCGAGCTCATTTATCCTTGAGATATTGTAGAACAAATTTTTGGCATCAGATAATTGTTCTGTTTGGGAATTGAGAGATTAAATGGAGAGCAAGGATGTGACAGAGTCGAGGAATTCTGCTCCTGTGTTAGCTCATTCTCTTGGTTTTGTCTCTTGCTCCAGGTGAACAACAGCGGATATTCATTCCCTGAGAACTCAGTATCGCCAGTCTGATACCTCCCACTGACAGCTCCTGGCTCAGGATACTGTTAAGATCATGCTCACACTCTGACCAGCAAAGAGGTTGTGTCAGAAACTGGGACACTGACTTAGGCCCTAGTAAAGAAAAACTAGTTCCAGTCACCACAACAACCCAGGGTACTTGGAATGATGCTTCTATAACAACCCACAATATCTGAGAAACAAGATTGATATAACCTTCATCCAGAAAACAGCTCAATAAACTGAAATCACAGATTGACTAGTGGAACAGTGACAGAGGTAGGAAGTTCAGTCTGAAATTAATGTTTATATTTTCTCAAGTGTTTGAATTGGAAATTCTGACTAAATAATCAGCATTGTATTGAACTGGCATCAATACAAAATTCTCCTTACAAAAGATGCAGCCTGTACACTGGGAGCTGTACACATCTGTACACTGGGAGTTGCACATAGTGCGGGATGAGGCTAATCAATAGCAGAGTGATAATATTTAATATCTATCACTGTTTGGGAGTTTAATCTCCACGGCATAGTATAGGCAATGGTCTAGTGGTGTTATCGATAGACTGTTAATCTAGAAACTCAGCTAATTTTCTGGGGACCTTGTTTTGTTGCCTTCAGGGTAGATGGTGGAATTTGAATTCAATAAAAAAATTGGAATTAGGAATCCACTGGTGACTGAAACTATTGTCAATTTTTGGAAAAATCCATCTGACAGGGAAAGAAATCTGCCTGGTCTGGCCTACATGTGACTCCAGACACACATCAATGTGGCCCTCTGAAATGGCCCAGCAACCCACTCATTGTATCAATCGCTACAAAGTCTCCACAAAGAAATGAAACTGGGCAGAGCACCTGGCATCGACCTCGGCACTGGGAAAGACAACAGCAGAAACAGCCCTGCAAAGTCACCCTTGCTAACATCTAAAACTGGGAGAGCTTTCTCATGGATGAGTCAAGCAACAGCCTGACACAATTATACGCACGGAATCATACAGACGATGTCCTCGATATTACCATCACCATTCCTGGATATATCCTGTCCCACCCCTCGGCTGATACATCAGTACTCCTCTGTTTTGAACATTTGGAGGAAGACTGAGGGTGGCGAGGATAGAGAATTTCAGTGTCCACACCAAAGGTGACTCGGCAGCAACATCATTGATTGGGCTGGTCAGGTCCTAAAGGACATAGCAGCTCGACTGAGTTGCAGCAGGTGATCAGGGAACCAGCAAGAGGGAAAAACATACTTGATGTCATCTCACCAATCTGCTGGCTGCAGATGCATCTATCCATGACAATATCCATGACCACTGCACAGTCCTTACCTTCACATTGAGAGTGTGGCACTGTCACTGTTCTTAATTGCACTGATTTCAAACAGACCTAGCAACTCAAGACTAAGTACCTATGAGGTGCTGTGGACCATCAACAGCAACAGAATTGTACTCCAACACAAGCTGTAACTTCATGGCCATAGATCTGAGTCAACCATACCATCAAACTAAATGATCAACTCATATTCAATGGAAAATATAGGGGGGGCATGCCAGGAGCAGTACTTAAAAATAAGGTGTCAACCTGGTGAAGCTACCAAACAGGACTGCTTGCATACCAAGCAGTATAAGCAGCCAGTAATAGACAGAGCTAAGTGACCCCACACCAACAGGTCAGATCTAACCTCTGTGGCCCTGCCACATCCAGTTGTGAATGGTGCTGTACAGTTAAACAACTTACTATAAGAGAAGGCTTCTAAATATCCAATTGTCAATGATGGAAGTGCCCAGCACATCAGTGCAAAAGATAAGGCTGAATCTTTCACAGCAATCTTCAGCCAGAAGTGCTGAGCGAATGATCCATCTCAGCCTCCTCCAGTAGCCCCTACCATCACAGATATCAATCATCAGTCAATTTGATTCACTCCACATGATATCAAGAAATGGTTGGAGACACAGGATACTACAAAGGCTACAGGTTCTGACAACATTTGGGAAATAATATTGGAGACATGCTCCAGAACATGTTGCTCCCTTAGCCAAGCTCTTCTGGTACAGTAACAATACTGGCACCTACCTTTGGCCATTCGGCCCTTCGAGCCTGCTCCATCATTCAATACTATCATTGGCTGATCGTGCAATCTCAGTATCCCATTCCGCTTTCTCTTCATATCCTTTGATCCCTTTAGCCACAAGGACCATGTCCAGCTCCCTCTTGAGTGTATCTAATGAATTGGCCCCAAAAGCCGCCTGTGCAAAAGAATTACACAGGTTTCTTCCCTCACTATCTGCTGCACCTGTGTGCTAACCTTCAGCGACTGTTCCACAATGCTACCCAGGTCTCGTTGCATCTCACCATTTCCTAAACTGCCAATATTCAGATAATAACCTGCCTTCCTGTTTTTGCCACCAAAGTGGATAATCTCACATTGATCCACATTATACTCCATTTCCCACTCAGCCAGTCTGTTCAAGTCACCCGGCAGCCTCTTAAGCATCCTCCTCAGTGCCACCCAGCTTAATATCTTCTGTACATTTGGCGATATTACATTCAATTCCTTTGTCCAAATCATTAATATATATTGTGAATAGCTGGGGTCCCAGCACTGAACCGTAAGGTACCCCAATCATCACTACATGTCACTCTGAAAAGGACCTGTTTATTCAAACTCCCAGCTTCCTGTCTACCAACCAGTTCTCTATCCATGTCAATACATTACCTCCAATACCATGAGCTTTAATGTTCCTGACTAATCTATTGTGTAGACCCTTATCAAAAGCCTTTTTGAAAGTCCAGATACACAACATTTAATGCTTCACCCTTGTCCACTCTAATGGTCACATCCTCAAAAGGTTCCGTAGGATTTGACATGATTTCCCTTTAGTGAATCCAAGCTGCCAAAGACTAATTCTGCCACTGCTTTCGAAATGCTCCATTATTCCAATTCTTAATGATTGACTCCAGCATTTTCCTCTCCACCAATGTCAGGCTAACCAGCCTATAATTCCCTGTGTTTTCTCTCACCCCTTTTTTAAAAGGTGGGGACACATTAGCTCCCCTCCAGTCCATTGGAACTCTTCTGAAGTCTATGGAATGCTGGAAAATGATTACCAATGTGTCCATTATTTCTAGGGCCATTGCCTTAAGTACTCTGGGATGCAGAGCATCAGGCCCTGGAAACCTAATGTGTTTTAACCCCATCAATTTCCCCAATATAATTTCCTGACTAATAAAGATCGCCTTCAGTTCTTCCTCCATTCAATGGTGTTACCATCACTGAAACCCTACTATCAACATCCTGCGGGGTTACCAGTGACCAAAAACTCAACTAGACTTGCAACTTAAACGCAGTTGCTACAAGAGCAAATCAGAGGCTAGGTATACCGTAGCATGTAACTCACCTCCTTCCCACTAACAAAGCCTGTTCACCATTTAGAGGCACAAGTCAGATGTGTGATGGAATACTCTCCATTTGCCTGAATGGGTGCAGCTCCAACAACACTTAAGAAGCTTAACATCATCCAGGACAAAGCGACCCATCCGCCACCTTCAATGTTCACGCCCTTTACTAACTGTGCACAGTAGAAGCAATGTGTACTATTTACAAGATGCAGTATATCAACTCATGAAGGCTCCTTTGACAGCACCTTCCAATCCTGTGACCTCTTCCATCAAGAAGGACAAGGGCAACAGAGACATGGGATCACCATCCTCTGCAAGTTCCCCTCCAAGCCACACACCATCCAGATTTTGAAATATATTGCTATTCCTTCAGTTCACTGCATCACAATCCTAGAATTCCCTCCTTAACAACAGGATGTTCTTTCAACCTAAGGACTGCTGCGGTTCAAGAAGGCAGCTCACCACCATCTTCTCAAGGATAACTAGGAATAAATGATAAGAATAAATCTTAGTCACAGTTGGGGATGTCAAAGGGTCAGGCCTAGATTGATAGACTCTTTACACTCAATAAAAACTGTTCCACTGAAGCCAAGTTAGAAAAAGAGAAAATTCTTGGAGATGCAAGGTACTGCATTTTAGGAAAGCAAATCTTAGCAGGGCTTATACACTTAATGGTAGGGTCCTAGGAAGTGTTAATGAACAAAGAGACCTTGGAGTGCAGGTTCATAATTCCTTGAAAGTAGAGTTGCAGGTAGATAGGATAGTGAAGAAGACGTTTGCTATGGGAGGTCATGCTGTGTTTGTACAGGACATCGGTTAGGCCACTTTTGGAATACTGCACGCAATTCTGGTCTCCTATCGAAAGGATGTTGTGAAAATTGAAAGGGTTTCAAGACACAAGACACAAGAAGAAAACTGATATGATTCCAGCTGAAAATGTGTTGCTGGAAAAGCGCAGCAGGTCAGGCAGCATCCAAGGAACAGGAAATTCAACGTTTTGGGCATAAGCCCTTCATCAGGCTTATGCCCGAAACGTCGAATTTCCTGTTCCTTGGATGCTGCCTGACCTGCTGCGCTTTTCCAGCAACACATTTTCAGCTCTGATCTCCAGCATCTGCAGACCTCACTTTCTCCTGTTATGATTCCAGCCAATTAACAGAATCTGCCTGGAATTCAGAATACTGTGACGATGATTGAGAAAGTGGAACTTGAGAAACAAGATCAACTGCCTGAGTTGGGGAGGGATTTTTGGAATCAGTCCCAGAAATTCAAACTGCACATTAAGTCCAAATACTGACATCACGCACTCACAACTCCTGACAGTAATAGAAATCCAGCAGCTAATATGGTTTTATTTTGGGATATTCCTTATATATTTTCCTTGTTCACTGGGATCTCAATTTTCCTCTTTTATTTAACACTGCAGGTGGATTTTACAGGAATAATTCATTGTAGTTTCCTGTCAAGGACTTTGTGCTTGAAGTTGTGTAGGGGGGATCTCAGTACAAACATAAATTACGTAGTCATGCGCACTAAGAGTCTATCTCCTCAGATGGCTATATTGTTATGGACCAGGGCAGACCCCCTCAAATCAGATCAAAAATGTAGCTCAGAATCTAAATTTGCTCGTAGTTTTGAGTAGGTGTAAAGTGAATATTCCAGGAGCGATGCAGCTTGTCAAACCACTTAGTTTTAAACAAAACAGAATTTATTTATAAGATTTCCTAATTAAACACAAACAAAAGAGAACACAATACTGAATAATGTAAACTATCCAAAAAACCAACAGATTATCCCAACTTAATGATGCTGTTTCAAACACATGTAGCAATCCCCATAAACACTCCTTGGCAGAAAAGGTAAAATCAACTACAGGGTCTAACAGGAGAGAGATCAGAGAGAGGAAGGGTCAGCATGGACCTGCTTCTCTTGGACCCTGGCTTCCTGACTGCTTTCAGTGAACAACCAGACTGCCATAAACCAAATCAAACCAGAGGAAAGCTGAGCTGGGAGAACTGACCACTCACCTTTCATTTTCTAGTGTTTTTTAATACTTGAAAGCCTTTTGTCTGAGGCAGTATCTGTTAGCTACAATCGAATTGGCCATAAAACCCTTCAAACCCAGGCTTTTCAGAATCTGCCTTTAGAGTAGAGAAGCTTTTATTTGTCATTTCTATCAAATACAACCGATACAGTAAAAATGAAACAGCATTCCTCCAGGACCGAGGGTGCTACATGGACAGCACAAACTCCACAGTCGGACACAGCATAAAGTGCATAAGAAGTGTAAAACGCATAAGTTACAGTGTAATGAAAGAATTATGAATGACAGACATTTTCTAGCAGCAATACGAAAGAATTTCAGATGGGCACAAGTCCGATCATACAGTGTTAACGAGCCTGATAGCATGGGGACAGGAGCTGCTGTACAGTCTGGCCATGAGAGACCGAAGGCTCCAGTATCTTCTCCCAGGTGGCAAGAGGGAGAAGAGTTTGAGTGAGGGGTGTAAGAGATCTCCCACAATGCTCTTGGCCTTTTGGATGCAGCGTGTGGTATAAATGTCAGTGACGGAGGGAAGGGGACCCCAACGATCTTCTCAGCTGTCCTTACTATCCGCTGTAAGGTCTTACAATCTGAGACCATGGAATTCCCAATCCAGGCCATGATACAACAACACAGGGTACTCTCACTGAACCCTCTGTAGAATGTGGTGAGGATGAGGAATGGGAGGTGGGTTTCCTCAGCTGTGCAGGAAGTAGAGACACTGCTGGGCTTTCTTGGCTATGGTGTTAGTGTTTAGGGTCCAGGTGAGATTCTCTGCCAGGCTACCAAGAAATTTGATGCTCTTCACGATCTCCACAGGGGAGCCAACGATGTCTTTGACAACCCCTCTGAAAAAAACACAAGGACCTTGCTGAAGGAGCAGCATCATCACAATATAAGAGTACGGTTCACAGCATAGAGGCCAGTACTCTGACTGCACCATGTGTAGAGCTCCCAGTGTACAACCTGTGCGTTATCATCAGGAGCTCTTTGTGCTGATACTAGTCTGGGACCTGTCAGTGGGAGGTATCAGATTGATGATGCCGAGTTCTCAGAGAATGAATGTCGTCTACTGTTCACCTGAAACAAGAGACTAAATCAAGAGAGTGAGCTAACTCAGCAGCAGAGTTCCTCAACTCTGTCACATCCCTGGTCTCCATATAAGGTCTCAACTTCCAAACAGATCAACAGTCTGATTTTGACAAGTTATTTGACATTATCTGAGATAAACATCACACAATACCAGGTTATAATTCAACAGGTTTATTTGGAAGCACTAGCTCTCGAAACGCTGCTCCTTCATCAGGTGGTTGTGGGGCAGGACCTTAAGACACAGAATTCATAGCTGTGCTAAAAATGACACTGAATATTGTCAAAATGTAGAAGCAGACAATGAGAGCTAATCAGGACCTTGGCTGGAATTTTAACAAAATAAATAACAGACTGTAAGCTAGTAGCCTGCATGAGAGACACGTCACGAGACCAAACAGCAGGTCAACGGCTCACAACAACTAGGTCACCAGATCCCCGCTGCTAACTTCCATGGCTAAAGAAAGGCTGGAACTATTAACACTAAATCCAGAAATAGTCAAAGGCAGATGCCACTTCTCCCGTCTGGCAGTTACTGTCAGCAGGGAACTTGTCTCTGAGCTGCAGATTAGCAGATGGTGGTGCACACTTTGGAGGGTTATTGGGAGAGGCAAGGTCAAATAACACTCCTTTCTGAGCTTCCTCAGTCATTACTGACAGACTGATCCTAAATATGTTGTCAACTCAGTGAGAATAGTAAGAATTAGAAATGTCAATTAATTACAGAAGGCATGCTGCACTGTTGGACAGGCTGTCTTTCAGTTAAACCAACAACCTTCTCTGAGCAGGATTGAAGATAACTCACAGCATCTGATTATCAATTATCTGGCAATTATCCCACGCAGACTTCAGTAATCTGAGTGAGAAAGGAACAGAAATATTATACGTACTTGGTGAGATATGTCATTGATCAGGAGGCAATGACCCAGTGGTGTTATTGCTCGACTATTAATCCAGAGACCCAGATAATGTTCTGGCAATGTGAAGCTTGAAAAGCACAGCAGGTCAGACAGCATCGAAGGAGCTGGAAAGAAGGTTTACAAAGATGTTTCCCTGGTATGGAAGGTGCTAGCTATGAAGAGAAGGTGAGTAGGTTAGGTTTATTTTCATTAGAAAATAGGAGATTAGGGATGGGGGGGGGGGGGCGCAATCTGTTTGAGGTTTACGAAATTATGAAGGATATAGACAGGGTGGATAGAGACAAGCTTTTTCCCAGGGTGAAGGATTCAATAACAAGAGGTCACGCTTTCAAGGTGAGAGATGGAAATGTTGGAGGATGGTGCATTGGATTGGAAGGTTGGTGGGGTGGGATGTGAAGAACAAGGGGTCTATATCTTTATTATTGTTGGGGAAGTGGGTTTGAGAACAGATGTGTGGGAGATGGAGGGAAAGCGGTTGAGGGTGTCCTTAATTACTCAGGAGCACTCACCCTGGGAGCAGGCGCAGTGGATGTGGAGTAGTTGGGAATATGGGAAGGTGGGTCAGAGGAGTGTAGCCAAGGTAGTGTGGGAGTCAGTGGTGAGATGGTTTCCGGAGATGGAGACAGAGAGGTACAGGAAAGGGAGGGAGTGTTGGAAATGGTCCTGGTGAATTTGAAGGTGGGATGGAAGGTGTTGGTGAAGTTAATGAACTGCTCGAGCTCCTTGCAGGACCATGAGGCAGCACCGATACAGTGATCACTTCAGCAGAGGAAGAGGTGAGAGGTAATGTCAGCATAGTTGTGGAAGGAGGACTGCTCCACAAATCCTACAAAGAGGTAGGTGTAACTCAGGCCCATGTGGATGCTCATGGCCATCCCTTTGGTTTGTAGGAAGTGGGAGGAATCAAAGGAAAAATTGTAGAGGGTGAGGACCAGTTCTACCAAATGAATGATAGTGTAAGTGGAGGGGGACTAGCTGGGCCTACGGGAAAAGAAGTGAAGGACTTTTAGACCTTTAGTGAGAGGGAGTTGAGAGTGAGGAGCTGGAAACGCACAGCCAGTCCGGCAGCATCCGGGGAGCAAGAGAATTGATGTTTCAGGCATAGCCTTTCATTAGGAATGAGGCTTGTGTGGTGGGGGGTTGGGGGCTGATAGATAAATGGGAAGGGGTGGGTTGGGGGGAGATAGCTGGGAATGCAACAGGTAGATGAAGGTGATTGGTCAGAGAGGAAGGTGGAGTGGATAGATGGGAAAGACAATGGACAGGTCAGGAGGGCAGTGTCTAGTTGCAGCTTTGGATGAGGTGGGTGGAGGGGAAATTGGTGAAATCCATATTGATCCCATGTGGTTGCAGGGTCCCAAGGCAGAAGATGAAGCGTCCTTCCTCCAGGTGATGGGTGATTAGGGTTTGGCGATGGAGGAGGCTCAGTGCCTGCATTTCCTTAGTGGAATGGGAGGGGGAGTTGAAGTCTTCAGCCATGGTGTGGTGGGATTGGTTGGTACAGGTGTCCCAGGAATGTTCTCTGAAATGAGCCGCAAGTTGGCGTCCAGTCTCCCCAATATAGAGGAGACTGCATCAGGTGCAACAGACACATTAGATAACCTTGCGGAGGCACAGGTAAATTTCTGTCGGATGTGGAAGGATCTTTGGGGCCTTTGACGGAGGTGAGGGGGGAGGTGTGGGTCCATGTTATGCACTTCTTACGTTGGCAGGGCAAGGTGCCGGGGTGGGGTCAGATGGGCTGTTAGGGAATGGGTGGGCGTGGATCTGACAAGGGAGTTGCTGAGGGAATGGTCTCTCTGAAATGCTGATAGGGATGGGTTGGGAAATATATCCCTAGTGGTGGGGTCTGTTTGTAGGTGGAGGATGACAGAATGTATCCGGAGGTTGGTGGGGTGTAAGGTGATAACCAGGGGGTTTCTGTCCTTGTTGTGATTTAAGGGGTGGGGCTTGAGGGTGGAGGTATGGGAAGTGGAGGAAGTAGAGGAGATCCTTTGGTGTGAGGGATAAAGGTGCAAAGGACCTGTATGTCTCTGGTGAAGATGTGGTGTTAGGGGCCAGGGAGTTGAAGGTTTTGGAGGAGGTGGAAGCCATGTGGCATGTTATAAATGTGATATAGAACAGTACAACACAGTACAGGCCCTTTGACCCTTGATGTTGTGCCAACCTTTTATCCTACTCTAAGATCAAATTAACCTACATACCCTTCATTGTACTATTATTCATGTTAGCGAGTTTTGAGAAGATCATTCATGTGCCTATTAAAGTTTTCCTTAATCCTACTTACCAAGACTTTTTCATGCTCCCTTCTCACTCTCCTAAGTCCATTCTTCAGTTCCTTCCTGGCTACATTGTAACCCTCTAAAGCCCTGCCTGATCATTGCCACCTCAACCTTAAGTAAGCTTCCTTCTTCCTCTTGACTAGATGTTCCACATCGCTTGTCATCCAAGTCTCCTTCACCCTACTATCCCTTCCTTGCTTCATGGGACAATCCTATCCAACACTCGCAACAAATACTCCCTAAACAACCTCCACATTTCTGTTGTGCATTTTCCTGAGAACATCTGTTCTAAATTTAGGTGTCCCGGGTACTTCCTGATAGCATTAAATGTCTCTAATGTATTTGATTCTACTACCGTTGCTAGCAGTGCAATCCATGCACCCACCATTCTCTGAGTAAAGAACAGACCCCTGACATCTCCCCTAAATCTTCCTCCAATCACCTTAAACCTATGCCCCCTCGTGATAGCCATTTCTGCCCTGGGGGATAAAGTCTCTGACTATCCACTCTATCTATCCTCTCATCATCTTGTACATCTCTATCAAGTCACCTTTCATTCTTCTTTGCTCCAATGAGAAAAGTCCTAGCTGCCTGATCTGCTGTGCTTTTCCAGTACACATTTTCACCCCTGCTAATGGAAGCCAACGCACCATATGCCTTCTTACCAGTTCCGTCAACTTGGGAGATAACTTTGAACGATCTATAGACATGGACATCAAGATCCCTCTGTTCCTCCACACTGCCAAGAACCCTGCCATTAATCCTGTAATCTGCATTCAAATTTGACCTTCCAAAGTGAATCAATTCATACTTTTCTCGGTTGAACTCTATTTGCCACTTCTTAGCCCAGCTCTGCATCCTGTCAATGTCCCATTGCACTCTACAAACCCCTCCATACTATCCACAACTCCACCAACCTTCGTCTCATTAACAAATGTAGTAACCCACCCTTCCACTTCCTCATCTAAGTCATTTATAACAATCACAAATTGCAGAGGTGTCCCTGTGGAACACCACTGGTCATTGAGCTTCTGGCTGAAGACTTTCAATCTACTATCACCCTCTGTCTTCTATGGGCCAGTCAATTCTATATCCAGACAGCCAGATTTCCCTGTTTCTCATGCCTCCTTACTTTCTGAATGAGCCTCCCATGGGGAACATTACCAAATGCCTTGCTAAATTCCATGTACACCACATCCACTGCTCTACCTTCATCAATGTTTTTTGTCACATTCTCAAAGAATTCAATAAGGTTTGTGAGGCATGACCTGCCCCTCACAAAGCCATGCTGACTATTTCTAATGAAACTATGGTTTCCAAGTAATCATAAATCCTGAGTCTCAGAATCCTCTCCAATAATTGGCCCACCACAGATGTAAGACTGACTGGTCTGTAATTCATAGGTTTATCCCTATTCCCTTTCTTGAACAAAGGAATAACAATTGCCACCTTCCAATCATCTGGAAGTACTCCAATGAACAGTGAGGATGCAAAGATCATCATCAAAGGCATTGCAATCTCTTCCCTCACTTCCCATTGTAACGGTTGGTAAATGCTATCTGGTCCAGGGGACTTATCTATCCTCATGTTTTTCAAAATTTCCAGCACATCCTCCTTAGCATCAACCTTTCCGAGTGTATCAGCCTGCTTCACACTGTCCTCACAAACAACAAGGTCCCTCCCACTAATAAATACTGAAGCAAAGTATTCATTAAGGACCCCCCCCCCCCACCTCCTCTGACTCCAGCCACAAGTTCCTTCCACTATCCCGATCGGCACTACCCTCACTCTGGCCATCCTCTTGTTCCTCACGTAAGTGTAGAATACTTTAGGGTTTTCCTTAACCCTACTTGCCAAGACTTTTTCATGCTCCCTTCTCGCTCTCCTAAGTCCAATCTTCAGTTCCTTCCTGGCTACCTCGTAACTCTCTAAAGCCCTGCCTAATCATTGTCTCCTCAACTTTAAGTAAACCTTCTTCTTCCTCCTGACTAGTTGTTCCACATCTCCTGTTATCCAAGGTACCATCCCTTCCTTGCCTCAGTGGGACAATCCTATCCAGCACTCGTAACAAGTGCTCCCAAAACGACCTCCACTTTTCTGTCATGCATTTCCCTGAGAATATCTGTTCCCAATTTAGGCGTCCCAGTTTCTTCCTGATAGCATTGTAATCCCCTTTCCCCTAATTAAATACTTTCCCATCCTGTCTTCTCCTATCCCTCTCCATCACAAGAGTAAACCCAACTGACTCTTGGGAAATAGGGCAGAACAGGTGATGGAGGTGACAGTGGGGAGCACTTTGGGGCCAGTTATACTAATTTTAAAAAACTTATGGAGAGGGACAAAACTCGTCCACAGGTTCAGAACTGGGGCAAAGAGAATTTTGATGGAATTAGACAGGAGTTTGCAGGAGTTGATTGGAGTAATTTGTTTGCAGGGAAAGGGACTTCTGGCAAGTGGGAGGCCTTTAAAAGTGAGATAGCTAGAGTTCAGGATCTGTATGTTCCTGTGAGGGTGAAGGGCAAGATTAGCAGGATTTGGAGACGCTGGTGTTGGACTGGGGTGGACAAAGTTAAAAAATCAGACAACACCAGGTTATAGTCCAACAGGTTTACTTGGAAGGTTTCGGAGCGCTGCTCCTTCATCAGGTGGTTGTGGAAAATAAGATTGTAAGACACAGAATTTATAGTAAAAGTTTACAAGTGTGATATAATTCCAGTTCCAATAGGGAGAGGTTGGAGTGAGTGAGAAGGATGGAGAGAGCCAAGCGATTGATGTCATGGAGCAGTTTGAGATAAAGAGGACAAGGGAGGGTAGAAAGCCAGGAGGCGATATCCGGGATGATGCGGTTTGCAAAGGGGTTATTAGAGGGTGGATTAAATTCCTGTTCAAAGAAATAGACGCAAAGTGGTGGAAAAAGAGCTCAACATTATGGTGTGTGTGGAATTTGTTCAGATGTGGATGTAGAGGAATGAAAGTGAGCCCTTTGCTGAGGACTGACTGTTCAGCCTCAGTGAGGGGGAGGTCTGGGGGATGGTGAATATTTGGCAGCACTTGGGGCTGGGCCTGGTGCCAGGAGTGGGGGTGGGGACTTCCACAGGAATGGGTGTGTGTGCTGGAGCAGTTACATGGGGGAAAGTGGAAGTGACATGGTCTTCATGATGTCAGTGGTCACATGATCTTGTGGTACCTGATGTTCTTCAATCAGATTCTGATGCATGGAGGAACTGTACCGGATACTTCACCTCATGAGCTTACAGCCCAATGGCCTCAATATTGACTTCACCAGCTTTAAAATCTATCTAAACCCCAGCTTTGCCTCATGTCCAGTTCTTCCCCTCCTCCTCGCCTCCCTGACCTGACCTTAGCTGTCCATCTTCCTATTCATCTTTCCGCTCCACTCTTCCCACTGGTCAATCAGAATAACCCCCTATCTGCATCCGCCTATCACCATCCCACCTCCCCTTCTACCAGCCCCACACCCCTCCCTCTATTTACAGCTGGGATCCCTCCCTCTCCCCAGTTCTGATGTGGGCTTCAGCCTGAAGCATTTCCTGCTTCTCGGATGCTGTCCGACCTGCTGTGCTTTTCCAGCTTCACGTGTGTTGACTTTGACTTCCAGCATCTACAGTCTTTACTGTCTCCAAATCGCTAATGTTCTGGGGACCTGGGTTCAAATCCCACATTGGCAGATGGTGGAATTTGAATTCGATATGAATGTGAAACCATTGTTAATTGTTGGAAAAAATCTGATTCGCTGATGTCCTTGAGGGAGGGAAATCTGTTATCCATCCTTTGTCTCACCTACATGCAACCCCAGGCCCAAAGTGATTGACTCTTAAAGCTCTGTAAGCAATAAATGCTGGCCTGGCCAGAGGTAAAAATGTGTTGCTGGAAAAGCGCAGCAGATCAGGCAGCATCCAAGGAGCAGGAGAGTCGACGTTTCGGGCATGAGCCCTTCTTCATGATTCCTGAAAGGGCTTATGCCCGAAACGTCGAATCTCCTGCTCCTTGGATGCTGCCTGACCTGCTGCGCTTTTCAACAGCACATGTTCAGCTCTGATCTCCAGCATCTGCAGACCTCACTTTCTCCTGGCCAGAGGTGCCAATGTTCTGTGAGTGAATTAAAAATTATCAAATGAATAGGAGAAGGCCCATGTGGAGCAAAAGTGTGGGCATGTTTGCTGAATAGTCTCTTGGAGTAATTCGTCTGTAACTGCATTACGTGGGATCTTGCTACATACAACATGGCTGTTTTGTTTGTCCATCAGTTCATGAATTTGATTGGAACCATAACTCAAATAAAGCAAAAGAACTGTATGTTTCAAACTCCCTTTCTTCTCATAGACCCCAACCCCATTGTCCCTGATCCCAAATCAGGCCGGGTCCCTCTCACTGTTACTGACCCTCCCCATTGTCCCTGATCCCGACCTAGTACCTATTGCCAGAATCTACTTTTCTGCTCTGAGCAATAATCTTGGTCTTGCTGTTCAGAATGGGTAAGATCAGCTGATTATTGACACAGTGCACTGTCAAATCATGGACTCACCTACCCCTCACACATACTGACCACATGGTGTAATGGATATGTTTTTTCAAATTAATTCATGGGATGAGGGTGTCACTGGCTAAGCCAGCATTTATTGACCATCTGAGAGGGCAATTAAAAAACCACATTGCTGTGGGTCTGGAGTCACATATAGGCCAGACCAGGTAAGGATGGCAGTTTCCTTCCTGAAAGAGCATTAGTGAACCAGATGGGTTTTTCCTGACAATGGTTTCATGGTCATCATTAGATTCTTAATTCCAGATATTTATTGAATTCAATTTCCACCATCTGCCTTGGCAGGATTCAAACCCAGGTCCCCAGAACTTTACCTGGGTCTCTGGAATAATAATCCAGTGATAATGCCACTAGCCTATCATCTGCATTTTAGGGGAGCATATTGCTTGGGGTTAATTGAAAAATTCAAAATTGAGCTTCATTGATTTTAGCATCACAGAATTGTGAGAGAAGGAGGCTGCGTAGCTGTGAAGGCCAACCCCACGCTCTCAAAAAGCAATCCAGTTGGACTCACTCTCCAGCATCAAGGAGAATAAATGGAATAATTAAAGGCTGAATTGCCCACCCCTCTTGCTATACTCCTCACCCCTCCCCGATCATCAATTTTGTGTGTTCCCTTCTATCTTTGGTGTGCTGCTCCCCTGTTCTGTAATGTGTCAGAGATTGTCTTTATATGAAAGCTGCTGATAGGAATGAAGCTGACTGTGTTTTGCAGGTCAACATGTGAAATTGTGACCAACTGCTGTGTGGCACCATATCATTACTGATAAACACAGAATGTCAAACTAATATCTGGCTCAGAAACAACAGCTGCAGCCAAACTGGAGGGAGATGGCATCTGTTTCAGTCTATTTCTGCTTTTGACACCGAGAGTTACAGCCTGTCTTTGTACATGGAAGTTAGCAGGAGGCACTTTCTTGATTATGTTGGCATTTTTGACTGAGTTAGCAATGCCAATTACCTGCAGTCTGGTCCCAGCAATTAGTAAAAGACGTCATTCAGGCTGAGTGTTTATTACAGAGGAACGGGGGCTCACAGCATTCTTCATCCCTGTCCTTTTGCTAAAACCAACAGAAGAAGATATTCTTCACATTGTTCCTTGCTGATGGCAGTATTAAGAAAGCTGTCTTGTCTTGTGTTGGTTAGCCTAACACTGACATACATAGCAAAGTCCAAAGCAGCCAGTGTTAATGAAATCCTTTCTAAAGGTGATTCTGACTATATGCTGTCCGATTACCGAGGGAAAGGTTGTATTGATGACAATGGATTTGTGTTTGATGTGGGCGAGAAGTTTTACCCCACTGCGACAGCCTGTCCCTGTGTCTGCACTGAAACTGGTCCGGTGTGTCGTAAGCCTCAGTGTCCTCGAATCTCCTCCCGGTGTATCCGTGTCAGTTACCACTCCTGCTGCCCACGCTGCTTGGAATTCCGCAACTCGTGTCAATATGGAGGCAACATGTACCGACTATTCCAGGAATTCTGGGTAACAACAGACTATTTCATTCTGTTTCTGGTTTGAAACACCTCCTACGGTTTTATTGAAGGGGAAGAGTTAGTGTGGCAGTGACTTTTATTCATGTACTATTTCTGTAGTTGCATGTTTTCCTGAAGTCAGGAGTTTTCAAAGATTCAACGGGGGAGATGCTGAGAAACAATCTCCTCCAGGGAGGAAGAGAAGAGTAGCTCATTCAGGGATAATACCAGGAAGAATATTTCTCACCCCAAGTATATATCATGAAGAACTGAAAGCTAGGGCTAGCCTCCTTAAACAGAAAGATTAAGCAGCTTAGGCCGCAACTGTTCAAAGTAATAAACAGGTTTATACAGGAGATATGGAAAGAAACTTCCCATTGGCAGAGAGATTGAGAATTCCCATTGACAGAAGGGGTTAAGAATCAGAGGACACCAATTTGGCAAAAGAACAAAAAGCAAAGTGAAGAGAAACACTTTTTTATGCAGCGAGTGGCTCTGTGATGCCCTGCTGGTGGAGGCAGCTCAACTGCGGCTTTCAACAGAGAACTGGACAAACAGGTCAAGGAGAAAACAACACAGGCATTAATAGAAAGGGCAGGGCAGTGGGACTAACTGAATAGCTCTTGTAGATAGCTTACATGAATATAATGGGCTGAAAGACTTCCCTTTGGGCCGTAACCATTCTATGATTCTATTTGATAATCACTGTCCCTCAAAGTATGTAGATTCTGAGGAGAAAGTGACACATTTGAGACTGACATCAGGAGATTCTTGGTTAGATAAGAAGATCAATGTCAGAAAAATGGGGGTTGATGCACTGATCAGCTCGGATCTAATAGAAGAGTGGCTCAAAAAGGTAACTAGGTGTGCAGATCGGGTAGGACAGTTAAGGTAGTTTACATAGTAATCAGCAAAGTCTATGACAAGATCCAAATGGGAGATTGAAAAAGAAGGTAAAATCACATGGGATGGATAATGTGGCAAACTGGATCCAAATGGAGGCAGGAGACAGAGAGCTGTGGTAGAAGACTGGTTATGAGACTGAAACACTGTGTCGAGTAGCATACCACAGGGATCAGTGCTGGTCTATTATTGTTTATGACATAGATTTAAATAATATAGATGAGTGTCTGTGTGGGGGGCGCGGGGAGGGTGCAGGGGTATACGTACGGTTAGCAAGTTTGTGACATGAAGATTGGATGATTGACAGTGAGGAAGAAGGTCTTTTGTTACAGAAGTCTATAAACAGATTGGTCAGAGGTGCATACCCAGGGTAGGTGGAATTTAACCTTGACAAGGGTCAAGTAATTCACTTTGGAGAAAGTTACAAGACAAGGGAATACTCAATGAATGGCAGGACACGAGGAAGCTCAGAGGAACAGAGGGATCTCAGGGTCTTCGTGCACAGAACCCTGAAGGTGGCAGGGTAGGTTAATGGAGCAGTAAAAGAAGGCATACGGGACACTTACCTTTATCAATTGTGGCATAGATTATAACAGCAGGGAGGTTATCTTGGAGCTGTACAGTACGTTGGTGAGGCTATAGCTGGAGTACTGTGTACAGTTCTGGTCTCCACACTACAGGAAGGTTGATCTTGAACTGGAGAGGGTGCAGAGAAGATTCACCAGGATGTTGCCTAGGTATCAGCTATAAAGAAAGGGGAGATAAGCTTGGTTTCTTATATTTGGAGCAGAGAAGTCTGAGAGGGGAGCTGATTGAGATGAGGGGCATTGACAGAGTGGATAGAAAGCAGCTGTTCTCCTTAGGTCAATAACAAGGGGAAGAATTTTAAGAAGAAAGGCAGGAGTTTTAGAAGGAATTTGAAGAAATGTTTTCAACACCCACAGGATGGTGGGAATTTGCAATACACTGCCTAGGAGGATAGTTGAGGCAGGAAACCTCACCACCTTTAAAAAGTAATTGAATGAACACTTGAAATGTCATAACATTCAAGGCCATTGACCAGGTGCTGAGAAGTGGGACTGGTATATAATTAGAGCAGTTTCTGTCTTGTGGACTCAATGGGCCAAAGGTCCTATGTTGTATTGTATGATTCGATGTCAAAGCTAAATACCTGCTGTAATAAAAACAAAGCTGCTGGATGCTGTAAATCTTAAACAAAAATGGAAGTTGCTGGTCTGGCAGCATCAGTGGACAGAAAACAGAGTTAATTCTTCATGTCCAGACACCATTCTTCAGAAGCAGTTTGTTAACTCTGCTTTCTCTCCATAGATGTTGCCAGACCCACTGAGTTTCTCCAGAACTTTGTGTTTTTGATCTGAACTGCCTGTCTTCATTCCCAATGTTCTGAGGAAACAGTTTTCTTTTACATTTGTTTTAATATGATGCTTAGACATACATGATGCTTAGACATACATGATGCCTAGACATACATGATGCTTAGGCATACATGCCTGCTACCATTTACACGTTTGAAGTGACTGATCTATCCCATTGTTTAACAAAGGAGTGATAGTGTCTGGATAGTGGTAGAGAATGATGTGCTACAATCCAGAGTGAGAAAATCAATTGATGGAGAGCTGACTTCAATGGGGCAAGAACAGAACAAGGTAGGATTGACGGGAACTAAAGGTTGGCAGCAGAAACAGTTAGTGGAAAATGGGCTACCTTCAAACAGAAGATGGTTCAGGTACATTCGAGGTATACTCCCTCTAATGGGAAAGGGAGAACAAACAAACCCAGAGTTTCCTGGATGACAAAGGAGGCAGAAATTAACATTGGAAAGGAAAAGTGTGTTTATAACAGTTTTTCAGGCAGCAAATACTTTTGAGAACCAGGAGGGATACAGAAGGTTTAGAGGGGATGTGTAAAAACAAGAAAAGCAAAGTTGCATTATGAGAAAAGACTAGCGGCTAAAATAAAAGGGAATCCGTAAGCATTTAAATAGTAAGAGTGGTTAAAGGAGAAGATTAATTAGACACAGAAAAGAGGATTGACATATGGAGGCAGGGAGCATGGCTGAGGTGTTAAATGAATACTTGGCATCTGTATTTCCAAAATAGGAGGCTGCTGCCCAGGCTATGGTGACAGAGAAGGAAACTCTGTCACTAGAAGAATCAAATTTAACAAGGAAGAAGTCTTAGATGAGTATTTATACCTGAAGTTGACAAGGCATTGAGACTAGATGAAATGCAGCCAAGGATTTTGAAGGAAGTAAGAATAGAAATCCCAGGGGCACTGGTCTTCCCTGGGCTGTGTGGTGGGGAAGCATCTGATAACTATTATTTGGGATTGAATTAGTATTCATCTGGGTTGATTAACAAGAGTCAGCATGGGTTTCTAAATTCAAAATTGTGTTTAACTAATTTGCTGGAGTTTTTTTGAAGAGGCAACAGAAAAGTCAATGCGGGTAACACTGTTAATGTATTATACATGGAGTTCCAGAAGGTGTTTCCTACAGTGCTACATAACAGGAAGAAGTTATAGATCATGAGGTGAAATGGACAATACTAATGAGTGTACAAAATTGGCTTTGAAATAGGAAACAATGGTCAATGGACATATTCAGGCTGAAAGAAAGTTAATAGTGAAGCTCCCCAAAGTATTGATACCCTTGCTTTTCCTGATGTATATTAATACAAAAGAACAAACAAATAAAAGAGAGTACATCAAAGGAACAGGCCCTCTGCACCTCAAGCCTGTGCTGATCATCATGCCCTAAATAAGCTAAAATTCAAACCTTCTGTCCTTATTCGGTCCATATCCCTCTGTTCATGTAACCATCCAGATGCCTCTTAAATATCGCCAATGTCCCTGCTTCCCCACCTCTTCTGGCAATGCATTCCAGGCTCCTACCACTCTCTACGTGAAAAATGTCCCTCACACATTTCCCTTAAACTTTCCCTCTCTCACCTTGAACCCATGGACCCTTGTAATTGACACTTCAACCGTGGGAAAAAGCTTCTGACTATCCATCCTATCTACGCCTCTCATAATTTTCTTGACCTCTATTAAGTTTCCTCTTCATTTTTCAGTGAAAACAATCCTTGTGTTTTCAACCTTTCCTCATAGCAAATGCCCTTGAGTCCAGGCAACATTCTAGTGAACCTTCTCTGCACTTTCTCCAAAGCTTCCATGTCCTTCTAGTAGTATGGCAACCAAAACTGCACACAATACTCCAGATGTGGTCTAACAAGGGTTTATTGTAATTGCAGCATGGTTTGCCAACTCCTATACTCCATGCCGTTGCCAATGAAGGCCAATGGAACTCCAAAAGGACATTGAGAAGGTGGTGAGTGGGTGGAGAGGTGGCAGTTGAGATTCAATGAAGAGAACTGTGAGGTTAATGCATTTTGGTGGGAACAACATTGACAATATAAGGTGGTACAATTCTAAAGGGAGGGTAGGAGCAGAGAGACCAAGGCATACATGGCCACATATCAGTGAAGATGGCAGGACAACTGGTGAGAATAGTTAATAAAACATAAAAAGCCCTCAGCTTTATTACTACAGGTATAGAGTACAAGAGTAAAGTGACATTGAACTTGTAGAAGACACCTGTTAAACCCCAGCTATTATAGGAAAAATGTGAATGCATTGGAGACAGTGCACAGGTAATTTACAAAAATGGTTCCATGAATGAGAAACTTCAGCGATGGTGAGAGATTGAAGAACTTGAGACTGTTCCGTTTGAATGGAAAGAGGCTGAGAGGGCATTTGATTGAGGTTTCCATAATTGGTTGGACAGAGTAGAAAGTGAGAAGCTCTTCCTGATCAGAGAAGGCACAAGAAAGGGGAGGGCATAGATTTAAAGGGATATGCCAAAGAAGCAAGTATGGGGAATAGGCAGGAGATTGGCACTAGGTAATGATGCTGCTTTGAAGAGCTGAAGTTAAAAATCACACAACACCAGGTTATAGTCCAACAGGTTTAATTGGAATTACACTAGCTTTCGGAGTGACGCTCCTTCGTCACCTAATGATGGAGCGTCGCTCCGAAAGCTAGTGTAATTCCAATTAAACCTGTTGGACTATAACCTGGTGTTGTGTGATTTTTAACTTTGTACACCCCAGTCCAACACCGGCATCTCCAAATCTTGAAGAGCTGAGGCAGGCATGATTAGCTGAATGGTTTCCTCCTGCGCTATATCACATCTGTGGGCCAGAAGGTCTGGGCTCAAGACCCACCTGCCCCATGTGTCATAACATTTTCAAACAGGTTGATTAAAAGTATTCAAAAGTACTGCACACTAGTCAAGTTCATCATCAAAACATCACCATCTGCTGGCTTTAAACACAAACTACATGAATGTAAGTGGCAATGCCCTCTCCGCGACTACCTATCTCTGCAGATTAACAGGTGCCTTTATTTCCCAGTTGCTGCACAGGTTAACACGTTGTTACCAGTAAGTTTATTCCAGGTTAACATATTAACCAATTATTTCTGCTTACTTATGAGCTACATACTGGTGGGTGCTGTATTTAGTATCTTCTGCTAATTTCTTTCAAAACTCTTGATATTCTGCAAACCAATGTTCAAATCCCCATTGTTTAAACAAAATTAGTTTCTAGGATATATTGTTCCTGCTAACCCCACACGTCCTGTTAGGGTTTTAATGGGTGCAGTTGAAATAATTTTTGTTAAAATGTTTTGTTTTAATAAATCACTGATTTCTGATCCATAACATTGTTCTGCAGCCATCTGCCTGTGAGAGGTGTCGATGTGAATCTAACCGAGAAGTGTACTGTCTAACTGCAGAGTGTGCTCCTGTCCACTGTGTTAACCCATCATATGAAGCCAATCAGTGCTGTTCAGTGTGCAAACAAGGTAAGTCTTACTTACAATGTAGATATAGAATCAAAAGCACTTTAGACAGGAAAGAGTTGACGATCCCAGCACTCTCCTCCTGGTCTCCCATCCTCTAAGTCAGAGTTTTTCCAAAGATTTGCTGTTGTATTTTTGCTGAAATTCCGTGCTATTTTCACTAATCAGACCAGGTTGGATTTGGAGTTGTGAGGATTCACACTGTGCACTAGTAATGCTGACCGTTTCAACTTCCCCTCCCATTCCGTCACCAATGACTGGAGGGAAACCACCTCATCTTCCACCTTGGGACCCTCCAACCACATAGGATCAATGTTGATTTCACCAATTTCCTCATCTCTCCTCCCCCCACCTGACCCAACCTCTAATTCAGCACCACCCTCTTGAACTGTCCATCTTCCTTTCCACCTAACCGTTCCAACCTCCCCACTGACCTATCACCATCATTCCTCACCTCCATCTACCTATCACCTTGCCAGCTACCTTCCCCCTCTTTCCCACTCCCACCATTCTATTTATCTCTCAGCCCCCTTCCACATTCCTGATGAGGGGCTTATGCTTGAAACATCGACTCTCCTGCTCCTTGGATGCTGTTGGACTGGCTGTGTTTTTCCAGTGCCACACATTTTGACTGATCTCCAGTAACCGCAGTCATCACTTTCTCCTGCTATAAATGGGGGTGGGGGTAGTGGTGAGGCTGGAGGAGGACGGTACCTAGGAACATGATAGGTAGATGAAAGTAGGGGGTGATGGTGGTAGGTTGGAGTGAATAGGTGGGAAGGAAGATGAACAGGTAGGACAGTTCAAGAGGGTGTTACCAAGTTGGAGGGTTGGATCTGGGATAAGGTGGGGGGAGGGGAGATGAGGAAATTGGTGAACTTCATCTACTGTGTCTGTTGTTTCGCTGGCAGCCATGTGGTGTCACTGTAAACAACGTTGCAGTTGAGAGAGGCCCCTGTATAAATATCTTACCTTATTGATGAATCAGGAGCTTCATTTCTTGCTAAATTCTGCAGATAATAAGCTATTTATTTAGCATCCATATACTCAGTCACAACTGACCTGAATACCCTGCAGTGGAGTGTACAAATGTAAAAGTTCAATGTACCAATGTTGAATGATGGCATCAAAGAATATGAAGCAAAAACCAATCAATGGAATTGAAGCCTTAATCACCCATGATCTTGATATCATGGGATAAAAAAAGTCTCTTTCTAATTGACTTTTGGGTTGGATATATGAAGTCTGTTAAAGTCATTTACAAAGATACCTTTCCTCGACCTGCTGTTCTAACACTCTGATTCTTGCAGGTCCAAACTGCTTTGCAGGAAACACCATTATCCCTGCTGGTGTGAAGGTGGAAATGGATGGAAAGTCTGTCTGTTTCTGTCCATATAAGGATGGGTCCTGGGAACCTCAACAGCAAGCAATCTGCACCTCCCGTGGAAGGCGGCAGGGTCATCACCATAGTGTAAAGGAAGGACACCGTTGGGAGCGGATGCAGCAGCGATAGGCTGACGGCTGCAATACTCTGGGAGCAGCTAATGCTCCTCTAATTGTATTTTACAATGATAAACAGGATCTTAACCATCTGGCTACTAACACATTTGCGGAGAGTTAGCCAATTGGCAGGTGTCAGTGGTAAAGCAAGTCTTGCTAGGATGGAACATTCCTGATCCTCGTGGCTACACAGAAATTATTTGAGGGTTACTAGTCTAAAGACTTTCCTCTTGTTCTCCACTTTAATTAGTGGAACCTTTTGGTTGCAACTTTGTTCCACTGGCCCTCTGAGCTTTGTTGGATTCTTCAAAAGTCAAATTGGTGAGGCCAAGGGCTGGAGAACTAGCAGAAAGCCTGAGTTTAAGTGATTCAGGAGCAAGGAGTGGATAGGTCAACCAGCTGAATTTTAACTCTGTTACCACCCAGTTTATGCTAGGCAGAGAGAAGTAAAATTTGCCCTTCTTCTCCATGTCATTAAGTGTTTTGTACTATAGTCCTGCTCCAGCGATATGGGAAATCAGCAGACATCATACCTTTGCCTAAAAAAATTAGGTCTGCAGATGCTGGAGATCACAGCTGAAAATGTGTTGCTGGTTAAAGCACAGCAGGTTAGGCAGCATCCAAGGAACAGGAAATTCGACGTTTCGGGCATCCTGAGAAGGGCTTATGCCCGAAACGTCGAATTTCCTATTCCTTGGATGCTGCCTGACCTGCTGTGCTTTAACCAGCAACACGTTTTCAGCTATCATACCTTTGCCCTTAACTTCCAGTGAAACACAAGAGCTTTCTCAACTGATCTGGAAGACTCTCCACACTGAATCTCCACGTCTGTTTGCAAGGGGTCTGACATTTATTGTAAAAATATAAATAAAAGTTGTTTGATGGTACATCTTGTTGCACACTGTGCCTATGTTTACATTGACGCAAAACTGTAAATCATGATAAAATATTGACAGAAGTTCAGCTTGCACCATATTCACAGCCTTGTCTGCTTAATGAGCTTACAGAAACACACATACAGTTACTGTAACCAGTAACATTTCTGTGTGAACTGTTTTTAAAAAAACTGATGATTGATTGGTCCATGGTAATAACACTGACATGTATTGCTGGTTTTTAGTTTCCCAGTTAAACAACTGATTGATAATGCAAACTGAAAGAAGCTGGTGCCTGACTTTAGTTGCATTTTTAAAGAAGCTTTAACACTTCTAATAATTCATCGATAGTTCAATAATCTGGATTGTTTGACTATACACAACATTGGGTAACACAGCCTCAGACTAATAGCACGTTAATGCTGAATATTAGTGCCATCAGCAAACTGAGATTTGTGCAATATTTAACGATTACCATCAAGTGATAGATAATGTCAATCGAATTAAGATAGCAGAAGCAGTCACAAATCTTCACAAAGCTAGATCTTACAGCAATTGTTCCCAATAGAGATTTCACAATGTAGTTTATGTATACAGATAGATCTTTGTAAAACAATAATGTAATCTGACTAATAATATCAGCGGTTGACTTGTGCTTAGCAGGTGAAATTGTTTTTGTTACGAGAGCAATACTAATCATTGAAATGAATATAAAATCGACACAAGATGGCTCCAGTTAGCAGGCAGTTGCTCCATAGTAATTAATCTTGACACTGGTGCAGGGTCTACAGAACACATCATTGTTCGGACTGTACATTCCGTGATCACAAACCACTGCGGAAGTAAACATGGAAACACTTAGGATACACAGCAGCTAGAAACAGAAGTAAAGCAAGTCTTTAGATATTCTCATAGACATCAAACATACTCACAAAGGTGAGATGGTATATACCAATATCACTAACCTGAATTTTTTTTTCACTTGTAAGTCATGCTGTTAGTACAATATCTATGTAGATTACCAGTAACAAATGAGCTTGTAATTCCCACAGTACAGAACTGAAACTCAAATGCCAGATGCTTCTCATTCATGGATGAGAGTAGCTGACTGGGTTAGCATTTATTACACTTGGGAGCTGTTGATTGCTGCAGTCCATTTGGTGTTGGTACACCCACAGTACTGTTAGGGAGAGAGTTCCAGGATTTTTACCCACAACAGCAGAAAGAATGGTGATTAATTCCCAAGTCAAGATGATGAGGGTCTTTGAGGTGAACTTGCAGTGGGTGGTGTTCCTTTTCTTGTTCTAGGTGGAAGTGGTCATGAATTTGGAATGTGCAGTCTAAGGAGCCTTGGTGAATTTCTGCAGTGTATCTTGTAGATGGTAACATTGGTGACTGTATCAGGCTGTTGTTTGACGAGTCTGAGTCTCCCAGTTTTGGTATTAGTCCCAATATTGGTAAGGAGGGCTTTGCAGACTCGATTGGTGGACTGTCCAGTTTCATTCTGGTTTGAGACTTTTGTTGGTTGATACATCTCAATGTCTTGTTTGGCCTTTCCAGAGAGCAGTTAAGAGTTAGTCACTGCTGTGGATCTGTAGTCACGAGTAGTCCAGATCATGTAAGGACAGTACATTTCTGAAGGACCATGAGTGAACCAGATAGGTTTCTTTTTATGACAATCAAAAAGTGTTCATAGCCATCATAAGACTTTCAATTCCAGATTCCACGGAATTCAAATTCCACCATCTTCCTTGATCAGGTTCAAACCTTGGTCCCAAAGACATTACCTGGGACTCTGGATTACAATGTGACAACAATACAACCAACCACTGCCTCCCCCATGACTCTCCCTCACAATCCAACCTTCACCCCAAAGCATATGCTGCTTGACAGCACAGTTGATAACCTCTTCCATCACTTTGCTGATGATCCTGATGTGGCGAGAGAACTCTGATCAAAAGGGTTGAGGGATCAGTCGTAGCAAGGCATGCAGCAAGAATTGGGAATCTAAAACAGAGTGACAAATATTCTGGGCCACTGGTGGGATGCAGAAAGGGACAGACATGCACTGAAGCGGAAGGGGACAGAGACCTTCCTGAATGGGGTAGGTTGAACAACTAATTAAGGAACAGTGAGAAATATTCTGAAGGTGATGACACAGAGAGAGAGATTCATCCTGATACAACACAAAGTATCCTAATGTGAATAATGATAAACACTGACAAATGCCTTCTAGGAGGTAAGAACAGGGGACAATTAACCCAATTAGGATGGAAAAGAGGGTTAAAGTTACCGAAGGACCAAAAATGCTGATGGTTACATTGCAACAAGAGAGCAAAAAGGTTTTGTGGCCTTTTATGCATTACCAACATTTCTGATACAGGAGCTTTATCAAAATTTGATTGCTTTCAGTAATAAAAAGATTGCTAAGAGTATATTGATAATAGATCCTTGATCATAGGTCAGTTTTATGACAGGAGTTGCACTGTGCATGCTGCTACTCTTGCCAGAGATTCTTCAGGACCCCCATTCCACTGCAGTTCATGCAAAAGTATGGGGGAAGCTCAAGGAAATAATCAAAGATATTCATAAGCTATTTGTCTAATTTTGTTATTAATTCACAGGTTGTCAGTATTGCTGGCTAGGCCAGCATTTATTGCCTGTCCATAATTGCTCAGAGAGCAGTTAGGAGTCAACCACATTACTGTGGGTTTGTAGTCACATGTAGATCAAGTCAGCTAAGAATGGCAGCTTCCTTCCATAACAGACATGAATGAACAGCTTTGTGCATTAAGTTTTTTATGCACAAAGTAGATGTGCAAATGGCTTCAGATACATGGGCGACAAATGCAATTTAATGCGGACAAATGGAAATAGTATTCAAGCGAAGAGAAAGGGACGGACATAACCTAAATGTTTAACTGCGTAGAGAAACAAAGATCTAGAGGTGCAGGAATAAGACTCCAGGGATCTTATCTGAAAATAGACATGATGCCTGGGCTGGATGAGATTTATCTTCGGATTCTCTGGGAAGCCAGGGTGGAGATTGCAGAGCCTTTGGCTTTGACCTTTATGTCATCATTGTCAACAGGAGTAGTACCAGAAGACTGGAGGATAGCAAATGTTGTTCCCTTGTTTAAAAAGGGGAGTCGGGACAGACCTGGTAATTATAAACCAGTGAGCCTTACTTCAGTTGTGGATAAGGTGTTGCAAAAGATTATGAGAGATAGGATTTATAATCATCTGGAAAGGAATAATTTGATTAGGGACAGTCAACACAGTATTGTGAAGGGTAGGTTGTGCCTCACTAACTTAATTGAGTTCTTCAAGAAGGTGACCAGGTGGATGAGAGTAAAACAGTTGATGTGATGTATATTGACATCAGTAAGGCGTTTGATAAGGTTCCTCACGGTCGGCTATTGCACAAAATACGGAGTTTCAGGACTGAAGGTGATTTAGCGGTCAGAAATTGGCGAGCTAAAAGAAGACAGAGGATGGTGGTTGATGGGAAATGTTCTTCCTGGAGCTCAATTACCAGTGGTGTGCCACAGGGTCTTTTTTGGGGCAACTGTTGTTAGTCATTTTTATAAATTATCTGGACGTGGGTGTGGAAGGATGGGTTAGTAAATTAGTGGGTGACACTAAGGTAAGCGGAGTTGTGGATAGTGCCGAAGGATGTTGTGGGTTACAAAGGGACACAGATAATATGCAAAACTGGGCTGAGAAATGGCAATAGGAGTTTAAGGCGGAAAACTGTGAGGTAGTTCACTTCGGAAGAAATAATAGGAGTGCAGGGTACTCGGCTAATAATAAAATCCTTAGCAGAGTAGATGAACAGACAGGTCTCAGTGTCCTGGTACATAGTTCCCTGAAAGTTGCCACCCAGGTTGATAAGGTTGTTAAGAAGGTATATGGTGTACTGGTGTTTATTGGTAGGGGGATTGAGTTTAGGGGCCATGAGGTCATGCGTCAGCTGTACAAGTCACTGCTAAGACTGCACCTGGAGTACTGCATGCAGATCTGGTCACCACATTATAGGAAGGATGTGGAAGCTTTGGAAAGGGTTCAGAAGAGATTTATTAGGATGTTGCCTAGTATGGAAGGAAGGTCTTACGAGGAAAGGCTGAGGGTACTGAGGCATTTTTTGTTAGAGAGAAGAAGTTTGCGAGTTGACTTAATTGAGATGTATAAGATAATCAGAAGGTTAGATAAGGTGGACAGCGGAAGTGCCTTTTTCCTCGGATGGCGAAGGCTAACAGGAAGGGACATAGGTTTAAATTGAGGGGGGATATATTTAGGACAGATACTAGGCGTAGTTTTGTCACTCAGAGAAGTAGGGGCATAGAACGGCCTGCCTGCAACTGTAGTAGTAGACTTGCCGATATTAAGGATATTTAAATGGGCATTGGACATAACATATGGATAATAATGGAACAGTGTCGGTTAGATGGACATCAGATTAATTTCACAGGTTGGTGAAACACCGAGGGCCGAAGGGCCTGTACTGCACTGCAACGTTCTATGTTCTATGAATACTCAGCTTCCTATAATGTATTAAAAGTTTATATATGCCTATTTCCTATGTTTATACGAATGTCACATCATCCTTTTTCTGTTAAGTTGGTGAGACCTACATCTACCAATATTATTCCGAACTTTTTGTAGTCCCCTGCAGTATGTGGTGTTATGGTAGGATACACAGACACCCTTTTCCTATCTGTCATTTTGTACATCACCCCTTTCTGCTGCTTTCTATTCCTGGTGTATTTACTATCAACTTCCATATTTTGGCCTATGCCCTTCTGACTCTGTGCTCCATATCTATCAATGCAAAATGTGACCTGAGCTCAGCTATCATTTCACATCACCAACTCCCTACCTCCAACAACCAGAGCTCTCCCCAATCAGCAATAAAAAGAAAGAACAGAGAAACAGAGAGTGGGAATGCAACTAAAAACAGCAGAACAAAGTCCTGAAAGGTACAAACAATATTACATTTTAACTTACTGTCAGCAATATTCACCATGGTATTTTTAAAGGCAGAATTGTAGGCAAGGGCATAAAAGGTATAATTGGGTTCAGGATTTTATAGCTGGGCCATTAAATATAAAAAAGGGAAGTTAGGCCATGGCTGATTATATGCACTTCTGGACAACCCTCCTACAGGGAGGATATGACAGCTATGGAAAATATAGGGTCATGATTCAATTACCAACTACAGAACTCACCACAGCATTCAGAACAATCCAAGTGGGTTAATTTATTTTTTCCAAACCCTGGGCGACAATGATCCACTCGGACTGTTTTCAGCGAATTTGCAATGTAATAAAAGGTGGGCATGTTATCCTTCATTTTGTCCAATGCAATACTCTGCTTCTTGAAGAAAGCTTCAATCCGATTTCGGGCCTGAAACAAAATCACCCACAATCTGTATCACAACATCAGGATCGGTTCCCTCACAGAATGGTGAAGGAATAAAACAGAAATACACAAACACAGTAGGCCGAAGAAATTCTTAGTTGCCCTGGGCAGCCAGGTGTTGTATGTTTTTATATGTACAGCATGACATTGAAAAACAAACTAATGTCACAATAACAAAACTATCAGATTTCATTTATTACTGGGATTTTTATCCTAAATTTCTAAATACCCAAGTCATTTTAAACTTTAAGCACTTTTAAATAGCTTCCAGCATAGTCCCATTGTAGCCATTTTTTTGCCATAATTCAAATTTACTTTTTAATTAGCATAATTTACTTATATAAATAATTATCTTGGTTGTCTGCTTGCTTAGTCTTTTTGGGTCCACATGTCTCTTGTTGAGGCAAAATGAAATTTAGTAGCAAAACAGCAAGTGCTGAGAAAACTCAGTAGATCTGGCAGCATATGTGGAGCGATGAACAGGGTTAACCTTTGAGTTTGATGACTTCTTCAGAACTGAAAGGGGCTGGAAATTTTTTTATGCAGTAGATAAAGGGAGAGGATGAGCAAATGGATCAAATTTTAATGATTGTACACTCCTAACTGGAGCATAAAAGACACCAATTTCCATTTCCTTTCAGTTCTGAAGAAGAGTTGTATCAGACTTGAGACATTAACTCTGTTCCTCTGTCCACAGGGCTGCCAGCCTTGCTGAGCTTCTTGAGTATTTTCTGTTTTTATTTCAGACTTCGAGAATACATAATACTTTATTTCAGTTTAATAAATTGACTGAAATCTCTGATGTGACTTTATGCTGGAAGGTAACTATCAATAATAGGCACAGCAGCAGCTTATATTAAAATGGCCCAAAGAGTTAAATATCATTTTAAATGAAAACATGGGTCAGGAAGCTACATCAAGATTGTGCTGCCACAGATTGCCCTCTTATAATATGCTTTAGTTATTCTCTTTCATATTCACCTTGACTACTTTATAATGCAGAGATCAATCCTGATATTTGTGTCTAAACCTGGATGCTAGCAAGTATTTATAACAGGGCTGTAGTAATACAGAAGGTCACTCTTTGTTGAGTAACTAGCTTAATTCCTAATCTATTGCTCCAGAGTACAATGCCCTGTGAGACTCAACAGAAAAACCAAAAGAACTACAGATGCTCAAAATCAGAAACAAAAATTGGTGGAAAAACCCAGTAGGTCTGGCAACATCTGTGGAAAGAAATCAGATGTAGAACATTGGACAGTACAGGCCCTTCAGCCCTTGATATTGTGCCGACCTTTTATCCCAAACTAAGATCAAACTAACCCTTCATTTTACTGTCATCCATGTGCCTATCGAAGAGTCACTTAAATGTCCCTAATGTACCTGACTCTACCATCACTGCTGGCAGTGCATTTCATGCAGCAACCTCTCTGTGTAAAGAACCAACCTCTGATATCTCTCCTAAACCTTCTTCCAATCACCTTAAAATTACACCCCCTTGCAATAGCCATTTCTGCCCTGGGAAAAAGTTTCTGACTATTCATGCCTCTCATCATCTTATGCACCTCTTTCATCTCACCCTTCTTCGCTCCAATGAGAAAAGCTCTCACTCCCTCAGCCTTTCTTCATAAGACATGCCCTCCAGTCCAGGCAGAATCCTGGTAAATCTCCTCTGCACCCTCACTAGAGCTTCCATATTCTTCCTATAATGGGGCAATCAGAACTGAATTCAATATTCTAAGTGTGGGCCAACCAGGGCTCCATGGAGCTGCAGCACAACGTCACGAGTCTTAAACTCAATCCCCATGCTAATGAAAGCCAACACACCATATGCGTTCTTAACAACTCCATCAATTTAAGTGGCAACTTTGAGGGACCTATGGACATGGACCCCAAGATCGCTCTGTTCCTCCACACTGCCACGAATCCTACTTTAACCCTGTATTCTGCATTCAAATTCAAATGAATCACTTCACACATTTCCAGATTGAACTTCATCTGCCACTTATCAGCCCAGCTCTGCATCCTGTCAATGTCCCACTGTAATGTATAATAGCTCTCCACACTATCCACAACTTCACCAACATTCATATCATCAGCAAACTTACCAACTCACCCTTCCACTTCCTCATCCAAGTCATTTCTAAAAATCACAAAGAGAAGAGGTCCCAGAACAGATCCCTGCAGAACACTGAGCTCTAGGCTGAATACTGTCCATCTACTACTGTCTTCTATGGACCAACCAATTCTGTATCCAAAGAGCCAAATGTCCCTGTATCCCATGCCTCCTTACTTTCTAAATAAGCTTATCACAGGGAACCTGATCAAATGCCTTGCTAAAATCCATGTACACCACATCCATTGCTCTACCTTTATCAATGTATTTTTTCACAACTTCAAAGAAATCAATAAGACTTGTGAGGCATGACCTGCCCCTCATGAAGCCATGCTGACGATCTCTAATCAAACTATAGTTTGCCAAGTAATCATAAATCCTAATAGAATTCTCTCCAATAATTTGCCCACCACAGTGGGACTGATCGGTCTGTAATTCCCAGGATTACCCTTTTTTTTGTAAATATATTCATACGCAAATCTTTTTAACTTTACAAACATATAAAATTATTGAAAAGTACGATCAGTATAATAAAAAGAAAAAAACCATAAATTACAATACAACTACTATGTATTAACGACTAACCTACCCAATAACACAAAACAAACCCTAACCCTGTGCAAAGCAACACCAATAAATAAGTAAATAACTAATAGATCAAAAAGAAAGAAAAAAAAAGCAAAGAAACCAAAAAAAACCCACAAAATACAGAACAGTTATGCTCAGCGCAAAGCTCCCAAACAAAGGAACGGGAGCATTGTGGGCAGCACGGTGGCACAGTAGTTAGCACTGCTACCTCACAACACCAGAGACCCGGGTTCAATTCCCGCCTCAGGCGACTGACGCATGTCTGCGTGGGTTTCCTCCGGGTGCTCCGGTTTCCTCACACAGTCCAAAAATGTGCAGGTTAGGTGAATTGGCCACGCTAAATTGCCTGTAGCGTTAGATGCAGGGGTAAATGTAGGGGAATGGGTCCGGGTGGGAGCGCTACGGCAGGTCGGAGTGGACTTGTTGGGCTGAATCTAATCTAATCATATATACCCGTATTAACACAGGAGACCCCCTTCAGGGCTCGACAAATCTAACCATCCTGGTTAAACAAACGCCTTAGTTAAGATAACTGAAAAATCTATATCCAAATAACTCAAGTAGGGCTGCCATGTCTTATAAAAATGGACTGTTGTGAGGTGCACTATGTTTGTAAAAAAGTCCAAGGGAATGTGCTCCATAATTATTTTCTGCCATCCCAGCAAGCCGGGTAGGTTCTCAGACACCCAGTTCATCTTAATATTTTTCTGTGCACAGTATGCAGTATTAAATAGTTTCTTCCCATGTCCGTCTAAAGATGTAAATTCGGTAGACCTAAGAGGAGAGATATCGGGTCTATAAGACCATAAGACATAGGAGTGGAAGTAAGGCCATTCGGCCCATCAAGTCCACTCCGCCATTTAATCATGGCTGATGGGCATTTCAACTCCACTTACCAGCATTCTCCCCGTCGCCCTTAATTCCTTGTGACATCAAGAATTTATCAATCTCTGCCTTGAATACATTTAGCGTCCCGGCCTCCACTGCACTCTGCGGCAATGAATTCCACAGATCCACCACTCTGTGGCTGAAGAAATGTCTCCGCATTTCTGTTCTGAATTTACCCCCTCTAATTTTAAGGCTGTGCCCACGGGTCCTAGTCTCCCTGCCTAACGGAAACAATTTCCTAGCGTCCACCCCTTCCAAGTCATGTATTATCTTGTAAGTTTGTATTAAGTCTCCCCTTAATCTTCAGTGAATACAATCCCAGGATCCTCAGCCGTTCCTCGTATGTTAGACCAACCATTCCAGGGATCATCCGCGTGAATCTCCGCTGGACACGCTCCAGTGCCAGTATGTCCTTCCTGAGGTGTGGGGACCAAAACTGGACACAGTACTCCAAATGGGGCCTAACCAGAGCTGTATAAAGTCTCAGTAGCACAATGGTGCTTTTATATTCCAACCCTCTTGAGATAAATGACAACATTGCATTCGCTTTCTTAATCACGAACTCAACTTGCATGTTTACCTTTAGAGAATCCTTGACTAGCACTCCCAGATCCCTTTGTACTTTGGCTTTACGAATTTTCTCACCGTTTAGAAAATAGTGTATGTTTTTATTCTTTTTTCCAAAGTGCAAGACCTCGCATTTGCTCACGTTGAATTCCATCAGCCATTTCCTGGACCACTCTCCCAAACTGTCTAGATCCTTCTGCAGCCTCCCCACTTCCTCAGTACTACCTGCCTGTCCACCGAACTTCGTATCATCGGCAAACTTCGGTAGAATGCCCCCAGTTCCTTCATCCAGATCATTAATATATAATGCGAACAGCTGCGGCTCCAACACTGAACCCTGCGGGACACCGCTCGTCACCGGCTGCCATTCTGAAAAAGAACCTTTTATCCCAACTCTCTGCCTTCTGTCAGACGGCCAATCCTCAATCCATACCAGTAGCTCACCTTGAACACCATGGGCCCTCACCTTGCTCAGCAGCCTCCCGTGTGGCACCTTATCAAAGGCCTTTTGGAAGTCCAGATAGACCACATCCACTGGGTTTCCCTGGTCTAACCTACTTGTCACCTCTTCAAAGAATTCCAACAGGTTTGTCAGACACGACCTCCCCTTACTAAATCCATGTTGACTTGTTCTAATCAGACTCTGCTCTTCTAAGAATTTAGAAACCTCATCCTTAATGATGGATTCTAGAAATTTACCAACAACCGAGGTTAGGCTAATTGGCCTATAATTTTCCATCTTTTGTCTTGATCCTTTCTTGAACAAGGGGGGTTACAACAGCGATCTTCCAATCATCCGGGACTTTCCCTGACTCCAGTGACTTTTGAAAGATCTCAACCAATGCCTCTGCTATTTCCTCAGCCACCTCTCTCAGAACTCTAGGGTGTATCCCATCGGGGTCAGGAGATTAATCAATTTTAAGACCTTTTAGCTTTTCTAGCACTTTCTCTTTTGTAATGGCAACCATACTCAACTCAGCCCCCTGACTCCCTTTAATTGTTGGGATATTACTCATGTCTTCCACTGTGAAGACTGATGCAAAGTACTTGTTAAGTTCTCCTGCTATTTCTTTATCTCCCATCACTAGGCTTCCAGCATCAGTTTGAAGTGGTCCAATGTTTACTTTTGCCTGTCGTTTGTTTCTTATGTATTGAAAGAAACTTTTACTATCATTTCTAATATTACTGGCTAGCCTACCTTCATATTTGATCCTCTCCTTCCTTATTTCTCTCTTTGTTATCCTCTGTTTGTTTTTGTAGCCTTCCCAAACTTCTGATTTCCCAGTGCTCTTGGCCACTTTATAGGATCTCTCTTTTTCTTTAATCCATTTCCTGACTTCCTTTGTCAGCCATGGCTGTTTAATTCCTCCCCAGATAATCTTTCTTTTCTTAGGGATGAACCTCTGTACAGTGTCCTGCCATTTTTGCTCTTCTGTCTTCCCCGCTAGGCTCTGCTTCCAGTCTATTTTTGTCAGTTCCTCTCTCATGCCCTCATAATTACCTTTATTTAACTGTAACACCATTACAACCGATTTTGCCTTCTTTTGTTCAAACTGCAGACTGAACTCTACCATATTATGATTGCTGCTTCCTAAGGGTTCCCTTACTTTAAGATCTTTTAAAAAGTCTGGTTCATTACAAAGGACTAGGTCCAGAATAGCCTGCTCCCTTGTGGGCTCCATGACAAGCTGTTCCAAAAAACCATCCTGTAAGCATTCCATGAATTCCCTTTCTTTGGATCCACTGGCAACATTATTTACCCAGTCCACCTGCATATTGAAGTCTCCCATGATCACCGTGACCTTGCCTTTCTGACATGCCTTCTCTATTTCCCTGTACATGTTGCGTCCCTGGTCCTGACCACTGTTCGGAGGTCTGTACATAACTCCCATTATGGTTTTTTTGCCTTTGTGGTTCCTCAATTCCACCCACACAGACTCCACATCATCCGACGCTATGTCATTCAGTGCCATGGATTTAATTTTGTTCTTAACTAACAAGGCAACCCCACCCCCTCTGCCCATCTCCCTGTCTTTTTGATAAGTTGAAAATCCTTGGATGTTTAACTGCCAGTCCTAACCCCCCTGTAACCACGTCTCTGTGAAGCCTACCACATCATAATCATTCATTATGATTTGTGCCATTAGTTCATCTGCTTTGTTATGAATGCTACGAGCATTCAGGTAAAGTGCCTTAATGCTAACTTTATCATTAGAGATATTGGAAGTCATAAGATGTCCTAAGTTATCCTTCCTTTTTGCTGCATTTCCAATCTACCTCAAGTTTAAATCCGCCTGCACATATGCTATCCTTCCATTTAACTCCATACTCCCTGTCGCTTTCACTTTCCCTTCCCCCCAACTCAGAAGTTTAAAGTCCTACTGACCACCCTATTTATCCTCTTTGCTAGAACATTGGTACCTGATCGGTTCAGGTGGAGACTGTCCCAACGGTATAGATCCCCCAGTTCCAAAACTGATGCCAATGCCCCATGAAGTGGAATCCCTCTTTCCCACACCAATCCCTTAGCCATGTGTTTACTTCCCTAATTTCCTTGAGGACCTGTACTTCAATTTCCTTCCTAGTGCTTCGTAATCCCCAAACAGGTCCTCCACCCTAGTTTTGCCAATGTTGTTAGTACCAACGTGGACCACAACAACTGGATCCTCCCCCTCCCGCTCCAATATCCTTTCAAGCCGGTCGGAGGGTCTACTTTGACTTCAGTCCTCAATACCGTCCCTATCTCTCCCGCCACAGCGCTCCAATAAACACAAAGCCTGTGGCCTGTCCAGAAGCAATGGGTAAGAGTACCTACACTTATTTTACATTTGGGGCACACTGAAAATGCCCCTTTTTTAAACTTCGCCAGACGGTCTGGTGCCAGATGAGCCCTGTGCAGAACTTTTAACTGCGTAGCGCAAGCCCTATGACAGATTGAGATCTTTCGAGTACTCTCCCATATGTTCTCCCATGTTTCAAATGAGATCTCGACTCCAAGCTCTTGCTCCCAGACCTCACATAACCAGTTAATATCCTGCCAGACCCTGCCACCCAGCAGGTAATAGAGGGCACTAACCGAAAGGGTGCTTGTGGAACATAGGAACAACCTCTCTGTATCGGGTTTATAGGGCTTAGTGAGCAGCGTAGACTTCTTCTGGATGAAATCCCTAACCTGAAAAAATCAGAAAAGATCTCTGCTGGGTAACCCGTATTTGCAGCTCAGTTGCTCAAAAGACATCATAACCTCCCCCTCAAACAAGTCTCCCAAACTAGAAAATCCTCTCGCTGCCCACAGTTTGAACCCTGAGTCCATCACCCCTGGTTGGAACCCTGGTATGCCAATGATAGGTGTAAGTGGCGAAGTCTTGGATAAACAACCCTCACTCTGACACATCACCCTCCATGCCTTGACTGTACTAATGACAATGGGGTTCCGGCAGTGGTCCATAACTGTCCTCATCTTATCCATGAACAACAGGTTAATAAGAGGGCACTTTGCCTGGGAGTCCTCAATATCCAGCCACATTGAGTTTGGATTGTTACCTACCCAATCACAGACATAGGACAGCAGGAAACTTAACTGATACCTCCTGATGTCTGGGAAATCAACTCCTCCCCCACCTTGAGGCAACTGCAATTTAGTAAGTTTGATGAGGGGCCGCCCGTGATGCCAGACAAAGGAACCAAACCACCCCATAAGCTTCCTCAGCGTTGACCTGGGAAACATTATAGGGAGCATACGGATGGGATAAAGCAAACGAGGAAGAATCTCTATCTTAATGAGAGATATTCGGCCCAGCCATAAAATTGGAAGAGCCTCCCATCTCTGGAGATCTCGCCTAATATTGTCGAGCAAGTAAGCAAAGTTAGTCCGAAATAACAGATCAAACTTGGGGATAATAAAAATGCCGAGGTATTGAAACCCTGCCCGTGACCATTTAAAAGGGAACTTAGGGCCACCTTCAACTTCTGTCACAACCTTAAGGTTCCCCAAAAGCAGAGCCTCCAATTTTGCAAAGTTAATCTTACATCCTGAAACAGCCCCAAATGGATTGATAGATTGTATCAAACGGGGTACTGAGGTAATTAGATTTTATAACAATAGAAGGACATCATCTGCATACAGTGTAATCTTGAGTGCCCTCGATCCCACTTCCGGAGCGGTTATGTGGACGTTCTGACGAATGGCCTCTGCCAGCGGCTCTATCACCAACGTAAACAACAACGGTGAGAAGGGGCAGCCTTGCCGACTACCCCGACCAATCCTAAAATTCCCAGACTTCACCCCGTGGGTGATGAGCGCGGCCAGAGGGTGGTGATATAAAACCTCCACCCACCCAGCAAAGACCCCACCCAACCCAAACTGTTCTAAGACAGAAAAAAGATACGGCCATTCCACCCGGTCAAATGTTTTCTCTGCATCTAAGGAAATCACCAAACCCTGAATCGATCGTTGCTGACAAACTTGGACCACATTCAACAACTTTCTAACATTATTAGAGGACCTATGGCCCCTTAAAATGCCTTCCTGGTCCTCTTTAACAATATGGAGCAACACCTTTTCCAATCTCAGCGCCAGGATCTTGGACAGAATCTTGAAATCTGAATTTAATAGAGGGGCGGTCCTGTATGAGGCACAATCCTCAGGAACCTTCCCCTTTTTAAGAATTAAGGAAATATTAGCTTCACTCAAAGATGGTGGTAGGCATTCATGCATATAGGAGTGATTGTACATCTCCAACATTGGCCCTGACAGAATCCCTGACAGACTCACCCGGAAGACCATCAGGGCCAGGTGCTTTCCCACTCTGAAGTTGCCCAGCTGCCTCCTGTATTTCCTGAACTGTCGAGGGGGCATTAAGGAGAGAGGCCTGTTCCAAGGTTACCCCTGGGAGGTCCAGGTTCTTAAAAAAGGGCTCCATTTTAGCCCTCCTGTCCTCGCAACCTTCAGACCAATACGATTCAGAGTAAACTCCGAAAAGCCTCATAAATCTTTTTAGAATTGTATGTAAGGACCCCGGCGCTGTCTCTGATTGCAGTAATGGATTGGGGAGCACACTTTCTCCTAGTCAGGTACACTAAATACTTTCCTGGCCTATCCCCCCTAGCCTTTGTCTAGCAAAAGCAAGTTCTTTATTTGCGTTTTGTGTCAGTATTGAATTCAAGGCAGACAAGAGGGCTGTGATCGGCTGTAGTGTAGTTACCGAAGGCCGCGCAAAATGTGCCGCTTCGGCGGCTTTCAACCGTGTCTCAAGTAGATGCTGCTGTTCCTCCTTCTATCATTTCCGGCTAGCCGAATAGGAAATAGCTAATCCCCTAGCAAAGGCCTTAACGGTCTCCCATAGCATAGACGGACTACTAGCCATGCCTGAGTTGATAGTCAAGAATTCCTGAAACTCCTTTAAAACATATTCCACAAATTTGGGATCCTTAAGGAGAAAAGGGTCCAAACGCCAGTGGTGCAAACCTAGCCCTTCACTCTTGGCCTTAACCTCCAAATATACCGTCATGTGATCAGAGATAGCTATATTCCCAACTTTACAAAATCATAATCGAATCCAGAAGGACCGAGCGAGCCAGAAAGAAGTCAATCCTTATGTGACATTTATGTGGGTTTGAAAAAAAGGTGAAGTCCTTGCTGATAGGGTGAACACATTTCCAAATATCCACCAGCCTCAACTTCTCGAGTAAATCAACCACCTGCTTGGCCTGTGAAGAAATAGTTGGGAGCCCACGAGGCATCTTGTCCACTGTTGGATCCAAAAGATAATTAAAATCACTCCCCTATAATAACGTGTTGTGTTCCAAAAGCAATCAACTTAGATGCACCAGAGGACACTGGTTATTCAAAATGCCATATTCCTCCCCATGTATCAGGACTTTAAGTATAACAAACCATCCCCGCTCATCTTTCAGCTGCTCTAATAATGTGAACGGAAGATTTTTCTGAATAACTACCGCCACTCTCCTACTTTTAGTAGTAAAGGATGAAAAGAATACCCGGTCATAACCCTCTGTTGTAATTTCAGGTATTCCCCATCATCAAGATGGATTTCCTGCAACAAAGCGATATCAACCTTTCTCTCAAGACTAGAAAGCACTTTTTTCCTTTTAACTGGCGAATGACTTCCCTTAATGTTCCAGATGCACCATTTAATAAGACACCCAGCCATATCCCCTTCCAGAGACCCTTGAACCCCTTGGAGGGAGAACCCTGCTTACAAAACGCCGAATACAAGTAAATAAACTCATGGGGTAGAAGAACTATATACACAAAAACTACTCTATCATAACGGCACGGTGGCACAGTGGTTAGCACTGCTGCCTCACAGCGCCTGAGACCCGGGTTCAATTCCCGACTCAGGCGACTGACTGTGTGGAGTTTGCGCGTTCTCCCCGTGTCTGCGTGGGTTTCCTCTGGGTGCTCCGGTTTCCTCCCACAATCCAAAGATGTGCGGGTCAGGTGAACTGGCCATGCTAAATTGCCTGTAGTGTTAGGTAAGGGGTAAATGTAGGGGTAGGGGTGGGATGCGCTTCGGCGGGTCGGTGTGGACTTGTTGGGCTGAAGGGCCTGTTTCCACACTGTAAGTAATCTAATCTAATAACTATAAACAACTAGTACTACCAAAAAACTACAAAGAAAACCAACCATAAAACCTTGATTGGAAGACTCTTCCCCCTGCCCACAGGGGGCACACACCCTACCCATTCCCTCCTTCACAACTCCTTCAAACCCGGACTGTATCCCAGCCTAAGACCAAAAAAAAACAAGGAGATGATCCTTAAATCAATAGAAAAAATACAAAGTCAGGATGAGCACTCCACCCATCCCTAGCTTCATGCCACCCCTACTTGTGACTAAAAGAGAAACAGAACAAACAAAACAAAATAGGGTGAGACAACAAAGAACATCCACAAAATTTCCCATCAGAAATTCCAGTTATTAAAAAAAAACAACTTATTCCAAGGTTTTTCCCCCTTTCCAAAAAAGAAAGTTTTTGGGAGAAAGAAAGGAATAAAAAAGAAAGGGAAAACATGGGGAAAGAAGGAAAAGAGAACAAACATTAACCATAGTCTTCTGGCCAATTCATCTATTTTAAAGTGTCTACAACGTTTTTAGCTTTATCCGCTGAGTCAAATGCATAAATAGAGTCCTCGTGGCTGAAATGGAGCACTGCGGGCTATCTCATGGAGTACTGGATGCTCAGGTTCCTCAGCCTCTTTTTAACTTCATTGAAGGACTTCCTCTTTTGGATTAAAGGTGCAAAGAAATCCTGGAAAAACATGATTTTTGACCCCTTGTAGAGCAGTGACTGCGGATCTTTTCCCAGTAATCTAGAAGCTTCTATCATTTTTGGCAAGTCCTTATTTGAGTGGAAGTGCACTAGGACTGGGCAATGGGGCTGCACTAGCCCTGACCTGTGCACTGTAACCTGATAAGCCCTTTCAACCTGCAGCCTGCTGGACTCAATGTGAAGGCCCAAAAACTTCGGTAACCAGCTTTCAAAGAAGCTGACTGGCTGCTCATCTTCAGGGAGCCCGACAATTCAGAAATTCATCCTCCCACTTCGATTTTCGAGGTCGTCGATATGGTCTCGCAAGGCCCACATCTCTTGCTCCAGCATCTCGATCCGACTGGATGAGGACTCCATCGCAGCTTCCGAGGCCTTAGTTAAACCCTCCACCTTCCTCCAGCCTCTCCCCATGGCCCTGCATCTCCTGCTCATGCTTCTGCAGCATGGATGCAATAGGGTGGACTTGAGCCCGAATCTCCTCACGGATCTCCTCAATCGCAGCCCCAACTTTCAAAGTAAGTCTCTCCATCACTGCAGCCAATTCCCAAGAGTCTGTCAGGTCCCTGGGGGGGTTCAGGAGAGGCTACTGTTGCTGCTGTCTCTGGTATGTCTGGTGCTGCAGGGGAGTGTCCTTCCTGTTGCTGTTTGCCCGCTCCCTTCCTTTCCCCTTGGCATGTTTCTGCTCCCAAATATTAACAAATATGTGTTCTGTAAGGTTTTTAACTAATAATTCCACCACATATGTTGGCCAGGGATGGCAAAAAACACCAGCATGCTTTGGCTGTTAGGCAGAGCTGTCCATAGCAGTTCTACAGAATCACCGCCATCTTGCCGAGTCCCTGGGATTATCCTTATTCCCTTCCTTGGCCTAGTTTATTGCCAAGCACCAAATCCAATGAGGCCTCCCCTCTCGTCAGCCTAGTTACATATTGAGTTAACACTTTGGGTCCAGTAATCCTGCTTCAGAAGCACTGTAAAACTGCTGTAGGCGATTCTGAAATCAACTCTAATGTTTTTTTAAAGACATGTTCAGCTTGTAGGTCTACGTAGAACACAGAAGCTTACATTTTAGAAAATGAAAGCACGTCATTCTGCTTTGTCTGAAATGCCTTTGTCAGCACCATGCATGTCAATAGATAAATACACCAACGACAACACTACGATAATAGGATAAGCCAAACGGAGGAAAGACAGAGAATTTCTAGAGGCATGGCACTCATCCATGGGCTCCATCAATAAACACGCTGACCTAGATCTAATATACCGATCATTGCAAGGAATAACCGGAACCGGCAACTGGAAGCAGCAAGAACCAAATAAATTTCAGAAGGCACAGCACAACAGCACTTCACAGGAGGCTCCAAAACACTGGAGATGTCACGCAGACAGGGGACTAAATGCCCACAAATCAATTTCCTAGCTTGTCGAACATACCCACAACTACAATAAATGCACGTTTCTAATTCAGGTCAAAATCAGATCAATGGAATCTGGAAAGTGAATTTAAAAACAGTGTTTGTACACTGTTATCACACATCTTCCACTTCAAACTTCAGGATAGGTTTTCACTATCAGATTGTTTCCATTTACGATAGTCTTTGTAGAACTGGCTCTGTGTTCCTTTACTGACCTTATCGACTCTCCTGTTCGTTTCATCCTCACAGTCATGTAAAAATTTTCTGCAAACTTCTTCCCATCCATAGCCAAAAGGATCCACTGTAGGTTTGAAAAGAAAACAATTTGTGTTCTAACCAATGTTACAAGTTGAGCGTGGAACCCAGATCCTCGACAAAATTTTCAATCAATTTAGGTTCAAGTCAATGGGTGCAGTTTTGTAAAACAATCAAATTGGTAGGGGTTTCTCATTACATTGGAATAACTTTCTGAAAATAATTGCAAATGTTACTGGGATACTGTCAACAAGGTATCACCAGAGTTTGCTGAGCTCTTCATAGCTCTGAGCTATACCTAGGAAACACATGTTTTTCATTTTTTGCATCTATAAACTGAAATGCAGTGGGACTGTGACACTAGAATACAAGGAAAGTTCTTTAATTTGAAAAACAAATATTCCACATTTGTTGAGTTCTGCAACACAGTGTTAGTTTTGAAAGTAAGAAGAGATTTGAGACAGAACAACACCAAGAAACTTCAAAGTTAAGGAAGTGTTGCCAGGGAACAACTCTCTGATTGGCTGAGTTGCAGAGTGTTTTTAAAAAAAAGCTGAGTGCCCATAGTAGCAGAGAAAACAAAACATCGAGAGACTGCATACTCATATCTCTCTCTCTCTCTTACTTGGGAAAAAGACAGAATTTTCCAGAAATTCTAAAAGAAAGAGTTCATACATTCATCTGATCAACCAGCAAATTGAGGGATAATGATCACCATACAGACAACAGTGTCTTACTACTGCACAAGTCAAAAGAACTATGAGAGTAAAAGTATTTTCCACATTGTACTCTGAACTGATCTTTGGAATTTTGTCCTCCATCCATAGAATCTGTGATAAACCCTTCGTCTTTTGTCTGTCATGATTGAGAGAGAGAGTGTGTGTGTGTGTGTGGGGGGGGGTTTGAAGGGGCATAATTTAATTTGAAGAATTAGAAGTCCTTTCTTACAGTATGTTACAATATATAGATTTAGTATTTCTGTTCATGAAACTGGGTCAGTCAGGCATATTGGGTTTTGACGATCTCATTGGAATTATTATAGATTTATACAGTTTGTGCTAATTTATGTAACAGTAGGTAAGATTATTGGTAAATTTTTCCCAGTTAAGACCACACAACTCACCTGTTAGCAGGTTATTAGGTTTAACAGTTGTAATTGGCCTTATGCTTCAGTTATTGGTGTAAGGCAGAAGGGATCAAGTTCTAGAAAAGTCACTTAAGAATCATGAGAATAGAAATCTCAAATATTCTTGAATCAGATATAGAAATAAACAAGTAGTGCAGGATAGGATATGGGAAACATAATCTTGGCTGAATTTAAGCTCAAGAAAATTATAAGGCTGGCTAAGGGAACTTTGCAATAGCTGAGTAAGTAGGTGAAAAAGGCAGAGCTGAGAGAACCAGAATTTGATGGGCTGAATAAAAGAAAAGACCATGATACTATGGAAATAAAAACAGGTACTCTTCATGATAGATAAGAATACGAAAATAGTCTACAGTTATAGTACAGAGATTTTTCAGCCCACTGCATTTATCCCTTTCACTGCATCTTCCTATGCTTTTAGACCTTCTCTTTTTAGAAACTTTTAGAAGCTATTATGGATTTTGCTTCCACCAACTCTCTCAGGTATCATATTCCATTTATTAAAAATCTTTTACATACAGAAAATTTCCTGATCTTTCCTTTTAGCTTAAGAGATAGCAGATTTAATGAAGATATGGAGAAATTATTTGTCTCAAAGTGCCATGAATCTGGAATTCACTGCCCTAAAGTGCAGTGGATGCTGGGAAATAAAGTAAATTTAAGGAGGTGAAAGACAGATTTTTAAGGGTTGAATAGTTATGGAGAGCAGGTGGAATAACAGAGAACAAAGAAAATTTACAGCCTAAGAACAGGCCCTTCAGCCCTCCAAGCCTGAGTCGATCCAAATCTACTGTCTAAACCTGTCGCCCAATTCCTAAGCATCCGTATCCCTCTGCTCCCGCCCTCTCATGCATCTGTTCCAGACACATCTTAAATTAATCTACTGTGCCTGCCTCTACTACCTCTGCTGGCAATGCATTCCAGACAGCTACCACCCTCTGTGTGGAGTACTTGTTGCGTGTATCCCCCTTAAACTTTTCACTTCTCACCTTGAAAGTGGGACCTCTCGTTATTGAATAACAAGGAATAAGAGGATAGTGGAGTTGAGGCCAAGGATGAAATCAGCCATAATCATATTGAATGGTGCAGCAAGCATGGCTGGCTATATTGCTGAGACCTGCTCCTAGTTCTTAAGTTCTTCTGGTGACGATCTTAAAACTACACCCTGTTATATGTAGGCAGTGCACCACTACATATTTGATTAATTAGATCTTATTTATTATAGATCTATTCAAGCACATACAGGTTTTGTCTAAATTATCAATTTAGTATATGTTAGGTAACAATAATGCGCAAAACATCTCAAGCACATTCTTCTTCCTCTGAGAAAACATGAATCCACAGATTTGTACAACAGTAGCAAAGAATCATGGTGCACAAGTAACCAACACAATTGTGTTTGAGAAAAGGGCATTAAAAATTTGAGACAAAAGACTTAAGCACTCCAGTAATTCCAATGCAGATTTACCTTACCTTTAAATGTAATGAAGAGTTCAGTTATTAGACCTTTGTGTGGTACTTTGACAACATGGCATTTCATTTCCACATCAGTTATTCTGCAGGTCAGGTCAGCAATTAGCTCCTTCTCCACGGATTTGAACTTACGAAAAAAACGGCTATTGGAAGGATCATGGCATTCGTGAGTGTGATAACGAGTTGAAAACTTGAATGAATAGTCAGGTTCACGAAAGCCTAGAAGAGTTCAATTAATAGGTTTCTTTGTGATAACTATTAGAAAATAAATAAAGGTGAACAGTGACGTAACAATGTACTGACAGCCTGCTATGCAAAAATTTGCTACCATCGCCAGCTCACCTGCACTCACAAGTTCATTCCCAACCCATAGCTATTACAGGGCTCAAAAGGGTACATACAGGAAGAATGTTTCCTCAATTTGGAAGTCTACATCCAAGGGATAGTCTCAGAATATGTAGGTAGCTTAGAGTTGAGAATGAGAAAGGATTTCTTTTATCAGACGGTGCTGAATCTTTGGAATTCTCCAAAGAGGGTTGCAGAGGCTCAATTTGAGACACATATCAATAGATATTAAGACAGATATCAATATTAAAGCTATCAGGGATATGGTGACAGTACAGGAAAATGTCACTCGAGTAGGAGATCAGATGGTGGAACCAGCTGATCATGTCTGAATGGCCTGTTTTTCAGCTGGGAGATTACAGATTGTTGTTGAATATAATTCTACAGTTGCAACTGGTGCACGCAACGCATAGATTCCCATATTCTGTATTTGTTCCATTTGGCATGGTGTTAGGGTCACGCAGCACCATGGAGGGTATGTTTCATTTGATGCTGAATTTTTATCTCTACAGGCACTGTGCTGTTGTCACTCCTACCAGTACTGTCATGGACAGATTTTTGTGTTGAATTGAGTGAAGAAGATGAGAGTGAGAAGGTTTTCCCTCTGGTTAGTTTTTTCACCTGTGCCGCAAGCTAAGCATTTTGCTCTGAAATTGGCTAACTTGATCAGTAATAGCGATACTAAGCTTCTCTTGGTTTTGGGCACTACAGTCCCCGATCAAGAGTACATTATGTGTTCTTGTTACTCTTGGTGCCTCTACCAAGTAGAGAAGTACAGATATAGCAATTGTAACTTCCTACTGTGATGACCACTTGTGGTCTGTTCTGTTAATGAGACAAAACATACTCAGGGACGGTGGTGGTGTTGTTTTGGAGATTAGCTGCAAATTATGATTAAGTAAGTTTGGTTATTTCATGCTAATGCTTAATACTTCTGTGGTACAGCCTTCCTAATCATGGTACAAGTATCCAGACATTAATGAGATGGACTTTACAAGATGCTACACCTGTAAACTGAATTGCTGTGCTTGCCAGGATTGGAGAAATTAGCACCTGCCATAAAAAAAACTGGGAAATATTTTAAGAACTAGTATTACATTTCACAGTACATGGAGCAAACTTCCGAATGAACGGTTGTGAAAAATGCAGTCTAATCATTTGAAATACAGGTTGAAATACAATAGACAGAGAGTGCCTTTGTTATTTTCAGTGTCTAGTTCAATGCCCAGTGGTATATTCAGCTTTATATTTATTCAGCCTTTGTGGTAGTGGCTTGCTATACCATTCCTGTGGTTAATCAATAGACAATCAGATTGCTGAAGAACTGGAGTCACAAAAGTTCCAGACTGGTTGGGAACTTTGACTTTCTTTTCTATGTACCAGGCTTTTATGGCATCTAAGAAATAAAAGCAAATTGCTGTAAAAACTCAACAGCTCTGACAGCATGTGGACAGAAATCACATTTAACGTTTCTGGTTTAGTGACCCTTTTTCAGAATTTTTATGACAACTCAGTAGTTACATGATTATCATAATTCAGGCTTGTCTTTTAAGCTCACATCTATCAACTGCTCAGCTTCACTGAGAACTCACTAACACCTACAGCTCACCCCCAACTACAGTTCAATTCTATTGAGAACTCATCCTACCTACAGCATGGCATCTGTGACAGTCTAGCTTCATCAATAACTCAATAATATAGCTGGCTACCACTCCTGATAACTCAGCCACAAGTAGAGGACAGGAACTGACAGATCATTAATACCACACTCTAGTTAGTAGTGTAAAGATGACATATCGGAGAGATGACATATATTACTTTTCTTATTTCAGGGAGAATCAAACCATGCTGCATTGCTTTAGAGGAACCTAGAAATCAACTGGCACATGACAGACGTGAATAAGTATTAAGCATGGATCACTTCATAATCAGTTGTATGTGGAACTGGAGTTGTTGATGTAATTAAGCTTTCAAACAATCTGACAGTTTTCAATTCATATTTACTGATACTGTTTACTTTCATTTAAAAAAAATTGAATTCCATTCAGTCTGAAATACCATTGTTGGATTTGAACCATTGTGTTCTGGAGTATTAACCTTGTAATACAGCCACTACACTTGCTGCGAGAACACTGAAAAAGTGTAAATGAGCATGCAATGCAATCTATACCATGGATTTCAGTGTCAGTGAAATGGAGATAGTGAAACTTTACGAAACATTAAAAATATAACATGCAGGTAGCTGAGCAGTCCAGTCTATTGTGAGTCAATTTTATTCCTTAGGAACCTGTTAAACTTATATGAAATGGTCCTGAATCTCCCTAAGAGATGTTCTGATGCAGTAATTCAATGGGAGATTAACAATTCCCAGGAAAACAACATTTAACTGTTAACCGTGTTAACTCTAGGAAAAATTGCAGAATATCAGGAGATCCTGTATGAAAATATTGGCTTCTTATATTTTCATTGGTATAATTTGGGCTCACTACAATTGACTGAGAACAATATGGCCCAAATTCTCTTTGTAAAGTCAGATCCTGTGTATGAATAGTTCCAGCTGCAGTATAGAAACATACTCTTTGTCTTTCACCCAGTATTTACCATATACTGAGAACTTCATATCAAGGAATAGCTCCTTGTTCTTCTCAACATCCTTGTAGGAAACTGTGCATGTATAATCTCCTGACATGAATTTATCAAAGGATCTCAGTACAAGGCTTCCTGTTTCAGATATCCTCACATAAGGCTCCCCTAAAAAGGAACACATAAGATCTGTTGTTAGCATAAAACTCTGTAAAATTAATAATTCTCAAAGGATTTGCAATACTGGCTCCACTAACACCATGGGAGTACCAGCTTCAGTTTATCAGGAAACTTCAACAAGAGTGACTGCAGCTATTACAAAGCTGAAGGAATTATTAAATAACACTGTCTTGGAACATAAAGTAAACTTATTGTCAAATATCATGCAGCCAAAGGATGAGATGATGTTTATGCAACATAGTCGAGTTTTAGTTATTTTGGTCCAAAGGCAGATATCTCCCTGAGTACTTCGCTTAATAGGTCAAAAGATGAAGCAATTTAAGTTGGGAAAGAACACAAGATGATGTTTTGAGCAAACTTCATTCTTGGAAGAGCACATTTGCAGAAGGCCATCACAAGGCTGGCATTTCAAGAACTACAGCTATTCTGATGCAATAAACAAGGAAAATAGTAAAAGTGAGGCAATTAGTGGTTTCAATATACTTTCCAAGAAGCCCTCTTCTCTGACATGTCGACTCCTACTGTCACCATAAAAATTCCCTCAGTTGCTTTTTTCCAACACTCAACCTAATCCTCTCTTGGAAATTTTGCTCACTGGCAAGGCAATTTGTCTGCAATTTCTTCCTTCTCAATACATCCAAAACTCCCATCTCACAACTATCAACCTAGCTTGGCACGGTTACCAGTTAAGATCCTCCTAAGAACCACTACTGTTCCCCTCTTTTCTTGTCTATCTGCTACTCATTATTAAAATCGTCCATGTCTAAATCAGTTCATCATGTGCACTAATTCCAACTCCTACCCCTTATCTCAAACCCAACCTGTCAAAATGCTTGTTGAACATTAAGTCATGGATTGCTGACATTATGTGAATGGTCACCAAAAAGACTAACGCCACCATTTAAAATGAACCAGACCATTTTAACTTGCTGAGGCAAGAGTGCAGGGGTATGAATCGTAGTTTTTTAAACAGTGATAATTGATAAGTTATTTATAACACATCTCTCCCAACGTTCAATCTGTGTGATCCAATGTTGCCAAGGTTACGTTTTTGACCGAAGTCATGACTATAGGTATTCCATGGTGACTTGTGGGACCATAAACTGAGTTCCAAACCTATCAGGAACTTATTTTCTTGCCATATCACTATTTATGGTGCAGTGCTAGTGTTCCTACCTGAGAGTCATGAAGGCTGAGATGCAGTCTGGAAGTTTGTCTCAGTACATCTGAACAGATTGATTTAAAATATTTATAATATTGCCTCCTTGTGTTGATAGCCTAGTCATGTGTGTTAAAACCTGCATTCTTGCTTTTGTCAACTCTAGAACCTCCAAGAACACATCCAATGTGTTTATTGGATCGGATGCTGCAGAGGCATCCATGATGACAATTTAAAACAGGTAAGATCCCCTGACTATATTAATAAAGGCGAAGTTGTGTTCTGAAATCCAAACAGGAAATGGCTGTATGGGGCAGGAGCATGTGTTAGCCTAATCAAATGTCAACTAACCAGGGTTAAGTTTTTAAAGAAATCATGGGAGGTGACTACCTAAAACAGGTATTACATTTTTTTTGAAAAAGGCTGCCAGCCGCAACTTGATCCCTGCAAACCAGACTCACTTTAGATCCACCGAGAGAGTTCCAGCCTGCTGATCTTCCATATCCCTTAAACTCTCATTCTGCAATTGGACGAGCTGCATCAGGGTAATCAATAAACAAAACTGGGAATGAATTTGCCTTAATCCTGCCACCAGCCTCTTTAAGCACATGCAATGCCTCTTATGGTTCCTATCCCTGGGACCGGGAGGCCTGGGTTTAAGCTCCCCCGCTCCAGAAATGTGCAATAACATTTTTGAACATTGATTAGCAAAATATGTAAGCACATATATCGATCAGATAGTACTTTGTGGGTTTTATCTAGATCGGGTGCTGCAGTACTTGCTGAATCTGGATCAGATTGTTCAGTCTGTGCGATATCCAAATTGGGTTGTTTAGCGTGTGCTGTATCTGGATTGGACATGGTGTATGTGCAGATTGATTGCTGGCTCTCCTTGATGGGAGTCCTAATGTCCACATCAACACGTTCCACCATGCCCAAAATTCAACCACCAGTAATCTGTCCTGCAATATTAACTTTCTAACCATTCCATTCCTCAACAATTTATATCAGCTCCCATCACAGAAAGCACTGGAGTCAAATAGCTCAGTATTTCCATCAATGCATTGTTCATCCAATCGCTAAAAATTTCTCATGCCGATCAGTGTATTCATTATCTTTCAAACTTCATTGTTCATTGCCCATGTTCTGACACAGCTTTAACACATTTTGAACCTCTATTCTGGACCCTTCACTTAAATCTTCGATAAAGCCTTTAATTACACCTGATCTCTCCCTTCAAGTCTCAGCATTCGTTCTCATATCGATATTAACGTGGAGTAGGATACCTCCTTTATAGCACAAGTAAAGGTAATGTTTAACCTGAGGATCACCACACTTCAGGCAGGGTAAGGTTGAGAAAGCAGAACTTTCATGAAGACTTCGATTGACACAGAAATTAAATGCATACTGTTGGTGTCACATTGCATCAGAATACAGCTGTCCAGCCAACTGAGCTAACTAACTCTCAGGTACTGTATATGCACACTGATATTAATAATTAAGGAGATGTAACCACATCACTGTATAGGGGGGATTTTAATACAATTCCTTTACCAGCAATGCTAGATATAACTGCCAAGTAAAATAGTCTAATACAGTCCACAGTGATTGGCTAATAGGCAATTTAAACATGTATTTCATAAAATATATACAGAATGACCCACATGCCAGAACTGTTTGCAAAAGGGCCAATGTGTATGTTGTGGAACCAACTGCATGGACACTGAGATAAAACAAAAATCAAATATATAAAGCTAGCATTCTAATCACTTACCCAAAAATCATTGTTCTGAAACTTAATTGTACATGTCAGTATGATATTTCACGGTGAGAGACCATTATAATCAGACCAGAGTAATCTTTCACAGGCAGTAACATTGCCAATTTCTGGCCTCTCTCTAAGCTTGCACCATTTAGAACAAAGGTCCCTTTTCAGTGCTGATTTAGTTGATAATAACTAACTCAGTAACAACCACAATGAATTTGGGATTGTTTTGAAACTATGGCAGAATTCTAAGTTGGTGAGATGTGGTAAACAGTGATATTATGGTGGTGTACATGGTGGTGTACATTTCTACTAATGTAAGCTGTACAATGTAGATTATAACTTTCAGTAACATGTGGGTGCTTTAGAAACAACCATTATAATTCAAACCAGTGATAGGATCTAGCATATGGAGAAAACACCTCTCAAAAATTTTAGTTACCTGATGGGATTAATTGATGCTATACTGTAAATTTATATGAATGTTGCTGAGTCAGTATTAACAAAAAATTGTGTTATAAATAAATCTTAAAAATTTTTGCAACCAGAATTGGTTCCACATCTCCACTCAATAAATAATTGCACTGATCTCTTTAAAAGGGATGAAAACAGGAAACACGCCCAAACTCCCTGAAATTCTACTTTAATATATAACGTCATAGCAATATTATGATATTTCAAAAGTAGCTAAGTGCAGTAGAATTACTAATTATTTAGAAATCATACTTTGCAAAAATAGCACTCTTGAATAGTTAACCATTCCCCTTCTCTGCTCTACTCCTGGTACCGTTTTGCACTCAAGGTCCATGTGCTCCGGAAAACATTTCATCTTATACTACACCTCTGTAAAAAGACCACTCAGACAGCAGGTTCTTGTTGTCCCTATGAATTCGTCCTTTAAAGATTTTTGGGATGTTTTGCTGTGCCAAAAAGTGTCAAAAACAGGTAATTGTTATCTTGTGAAGACACAGTGCATTCCTTTTAAAAATTCTTTTCTGTATTTATATCTTAGAATGTTACATTCTTAAAGTCCAAAGCAGAAATAATGTGGTAGCACTGTGAAACTGTTGCACGGTGTTTCACAAAAAATTCACTGGAAAATTTGAACATAAAAGGAAAAAGTGTAGTTTAAAATAAAATTCACAACCAAATGAAACATTGCACACTCTTTGAGGACTTGAGGGTGTCATACTTCATGTCTCATGGCACTTTGCTACTGCACTGCAGGGCAGGATTTTTTTGGATGGCAGAGTTTCTGTAGAATTGTTGTGATATACATTTCCACTGATTACAGCAAGAAGATTAATATTAAGGATTACTAACCGCAGATAAGACTTCTATCTTCATTTACAGAGCTCCAGCAGAGCTAATGATAGCAACCAAGGGCTGCGACAAGCCTGAATCAGATGTGGGGTGGGGTTTAAGGTTGTGGTGGTGGTGGTCTTACAGCAGAGATATGAAGCTTTGGGATGTTGGAGAGGTAATGATCAAGAGATGGGGTGAGGACCAAACCTAATAGGGGTGCGGTCATCGATCAATGTGGAAAAGGGAGTCCTTAAGGGATGTTTTACTGCCATACATCCCCATCCCCTAAGCAGTGAGATCTGCTAGGCTTTCTTCTGTCCCCAAGTATCACTCACCAGCATCAGAATCTCCATATCCCTCATTCTGTGAAAGAACAATAAAACTGACCATTGAAGCTTTAAATGACGGCCTATCTGCTATTCTCTGCAGCAGAGAAATCCAAGGATTAATAACTTTCCAAATGAAGACATTTCTTCTAATTTTCAATCTAAGGATCAGCCCTTATCTTTACACAATGCCCATGTTTTGAATTTCCTAACTAGCAGAAACCTTTCAGTTTCTACCCTGGTAAATGACTACAGTGAGATTATCTCTCATTTTTTTAATTCTGGGACTAGTTATCCAGAACGTCAGGCTCTAATGTTCTGGGGACATGGGTTTGAATTCCACCATGGCAGGTTTTTAAAAACTTAATCATGAGATATGAGTGTTGCTGGCTGGGGCAGAATCTATTGTCCATGCCTAGTAGCCCCTTGAGTAGATGATAGTAAGCTGCCTTCTTGAATCACTGATGTCCATGTGCTGTTATGAAGGGAATTCCCCAATTTGGACCCAATGACACTGAAGGAACTGGGATATATTTCCAAAGTGACACAGTAGTTAGCACTGCTGCCTCACACTCTCTTCCAACCTCTTCTGTCAGGCAGAAGATACAGATGCCTGAACACCTGCACCAGTAAGTTCAAGGACAGCTTACTTTATAAGATTATTGAATGAACTTTCTAGCCTCAAATACTGCTGATCTAGCTAATGTTGATTTCTATTGTATGCCCTGTGCAATGTTACTCCTATGTCAAAGGGATGGCATGATGGCTCAGTGGTTAGCACTGCTGCCTCACAGCACCAGTGTCCCAGGTTTGATTCCAGCCTCGGGTGACTGTGTGGAATTTGCACATTCTCCCCGTATCTGCGTGGGTTTCCTCTGGGTGCTCCAGTTTCCTCCCACAGTCCAAAGATGTGCAGGTCAGGTGAATTGGCCATGCTAAATTGCCCATAGTGTTAGGTGCATTAGTCAGAAGGAAATGGATCTGGGTGGGTTACTCTTCGGAGGGTCAGTGTGGACTGGTTGGGTTAAAGAGCCTGTTTCCACACTGAAGGGAATCTAATCTAAATTTTTGTTCTGTACATCATTGCTTACTGTGATCTGCCATACTGCTCGTAAACAAAGTTTTTCATTGTACTTCGGTACACATGACAATAAATAAATCAAAATTCAATAAATAAAGAGACCTGGAGCTGGACTTAATGTAGCATGTTGCGGCTCTTCATTGAAGGAGAGGCTGCATACCAGTCTCCTGGTGGTGAGCTACAACCAGGTGAGGAAGAATGAATCGGCTTCCTTCTTGTTAATCCCCTATCAGTTGGTCACAACATTTTATTTATTTTTAACCTGTAACTACCACATTTCAATTAAAACAGAGTATTAGTTAAAACTAACAAGCTAATTACAAGGTTTGCTTGACATGGATATAAAAGAGACAATTTTTACCCACTGACTCTAAGAAAATTAAAATGCACCATCAAACACACGTGCACACATAAACATAGGTACAAGGTTTAAAAGGAGAGTGTCTGGTATACACAAGGGCTATGCAATTCAAAAGTACTCAAAGTCTTTGAACTGCTAAATTTTTAATAGGAGACCACAATTGTTTAGTTGTTGACTTGTGGTAAAATTTGTAGATAACTTTGATTTCTTCGTGCATGGATATTTTCTCAATTTATGTTTCCATTTAATGTTGTCTTTAGAGAGGCTGAGAGAAATGGAGAATGAGAAGTTTCCAAAACTTTTGCTTCAAATTCCTTTTCTCTACTTTCTGTTCTGCCAAGCAGCTGCTATAATATATTCACATGTCTAGCTCCTTTGTCTTTTCAAGCCAGCAAATTAGGTGTCACGTTCATTTTCCAATATATGAAATCATACAAATATGAATTAAAATTTGCTAATGCTCAATTGCCTGGTTTTAATGTTGTTATAAAATATGATAATTTCACATGAATCTCCCTGACTTGGTTTTTTCTGTGGTCACCCATCTTAGGCCAGTATTTGTTCTTTTTAAAGAAGTATTTTAGTCTGTAAAAGATCTCAGGTATAACAGTCAGATGATGGAAGCTAAAATTTTATAGTCTATATTCAACCAACTGATGGAAGAATCCTGTGATTAAGATAGAAGCAGGAATGGGCCCATGGGAGAAAGATGCCTGTTGATGGTATTTTGTCAATGTAGTTCATTTTTAAAATACTCATTCATTGGATGTGGGCATCTTTTATTGCCTGTCCCAAGTTGTCCTTGGGAAAGTAGTGGTGAGCTGACTTCCTGAACTTGTCCAGTCCATTTGGGGTAGATGCCTCTAAAACGTTGTTAGGGAGTTCAGGATTTTAAGCCGGTGACACGAAAGGAATAACTAGATATTTCCAAGTCAGAATGGTGAGTGGCTTAGGGGGTACTTGTAGGTGGTTCACCTGTATTAATCGCCCTTGACTTTGTACAGGGTATTAAGTCTCGGTTTGAAATGAACTTTTTTAGAAGCCATGGTAAATTTCTGCAGTGTACTTTGTAGATGGTATACATTGCTTCTACTGAGCATTATTGAACCAGTTGACATCAACCATTCTTGAGCTCACCAGATTTAATGATAGTTCAGGGAATGGCATGTTTTCCCATACCACCAGAAATCGTCCAGGCAAATCCAGCATTTAGAAAGAGCACGGTCATCCTCCCTTACCTTCCCCACCCTCACGCTCATGTGATCTCTCCCCATTACCTCATGCCATACTCACTCACCTAACCTGGGTCCCTCGGCAATCCTAGGTCTCTCCAAATGCATGGTAGTGATTGTCATGGGAGGCTGCTGATCTTGGATTAGCTCAGACCTCTGAATGTGCACATTTCTTCACCTTGGCACCTAAATTTGAAGAAAGCCTGATAGTGGCAGCAGTCAGACTCCCCATCAGAAGCATTATGGGTTTCCCACTGCTTCTCCATCTAGGTCAGGTGGTCAAAAGTTATATCAGAGGTAGATCTTAAGCAGTGACTTAAATAAGAAAAAAGTGAGACGAAGGTGGAGAGATGAGGAAATCAATTCAAAAACTCTTGGACATGGCAATTAAAGAAATGGCCACTAATGGTGGACAAATCATTGATATAGTATCAAGAAAGGCAATGGTCCTGGCATCCTTGGGAACAGCACTGTCTACCAGCTCAAATGTAAAATATAACTATTTGCCACTACCTGATCTTTTTCTGTCCTTAAGTAATTTTATTTCTATCCAAGTTTTAGTGGCTCACCTACTGCATGAACCACAGCTGTGCTAACCAGACCTTTATGTGTTACTTTGATAAATGCTCTATAATATCCATAGAGTCAATTTCCAGTGCATTCTCTTCATCAAGCTTCACTGTCAATTTGTTTAAAAATACAATTTAATTAGTCTAGCACACCACTTCTTACAAATCCCATTAACTCTTCTTAATAAACTCAAACTTTTTCAGGTGATTGTTGATTCTTTTTCCACAATCACGGGTTCTAAAACCTTACCCATTATTTTCGTCAAACTAACTGACCTCGTTAAGATTATCCTTAAACCCTTTCTCAAATAAGGGTTTCACATTTGCCCTCTCCAATTCTTTGAGATTTTCACATACCTAGGGAACATTAGAAGATTATGGCAAGCCTTTGTACTGTCTCCATTCCCACTTCATTTAAAAATCGGATGTCAGCCATTCAAAACCAGTGACTGACTTACTCTCAGTGTATCCACGTTTCCAGTTCCTATTGCTGATTAGTTCCAGAATGATTCTGACAGCTTTCTGACAGCCTTCTTTTCCTTAATGAGTACTTTGTGGTTAGTAAGTTCACTGGCTGGCACGGTGGCACAGTGGTCAGCATGTGACCCGGGTTCAATTCCCGCCTCAGGCAACTGTCTGTGTGGACTTTGCACATTCTCCCAGTGTCTGCGTGAGTTGCCTCCGGTTTCCTCCCACAGTCCAAAAATGTGTGGGTTAGATGAATTGACCATGCTAAATTGCCTGTAGTGTTAGGTGAAGGGGTAAATGTAGGGGAATGGATCTGGGTGGGCTGCTCTTTGGAGGGTCGGTGTGGACTTGTTGGGCTGTAGGGCCTGTTTCCACACTGTAAGAAATCTAACTTAAAGCTTTACATAGTTAAACCATAAGTTTTGCAATCACAATTATGGTTTATGACTAAATTTGTGAAAACACAGATGGCAGAAAAGGAAATCTTACAAAGCACATAACTTAGACAAATGTAATGGGTGGAGTATCTCTCAAGAACACTGGTTTCTTGCTTAGACAGTGCTTTACAAGATTCTATAAATGGGCAACTCAAACTATTACAATGAAAGTTGGAAGTATAAACCGATTTCTTTGGAGTCCCAATTCCCATCGATCATAATAAATTGGAAATTTAACCAAATTGACAATATAGCTATTTATTATGTCTCAGACAATATCGAGTTTAATCTTAGGAACAATTCAGCCAAGTTTCCTTTACATAGAACATTACAGCACAGCACAGGCCCTTTGGCCCTCGATGTTGTGCCAACCTGTGGAACCAATCTGCAGCCCATGCAACCTACACTATTCCATTCTAGTCCAGGTCTATCCAATGACCATTTAAATCCCTTTAAGGTTGGTGAGTCTACTGTTGTTGCAGGCAGTGCGTTCCATGCCCCTACTACTCTGAGTAAAGAGACCACCTCTGACATCTGTCCTACATCTATCACCCCTCAATTTAAAGTAAAGTCCCCTCATGCTAGTCATCACCATCTGAGGAAAAAAGCTCCCACCGTCCAAACTATTTAACCCTCCGATTTTCTTATATGTCTCAATTAAGTCACCTCTCAACCTTCCTCTCTCTAATGAAAACAGCATCAAGTCCCTTAGCCGGTCCTTGCAAGACCTTCCCTCCATGCCAGGCAACATCCTAGCATATCTCCTCTGAACCCTTTCCAAAGCTTCCACATCCTTCCTATATTGCGGTGACCAGAAACCCTAACCAACTTACCATATATCAAAGAAGTTTCAGAAATGACAGCCAGACTACTGAGACCCCTCGGAATCCTAGTAGCACATAAACCCACCAACACTCTCAAACAAAAACTAACAAACTTAAAAGACCCAGTACAACCCATGGACAAAACCAACGTCATCTATAAAATTCCATGCAAGGACTGCCACAAAAAGACACGACCCCCTCTTCCTCGTAGCCCTGCACACGGATGAAAAAAACCACCATTTCGACTGGGACAACACATCTATTCTGGGACAGGCTAAGCAAAGACATGCCAAAGAATTCCTAGAGGCCTGGCACTCCAACCACACCACCATAAACAAACACATAGATCTAGATGCCATCTATCAACCCCTCAGAAAACGAACAGGAAATTACATCACCACAAACCCCAGAAACCCCATCCAGGAGAAAGATATAAATAGAAAGCAGGAGACAACATCTTCGCTTCACTTGGAGGTCGCCACTGATGATGTTACCTAGTCAGGTAATGAAATGTCTGGATATCAAACCTACAGCTCAGCGAGCAAACCTACGCCCTGACCAATACTGTACGCAATACTCCAAATATGGTCGCACCAGTGTTTTGTACAGCTGCAGCATGATCTCACGGTTTTGAAACTCAATCCCCCTACCAGTAAAAGCTAACACACCGTATGCCTTCTTAACAATCAAATTAACCCAGGCAGCAACTTTCAAGGATCTATGTACCTGGACACCAAGATCTCTGCTCATTTACACTACCAAGAATCTTACCATTATCCCAGTACTCTGCATTCTTGTTACTCTTTCCAAAGTGAATCACCTCATACTTTTCCGCATTAAACTCCATTTGTCACCCGCAGCCCAGCTCTGCAGCTTATCTATGTCCCTCTGTAACCTACAACATCTTTCGTCACTATCCACAACTCTACTGACCTTAGCATCATCCACATATTTACCATCCCAACCTTCCATGCCCTCAAGCAGGTCATTTGTATAAATGACAAACGACAGTGAAACCAAAACAGATCCTTGCGGTACACCACTAGTAACTGAACTCCAGGATGAATATTTCCCATCAACTACTATCCTCTGACTTCATTCAGCTAGTCAATTTCTGATCCAAACCACTAAATCACCCTTAATCTAATGCCTCCCTATTTTGTGCAATAGCCTATCGTGGGGAACCTTATCAAACGCCTTACTGAAATCCATGTATGCCACATCAACTGCTTTACCCTCATCCACCTGTTCTGTCACCTTCTCAAAAATTCAATAAGATTTGTGAGGCACAACCTACCCTTCACAAAACACTGTTGACCATCCCTAATCAAATTATTCCTCTCTAGATGATTATAAATGTTCCCTCTTATAATCCTTTCCAATACTGTACCCACAACCAAAGTGAGGCTCACAGGTCTAAAATTTCCAGAGTTGTCTGTACTCCCCTTCTTGTACAAAGGAACATTTGCTATCCCCTAGTCTTCTGGCACTATTTCTTTAGACAATGATGACATATAGATCAAAGCCCAAAGGCTTGTAAATCTTCTCCATGGCTTCCCAGAGAATCCTAGGACAAATCCCATCTGGCCCAGGGGACTGACTATTTTTACACTTTCCAGAATTTCTACCACCTCCTCCTTATGCACCTCAATCCCATCAGGTCTAGTAGCCTGTATCTCAGTATTTTCCTCGCCACATTGTCTTTTTCTAGTGTGAATACTCATGAAAAGTATTCATTTAGCACTTCCCCTATCTTGTCTGACTCCATGCACAACTTCCCACTACTATGCTTGATTGGCCCTAATCTTACACTAGTCATTTTTTTTATTACTGATAGAGCAAAAGAAAGCCTTGGGGTTTTCCTTGATCCTATCCGCCAATGACTTCTCACGATGCCTCCATCAGCTCTTGTTAGTTCTCTCTTTAGGTCGTTCCTGGCTAACCTGTAACTCTCAAGCACCCCGAGTCATCACATCTCATTCTATCATAAACCTTCTTTTTCCTCTTGACAAGAGATTCAATTTCCTTAGTAAACCATGGCTCCTGCGCTCAAAAACTTCCTCTCTGCCTGATTGGTACATATTTATCAAGGACCTGCAATAACTGGTCCTTGATTAAGCTCTAAATTTCAATTATGCCCATCCCCTGCAGTTTTTCTCCCCCCCCATCCTAAATCTTGCCTAATTACATCACGGTTGCCTTTCCCCTAGCTATAACTCTTGCCCTGCTGTATATACCTACCCCCTTCCATCACTAAAGTAAACATAACCAAATTGTGGTCACTATCACCAAAGTGCTCACCTACTTCCAAATCTAATACCTGGTCAGGTTTATTACTCAGTACCAAATCTAATATGGCCTCGCCCCTTGTTGGCCTGTCTATGTACTGTCAGGAAACTCTCCTGCACACATTGGACAAAAACTGACCCATCTAAAAGTACTTGAACTATAGTATTCCCAGTCATTATTTGGAAAGTTGAAGTCCCCCATAACAACTACCCTATCACTCTTGCTCCTGTCAAGGATCATCTTTGCTATCCGATCCTCTACATCTCTGGAACTATTTGGAGGCCTATAGAAAACTCCCAACAGGGTAACCACTCCTTTATGTTTCTAATGTCAGCTCAAACTACCTCAGTAGACGAGTCCCCAAACATCCTTTCTGCAACCGTAATACTGTCCTTGATTAACTGTGCCACACCACCCCCTCTTTTACCATTTTCTCTGTTCTTACTGAAACATCTAAATCCCGGAACCTGTGATAACCATTCCTGTCCCTGCTCTACCCATGTCTGAAATGGCCACAACATCAAAATCCTAGGTACCAACCCATGCTGCAAGTTCACCCACCTTATTCCAGATGCTCCTGGCGCTGAAGTAGACACACTTCAAACTAACTTCTTGCCTGCCGGTGCCTTCTTGCGATCTTGAAGTTTAAATCTGACTTCACTACTCTCATCCTGCCGTATACTTGAACTACATTTTTGGTTCTCATCCCCCTGTTGAATTAGTTTAAACCCACCTAAAGAGCATTCGCAATTTTCCCTTCCGGATATTGGTGCCCCTCTGGTTCAGGTGTAGATCATCCTGTTTGTAGAGGTCCCACCTACTCCAAAATGAGCCCCAGTTATCCAAAATCCTCCCTCAAGCACCATTCCTTAAGCCATGTGTTCAAGTCCTCTTTTTCAGTATGCCTTGTCTTGCTAGTATGTGGCATGGGCAACAAACCAAAGATAACAACTCTGTTTGTTCTAGCTCTAAGCTTCCACCCTAGCTCCCTGAATTTCTGCTTTAAATTCCCATCTTTCTTTCTACCTATGTCGTTGGTGTCTATGTGGACCACAACTTGGGGCTGCTTCTCCTCCCCCTCAAAGATCCCGAAAACATGATCAGAGACATCATGAACCCTGGCAACTGGGAGGTAATACACCAACCATGAGTCTCTCTTATTCCCACAGAAATTCATGTCTGTCTCCCTAACTATGGAGCCCCCAGTGACTAATGCTCTGCTCCTTTTCCCCTTTCCCTTCTGAGCAACAGGGATAGACTCCGTGCTAGAGACCTGTTCCCCATTGCTTACCCCTGATAAGTACCTCTCATCCCACCTCCATCAATAGTATCCAAAACTGTAATACTTGTTGTTGAGGGGAATGGCCACAGGGGATCTCTGAACTTCTGCTGGTTCCCTTTCCATCCCCGATGGTAACCCATCTATCTTCATCTTTTATCTGAGGTGTGACTACCTCCTTGTAACTCCTCTCAATAACTCCCTCCGCCTCCCAAATGATCCAAAGTTCATCCAGCTCCAGTTCCCTAACGCGGTTTTCGAGGAGCTGGAATTGGGTGCAATTCCACAGATGCAGTCAGCAGCGACAGTGATCCTTACCTCCCACATTCTGCAGGATGAACTTTGTCAATAAAGAATAATCAGTTTATTAAAAATAAAACTCAAGCAAACAGACAAAGCTTATTGACAATAAAAGGACTTAGTCTGTGAAACGATAGAATTTTATTCTAACATCTAAAAATTAACATAAGACAAAAATGGGTAACAGACAAAGTTTGAGTAAACACCCCACAGAACAATTTAAATAGCAAATGCTTGTGTTCAGTTAAGACTCACCCTCAAGTAATGCATCTCACCTTTTATGTTTCTTCCTGATGGGCCCACCCATATGAAATATGGATCCACTAATTCTTTTTCTGAAAGCTCCTGAGTTGTACACAGAAGAGCTGGACTGTCATGGTACATCTTCACATAAACTTTTACTACAAAAGAGTTAGTGAAGATTATCAATAATGAATAGTTGTATTATCTGTAAGGTTACATGTATCATGTAACTGATTAACCAAAAGTTGAAAAATATCATTATCTACATCTCTTTGTACAAATTCTCTCTCGCTTTACACTGTCTACTGAAAATATTAATTCACACTGCAGTGCTCCAGATCCAGAGGTGGGAAGCGAACATAATTCGGTGGGATTATTGATGGTCCAGAATCCTGCCTCTTCCCACCTTTGCCCAAACCAAATTCTGGGTAAGAAGGACCAAGCTCCATCTTTCACCCTGCCACCAGCTAAGGTGTGAAAGTGGTCAATTATTGACTGGGTGTGGGGTGTCCTCTCTCAGCAGGTGGCTGCTGAGAGCCACCTTTCTGCTCTTGCTTCTCAGTCTCTTGCTCCTCTCTGTGACAACACCCTATCAGAGCTGCCCTCAACCAACAAAATGTACGTTTCTCTGGAGCAAACTTACATTCTGGCTCTTAGCAAACAGAATTTCTTCATTCTGGATCCTAGTGTCAGTAGAAAGCCTGATTACCAGAGGGTCTGGAAGGCTTTCCCATCTTTACAGGCCATGTATTTCCCTCCTTTAAACTCTCCCATTTTTGTACCTGTCCAAAAACAGGATTACCTAGGCCTAGAGTACAGTTCTAAAGGCTCCCACTTTTTTGTCTGAATTGGAACAGCAACATGTCAGTAGCAGGTTAAGTCATTCTGACATTTTTATTCTCTCCCTGACTTGAAACATCCACACTTTCCAGCAGAGGTCACTAGACAGCAATTCAGAACAATTTACCTAGCAACACTGAGGCCAACTGGAAATAACTTCCAGCTGAAATCTGTTAACATGACACACAGGAAACGAAACCTCAGATTGTGTTGTCTGCACATTTTATTATCTACATCTCTGAAAATAAATTATCAGGCACGTCTGTGTCTAGGATACGAAGAATTTCAGGGTTGTTTGACAGATGAATGCAGCAGCTCCAAATAATTGTTACCAATACAACCACTCTCTTCAGGTGATCTTCAAACATGTGAACTGAAATATATAGTAAACAAGATGTGAGGGAGATAGATATACTAACACTTATTGATTCATTGCCACAAATACTGGAATATTCTGATATACTGTAAGACAAAGACTGTTACAACAGAGCAAACAGTAAATGAAATACTAAGGATACTAAGACAATGCAGGCACTGAGGCAATAATATGGAAATAAGGCAGTAGCAGCACAATTGTCAATTTAGCTCCAACACTTCTGTTTTGTTGCCAGCAGTAACAGTCATGGCAGACACTCAATGTAGTTGATGTGTAAGTTCAATGAAGGATTAACAAATAAGTAGTATTAAAATTGGTCAGATGAGAATGAGTGTTAAATAACAAGGGTCAGATGCAACAGTAACATTTAAGAAACAGAATCCAATGTACTCATATATTCTGAGAGGTGGAAGATTTAGGAATTGTTTTGCATCAAAGAAGTTAAATTGGTCGTATTGTCTGTGCCACCTCCATTCTTTGTCCCGATAAACCATTAACCCCTTTCTTTCTAAGTATCCTATCTATCATTATTTTGTTACATTATTTATTTCCTTTAATTTTCAGATTTTGCATCATGTACATTCTCACCAAGATGACATGTGCCAGTCACTATCATGTTTCTCCCAATCTTACTTTTAGTTACCTGGTCTGTTGCTATTGCCATAGATTTCTTGGATATATTCAGCATGTGTGATGTCAATTACTTCAATGGCTCTGCCTGCTTAAACAATAAACAGTAACCATTATAATATCATTGCCTACAGCATTTTATTTAGATCTTTAAAAGTAATTGACAGATTATTTGTCTATTGAGTCTTCACGGTGACACATCTGTAAACCTTAAACACACAGAATAACAGGACAGATTTAGAAATGACAAATTTTGAAATAGTTAACTAGGAGAAAGTAAGGACTGCAGTTGCTGGAGATCAGAGTCAAAAGGTGTGGTGCTGGAAAAGTACAACCAGTCAGGCAGCATCCAAGGAGCAGGAGAGTTGACGTTTGGGGCAAGAACCCTTCATCATGAATGGGATTCCTCATGAAGAGCTTATGCTTGAAATGTCGGTTGTCCTGCTCCTCTGGTGCTGCCTGACCAGCTGTCCTTTTCCAGCACCACACTTATAGTTACTTAGTTAAGCTAACCTAACTCAAAGTTTAAATGGGCCTATAACTGGGTGAGCTGTAAACCCATCTGAAACAGCTGGAAGGCAACTGAAGTATTCAAATAGAGGTGCTATGCCAATTGCACATTCCTCCCATCTGCACCAAGTATTGAATGAACCATTAAATTAACAATCGGCTGTCCCTCAGAAAATTGTCCATTGAACTTTTTTTGGTTTTAATACTTTGATTTTTCATACATTGCATAAAAGCAAAAGGAACAATTCTAACCATGCAGAGTCAGTAGATGTCAGGCTGGCCAGGTTACATTTGAACAGATGGGAACGATGCCCACAAAAAAAGTCACCAGTACCTTCTTTCAGTTTCTCTCCAGTTAGATAAGCCCGCACATCATAGAAATAATGACAAGCTTGAAAGATCTGCAGCGAATTCTGACTGATCAAACACGAGCACCACACAAATCAAATGCCAAGAAATATAAATATTTTCATAAGATCTATGTCAGAAAGCTGGTGCGTATTTCCCAATGTGCTAAACTAGAGAGAAGAGGCATCGAAGTGATGAGTCAGAGGTAGATAAGGAGGAATCAGAGGAGGCGGAATGCAGAGAAAAGAGAATAGGGAGATGGGGAAGATACTAGATATGGGATGAGACAGTGGAAACGGGGGAAATGAGACGAATGAAAATGGAAGAATGGGTTGTAGGAAATTGGGGAAGAAGGGATGCGGATGGGAGTATGGACAACATGGAAATAGGAAGATAAGCAACAGAGGATCAAGCAGTGGTAGAAGGGGGATTGGAAAATTTAAGAATGGACGGTGGAGTACTGAGCAACAGGTGGTGGGACTGTGAGAGATTGCACAATGTGAAAATGGGTGTTGGACTATTGGGCAGTTAGAGAATTGTTGGTAAGGGAGTTAGGCAGCAGAGTATTGAGAAATGGAAATTGAGGAGTTGAACAGTGGAAAAATGGGGACTGAGCAGTAGGGGATTTAACTATGAAATCCGGATAATTAGAGACTGAAGATTGAGCAGTAGGGGATTGCAGACTGGGCAATGAGAGAACACATACATGGCATTAGACTCTAAGATACAGGAGATTTAGGCCATTCAGTCCATCTGCTCTGGCATTCAATTATGATTGATATGATTCTCAATCCCAATCTCCTTCTTTCTCCCATAACCTTTGATCCCTTATTAATCAAAAACCTACCTATCTCTGACTTAAATACACTCGGGCAGCACAGTGTCTCAGTGGTTAGCACTGCTGCCTCTCAGCACCAGGGACCTGGGTTCGATTCCAGCCTTAGGCAACAGTCTGTGTGGGCGTGGGTTTCTTCTGGGTGTTCTGTTTCCTCCCACAGTCCAAAGATATACATTTTAGGTGAATTAGCCATGCTGAATTGCCCATAGTGTTCAGGGATGTGTAGTTAGGTGCATTAACCAGGGGAACTTGTAAAGTAATAGGGTGGGTAATGGTCTCAGTGGGATACTCTTTGGAGGGTCAGTGTGAACTTGTTGGGCCTAACGAAGGGCTCTTGCCCAAAATGTCGATTCTCCTGCTCCTTGAATGCTGCTGTGCTTTTCCAGCACCACACTCTTGACTCTGACCTCCAGCATCTGCAGTCCTCACTTTCTCCTTGTTGGGCCTAATGGCCTGTTTCCAGTGTAGGGATTCTATGATTCAATTACTTGGCTTCCATAGCTTTCTGCAGCAATGGGTTCCATAGATTCACCAAAATTGGTAGAAGAAATTCCTCTTGATTTCAGTGGTGAAGGGTCATCTCTTCAATGTAAGGTTGTGCAGAATGGTCCTAGTCTCTTCTACTAGTGGAAATATTTGCTCCACGTTCACTCTATCCAGCACCCTCAGTATTCTTTAAGTTTCAATCAGATGCCCCTTCATCCTTCTAAATTCCATTTAGTACAGACTCAGTGTACTCAACTTCTCTCGTACGACAAGCCCTTCATCCCCAGATCATTCTTGCAAAACTCCTATGAACCCCCTCCAAGGCCAACACATTTTTTCTTTGAAACAGGGCCAAAACTGCTCACAATATTTGAAATGTGGCCTGATCAGAGCTTCATATATTCTCAGTAGTACATCCTTGCTGTTGTATTCAAAATAACATTGCACTTGCTTTCCTAACTGCCAAATGAACCAGTATGTTAACCTTAAGACAATCCTGAACTGGGACCCCTAAGTCCTTTTGTGCTTCATATTTCTGAAGCCTTTCACTACTTAGAAAATAGTCTGGGCCTCTATTCTTTCTACCAAAGTGCATAACCTCACAATTTCGAACATTGTATTCCATCTGCCACTTATTTGCCCATTCTTTTAGCCTCGGTGGCATACTACCTCACAGCGCCAGGGACCCTGGTTCAATTCCAGTTTTGAGTGACTGCATGGAGTGTGCATGTCATCCTACATATGGGTTTCCTTCCAGTTGCTCTGCTTTACTCCTATAATCCAAAGATGTGCAGGTTAGGAGGATTAGCCATGTTAAAAACTGTCCCACAGTGTTCAGGGATGTACAGGTTATGTGGGTTAGCCATGGTAAAAACCCCAAGTGAGGTGATACGGATGAGAAAGGAGAGATGCTTTTCGGTGGGTCAGCACAGAGTCAATGGAGAGAAAAGCCTCTTTCTGCACTGTCGGGATTCTACAATTCTGTCTAAGTTGTTTGGCAGCTTCGCTGTCCCTGTCCCTCCATCTATCTGTCATCTGTAAATTTAGCAGCAATGCCTCAGTTCCTTCATCCAATCACCCCTGTATAACATGAATAGTTGTGGTACCAACACTGAGTAGGAAAAAGGAGACTGGTCACTGAGGAATTGGGAAATGAGGGTCTGGGTAGTGTGGGATTTGAGAGTCAGGATTGGGCAATGGAGAGTGGGAAGTGAGGGTTAGGACAGTTGGGGATTGGGATCTAGGAAGTAATTCTGTTAATTATATTCTGTGGGCAATTGTGGGGGATGGGGCTCTGGGGAGTGAGGGATTCAGATCTGGTCAGGAGGGTCTGAGCAAATGGGAGTCTGGTGAATTGGGATGTGGACAGAGAAAAATTGGGATTCAACATATGGGGCTTCAGGTCAGCAAAGGTGCAGTTCTGGTGTGGATGGGGCGGAGCCAGTTGGGATGAGTCTGATGAACCTTGTGGCGCAGCAGCGTGTGGTGTTACGAGGGCTTTGGTTAACCTGCATGGGGATGCCTTGTCAGCAAGGGTTGGGGGAGGGGTGCCGACCAGCTGGGGGTTGGTGGGACCCCTGGTCAGCCAGGATGGTCAGTGGGAGTTGTCTTGGTGGGTGTGTGTGTGTGTGAAGTGCCTGGACAGTCTGGGTGGTGGTGAGCAGCTGGTCAATAGGGATGGAGGTTGGCATGGTCAGTCTCTGTAGGGGAAGGGACCTGATCAGTTCTGGGTGGGGGGTTGGGGAGAGGTCTAGTCAGTCTGAGTGGGTATCCTGGTCAGTGGGGATGGAGGTTGGCATGGTTAGTCTGGATAGGGGGTGGGGCCTGATCAGTCAGAGGGATGGATGGGAGGAAGCCGAGGAGCAAGTGAGGACTACTACAGATGCTGAAGATCAGAGTCGAACATGTGGTGCTTGAAAAGCGCAGCATCTGAGGAGAAGGAAAATCGATGTTTTGAGAATAGCCTTTCATCAGGAATGAGGCTTCTGGAGCAGGGGGAAGGTAACTGAGACTGCAATAGGTAGATGAAGGTGGGGGAGAAGGTGATCGGTCGGAGAGGAGGGTGGAGCGGATAGATGAGAAAGACAATGGACAGGTCAAAAGGGTGGTGCAGAGTTGGAGGCTTGGGACTAGGATAATGGGGGGGGGGGGGGGGTGGGGGGGCGGAGAGAAATGAGGAAACTGGTGAAATCTGCATTAATCTCGTATGGTTGAAGATTCCCAAGGCGGAAGATGGGGCGTTCTTCCTCCAGGCATTGTTGCTTAAGGTTTGGCGACGGAAGTGGCCCAGGACCTGCATATCCTTGGTGGAGTGGGAGGAGTTGAAATGTACACAGGGCAGTGGGGTTGATTGGTACGGGTGTCCCTGAAACGATCTACAAGTTGGCTTCCTGTCTCCCCGGTGTAGAGGAGACCACAACTGGGTGCAACGGATAAAGTAGATGACATTTATGGATGTACAGGTAAATTTCTGTTGGATGTGAAAGGATTGTTTAGGGCCTTGGATGGAGATGGGGGGCGGGGGCGGACGGGGAGATGTGGGTGCAGGTTTTGCACTTCCTGCGGAGGCATGGGAAGGTGTCAGAAGTGGGTGAGGGTTGGTGGGGGCATGAATCTGACAAGGGAGCCGCGAAGGGAATGGTCTCTACGAAATGCCGATTGTGATGGGGAGGGAAATAGTGGTGGGGTCTGTTTGTGGAAGTGGCAGAGGATGATACAATGCATATGGAAGTTTGTGGGGTGGAAGGTGAGAACCAGGGGGTTCTGTCCTTGTTTCATTGGGAGGGGTGGGGTTCTAGGGCAGGGGTGTGGAAGTGGAAATGTGCTGGAGGGCAGCATTGACCATGTGAGAGGTGAATTTGCCATCTATGAAGAAGGAGGCCACCTGAGATGTTCTGTGGTGGAACTAGTCATCCTGGGAACAGATGCAATGGAGGTGAAGGAATTGTGAATAAAGGATGGTATTTTTACAGAATGCAGGGTGGGAGGAGATTTAGTTCAGGTAGTTGAGGGAGTCGCTGGGTTTGTAGTAGATTAGATTAGACTTACAGTGTGGAAACAGGCCCTTCGGCCCAACAAGTCCACACCGACCCGCCGAAGCGCAACCCACCCATACCCCTACATATACCCCTTACCTAACACTATGGGCAATTTAGCATGGCCAATTCACCTGACCCGCACATCTTTGTGACTGTGGGAGGAAACCGGAGCACCCGGAGGAAACCCACGCAGACACGGGGAGAACGTGCAAACTCCACACAGTCAGTTGCCTGAGGCGGGAATTGAACCCAGGTCCCTGGCGCTGTGAGGCAGCAGTGCTAACCACTGTGCCACCGTGCCGCCCACTGTCCGTGGTTAGTTGGTTGCAGGAGATGAAGAGGTCCAGGAGAGAGAGGGAGGTGGCTGAGATGGTCCAGGTACATTTGACGTCAGGGTGAAAGGTCTTAGTGTAGTTGACGAACTGTTCGATCTCCTTGTGGGAACACAAGGTAGTGCCGATACAGTCATCGGGGTAGCGGAGGAAAAGGTGGAGCTTGGTCAGTATTGAGGGGTGGGGAAGGCCTGGTTGGTTGGGGGGGGGAGCCTGGTCAGCAGGGGTGGGGGAGGGTTGTGGTGTAGGCTGGTCAGCAGGGGTGGGGGAGCCTAGTTGGGGGGTGGCCTGGTCAGTGGGGGTGGGGGAACCTGGCTAGGGTGGGGTGGCCTGGTTAGTGGGGGTGGGGGAGAGACCCAGATCAGTGGGGATGGGGGAGCCTGGCTGGGGGGGAGGGGTGGCCGGGTCAGCAGGGGTAGGGGTGGGGGTGGGCCTGGCTGGGGCTGACCCTGGTCAGTGGGGGTGGGGTATGACCCTGGTCAGTGGGGGGTGACCCTGGTCAGTGGGGGTGGGGGTGACCCTGGTCAGTGGGGGGTGGGGTATGACCCTGGTTAGTGGGGGTGGGCTTGACCCTGGTCAGTGGGAGGGTGACCCTGGTCAGTGGGGGGGAGGGACCCTGGTCAGTGGGGGGTTGGCCTGACCCTGGTCAGTGGGGTTGGGGCTGACCCTGGTCATTGGGGGTGGGGTATGACCCTGGTCAGTGGGGGGTTGGAGCTGACCCTGGTCAGTGGGGGTGGGCTTGACCCTGGTCAGTGGGGGGGGGTGACCCTGGTCAGTGGGGGGTTGGCCCGACCCTGGTCAGTGGGGTGGGGGGGTGACCCTGGTCAGTGGGGGTTGGGGCTGACCCTGGTCAGTGGGGGTGACCCTGGTCAGTGGGGTGGGGGTGACCCTGGTCAGTGGGGGTGGGGTATGACCCTGGTCAGTGGGGGTGGGGGTGACCCTGGTCAGTGGGGGTGGGGGTGACCCTGGTCAGTGGGTGGGGGGGTGACCCTGGTCAGTGGGGTGAGGTATGACCCTGGTCAGTGGGGTGGGGGTGACCCTGGTCAGTGGGGGTGGGTTGAGCTCCAGCCCAAAGCCGGTGCGCTCAGCTGTTTATTTTCAAACCCCCTGGCAGTTGCCGTGTCCGTGCTGTGATGCACAGGCAGCGCTCTCCCGGGGAATGGCCTCTCACCTAACATGGCTGATAGCCCGATCGCCAGTGCCGCCAGCCGGAGGGCAGCGCCAGCCGCCGGGGTCCTCATGGCCGCGCACCAACCGACAGCCACCGTGCCCGCGCACCGCCCCCCCGCCACGAGCGGGAAACTCCAGGCATGCGCCACGCCGTCTCCAGCCGCCGCCCGCAACTGACCACACCCTCCCCACCCCGACAGCAAGTTGCCAGCTGGATCTTCGACGATTTTTCACCAATGGCTTCTTATTATGTTCATATGTATGGTTCAATGAATGTTTCCACAACTATTTGTTCATATTTACGTCTCAGGGTGAAGTATGCGGGTACAACTACACAGCTACATTTCTTAGCCCGCCTATTAGTGACGTCCCGCCTCCATCTGCCCCTCCCCCGCCCCACTCATGGTCACGTGCAGTGGGAACGGCCGTTTTCCTGCGCGCTGACGTCAGGACACGATTCCTGGTTGCGCTGAGACGCACGCACATCCCAGTTACGCGCTGGCGTCACGACAGAACGGAAGCGTGCGTGGAGGGATTCTCCCGCCCGTGAGTGTATCCATGTGAAAGAGCGACAGCAGCTTGACACTTCAGCCACGTGGAATCAGCAGGACAGCGACAAGGCACAGGTTAGACAGTAATAGAGCAGCATTCCTCATACACAGACACATATAGGGATTGGGAATACTTTCAGGAAACATCCTGGAGTGTTTTTTTAAGGATTTCGTGAGATTTTTTGATACTGAAATTTGAAGTGTAGGAATATGACAATAGATGGAAAACTGCACGTCTTTAAATAAAGGAGTGGGAATTAGTTATTATTCTATACAGTTACCGTTTGCTTTGTTTTAATTTCTTCCTTTAGAAGTTCCGTGCATGATTCCGGTGACGAAAACGCGATCTGATATTGGTAGAGACGTAAACAGTAGAATACAATCGATTGACAGCTCAGGACGGAGCAAACGATATGCTTTTCTTATTCATAGAGTAGCAATTTTAATGATGTCGATATTATAATCAGTAGTTACTGAATGGATATTAGAACCAGAATTGTAGTTTTAGATGAACGGTTCGGATAAAAATAAAACTTTAAATGGCGATGGTCATGACGGCTAAAATGTGACATTAATGTGACTTGAATAGTTGTTTATATCTTTGAGGTCATTATAAATAATGGTTGTGTGGAAATTGATCATGATGTGTTTCCCAAACATGTTGGAGTGCTGGTTTCTTTGAACGAGTTTAATTTGACAAGTACGCTGACTTTGAGGCAGTCGTGTACGCATGAAACAGGCCCCTCCATTTGTTTCAACACTTTTGTGATAAGAAGACTTTTCGGTGCGTTTCGAGTTCTGATGGAATTGTACACTAAAGTCTTGAAGAATAAACTTAGTAAGCGTGGTTTCTTCTGGAGCCTCCACTATCAGTCACAAAATGAGAGACGATTGGAGCCACAACCGGCTGGCCAGATCAATCTCTCTCTTTTCCCAATCCTGCTATTCCCCAATCCTCTCCTTGCCGTTCTGTGAGAAAGGAACATCATTAGGATTTCAGGTGCCAGTTGCTCTGTTAACCACTATCTGCGGGAGTATCTCATTCTTATTTTCTGTGGCTACAAACACTCGCTTTTCTTTGGCTTAGGTAATATAGTTAAGTTTTCACTTAACGGTGCCCAAGATATGCCTTCATAGTTTCCAATATGTTAGTTAAAGGTCTTTCTTAAATGCATTGGGCAGTTTAGCCGAAAAACCGAAAATGAAACACATCTTGTATTGTGACGAGGTTTTCGGACCACAGTGGATTCCCTGCATAAAGATGTTTATTTTGGAATGCGATAACCCATTTTGTTATTATCCTCTGAAAATGAACGGTTTCTGCTCTGGCTGAAACATATCAGTCCGGTTTAGTAATTGGATGAGTAGGTTTGTCATTGGTCTGAGTGCAGGTCCAGTGGAGATCTTCGCATTTTGGAATTGGATTTGAGTGGTCACCTTTACTACATCCAGTAATTTATTTAATCCCGGCAAATAATTTCAGTAGAACTTGGACTGAAACAAAGGAGTGGTTAATAACTTCTACAACCATCACCACCTAACATGTTAAATTATTGCAATTTGTAATGCAAGTTGGATTCGGATCGAAGCGCTCAGCACCACACAACTTCCAACACACTCTCAGGCTTAACATAACACTGAAAAATTAATCTACCCGCCCACGGGCCGTCCTCTGGAGATGGGTTAAAGAAGCCATTTTGAAGGAAGTATTAATTGTGAATGTGGCAAAAAGGTTTCTAGTGCTGTGCAGTGGCAGAATTCTGGATTCACTTCTGAAGTACCACATTCAGGAAAATCTCAGTAAACAAAATTTAGAGCTTTGGAAACAGGATGTGCTGTTGCTAGTCCTGATAGATAATGGATTTATCAAAAATGAGACTGAGTGTGATGACATCTGAAGAAAAAATAGTTTATGTTAAATTTATGGGGTAGAAGTAACCTTTTTTTCTATAAAACATTTTGTTTTAATTATGTCCTTATGGTGTCACTGTAAAGGAATAGTTGAAATTCTTTGCACAATGGTGATGTGATTTATTAGAAACATTGTGTATTATAGGCCCATCACAGTCTCTGTTTATGGAAAAGATAACAGCAATGCAAAGGAGGGAGAATCTGAAGCTGATTAACTCTACATCACACTCCCAACATTTCTTGATGACAGCTCATATAATATTGTTAGCAAAATTCCATTATGTTGGAATGGATCATTCGGTCCAAAGTGAACTATTTTTCTTATTTTGTGGAATTCTTCCTTAATCGTTCTAGAATTGAATGTCAAGGATCACTTGATAAAGTAAAAATCCTTGATTATCACATCAAATCTTCTCCTGAGGGCTGAGAATTAAATGGATTTGAACCAATCTGTTCAGTAATTTATGAAATAGTTTTGTGTATTTACCAGCTGTCCAACACTGGACTGCTTTGATTCAGGCTTCCCAGTGTCCTAGTCATCTAAATGACCAAAAATAACTTGCTCAGGTGGAACAAGAATATTGTAGAAAGTGTTAGAAAGCATGAATTGAGCCTTTTCCTATTACCAAGCAACAATACCTCAGGGTACAGTAGCCTCCTAACTATGGTACTAGAAACAAGAGTTTGTAAATTTAGACCTCATCCTGGCAAGTTGTGAAATTGAATTCAATAAATCTGGCAATTTGTGGCTGGTCACAAAGTAGCTCTGACAGCTGGATTACTGCATAGACCCAACTGATTCACTTCAAGGAGGAAACATCACCACTGCTTGGTCTAGTTAACAAGTAATTGGCACTCACTGCCCATATCCCAAAATAATTTAAAAATTATAAGTCACGGGGGGAGGTTGTGTAAGTTCATACTAGCTCTTTAAAAGAGCTGTCAATTTACTCACACTCCCTGGCTTTGACCCTTCGTTTCTCACGATTTCCACCCCTTCCTATTATTGATGCAATTTCCTGAAAGTTGTTGGATCTGCTTCCTGTACCCTTTTAGGCTGACTACGATAACTTGCTGTATGCATTTCTTATTCCTAATGTTGTTTAAGGCTCTTTTGTCTGTTCCTTTCAAATGTTCTTCTGTTACAGATATTTCTGCTATAAGGAAGTTTTGCCTTATTTAATGTGCCAAAATCATGATTTTGATAAACCTGATTACAAATTTCCGTTAGCTTATGCTATATGGAGATTCTCAGGTTCCAATAATTCCAGGTAGCTCTAACTTAATAAATCTCCTCCACTCCCTCTCCAAGGCTTTGTTATCCTTCCTCTGAACTTCCCTGTATAGCTGAACAGGGCCCTGGTGAGACCACACGTGGAGTACTGTGTACAGTTCTGGTCTCCAAATTTGAGGAAAGACATTCTGGCTATTGAGGGAGTGCAGTATAGGTTCACAAGGTCAATTCCTGGAATGGCGGGACTACCTTATGCTGAAAGACTGGAACGACTGGGCTTGTATATCCTTGAGTTTAGAAGACTGAGAGGGGATCTGATTGAGACATATAAGATTGTTAAAGGATTGGACACTCTGGAGGTAGGAAACATATTTCTGCTGATGGGTGAGTGCTGAACCAGAGGACACAGCTTAAAAAAACGGGGTAGATCATTTAGGACAGAGATGAGGAGAAACTTCTTCACCCAGAGAGTGGTGGCTGTGTGGAATGCTCTCCCCCAGAGGGCAGTGGAGGCCCAGTCTCTGGATTCATTTAAGAAAGAGTTGGATAGAGTTCTCAAGGATAGTGGAATCAAGGGTTATGGAGATAAGGCAGGAACAGGATACTGATTAAGGATGATCAGCCATGATCATATTGAATGGTGGTGCAGGCTCGAAGGGCAGAATGGCCTATTCCTGTACTTATTGTCTATTGTCCTCAGTTGTGATGCCCAAAATAGGACACAGTCCTCCATCTAACACTTAATCTGTGCTTTATAAAGCTTCAGAAAATTTGAGGTCTAAGGCTGAAATTTGTCACATGTCGAAGATTTTCAAGCATTAGGAATTTTCAGATCTTGCTCCCTGCTCCTTACTGGCAAAATCTTATTGGAGGTGGTGAGTTAACTTCCTGCATATTCACTGAACAACAAGAAATGGTAGGTGTTTTATGTTATAGATGATTGTTAGGATTCTGGCAGCCTTCACTGTCTTCCCAGTCAAGATTGTGAAAGCAGCTGCCGCTGTCGAAGATATCAGTCTCTAAGTGACCCTTTACCATTTATCGCAGCTGTACATTTGAAATCCTTCAAATTGATTGCATATCCACTGTCCTGCTGTTTGCCACCTCCTCCAAGCTGCCAGGGTGCTGACACAGTGAGTGGCCTGTCTCTTGCATGGGAGGTTGCATTACTCTGCTAAAATAGGTGTTAATTTGGCTCTTTGGAAACTTTAATTAGATTTCTGCTACTGTTAGTTGGCTTGCAGTCACCACTGTCACATTTCCAGTAAAAGTGTGAGAAGGAGCAAGCGTGTTGGAGAGCCAGCCCTGACGATTTTATGTGTGATTTTTCACTATTCCATGTGACTGGAAAATAATGTCCTATGCTTCTGTTTCTAAAGCTTTTTAGTAGTATCACAACTTGCAGCAGGGAAACAGACTTTTCTGCTCAACCTATCCATGCCGACCAAGTTTTATAAACGGAACTAGTTCCATTTGGCTGCCTTTGGCTCATACCCCTCCAAAGTTTTCCTATCCATGTACCTATCCAAGTGTCTTTTAAATGTTGTAATCATACCCACTTCTACCACTTCCTCTTGACAGTTTATGCCATACACGCACCATCCTCTGTGTGAAAAGGTTGCCCCTAAGTTCCTTTTAAATCTTTCCCCTCTCACCTTAAACCTATGCCCTCTAGTTTTGGACTCCCCTACCCTGGGGAAATGACCTTGGCTATTCATCCTATATAAACCCCTCATGATTTTATAACCTCTATAAGGTCACCCCTCAGCCTCCGGCGCTCCAGGGAAAATAGCCCCAGTCTATTTAGCCTCTCACTATAGCTCGAACATAGAACATTCCAGCGCAGTACAGGTCCTTCAGCCCTCGATGTTGCTTTGATCTGTGAAACCAATCTGAAGTCTGTCTAACCTACACAATTCCATTATCATTCATATGTTTATCCAATTACTATTTAAATGCCCTTAAAGTTGGCGAGTCCACTGCAGTTGCAGGCTGTTCCACACTCTTACTTCTCTCTGAGTAAAGAACCTACCTCTGACATCTGTCAGTTTAAAGCTATGTCCCCTTGTGCAGCCATCACCAACCGAGAAAAAAGGCTCTCACTGTCCACCCTGTCTAATTCTTTGATCATCTTACGTCTCTGTTAAGTCACCTCTTAACCTTCTTCCCTCTAACGAAACAAGCCTCAAGTCCCTCAGACTTTTCTCGTAAGACCTTCCCTTCATATACCAGGCAACATCCTGGTAAATCTCCTCTGCACCCTTTCCAAAGCTCCCACATTCTTCCTATAATGCGGTGACCAGAACTGTACGCAATACTCCAAGTGCGGCTGCACCAGAGCTTTGTACAACTGCAACATGACCTCATGGCTCCCTTTCCCAATAAAAGCTAACACACCATATGCCCTCTTAACAACCCTATCAACCTGGGTGGCAACTTTCAGGGATTTATGTACATGGACACAGATCTCTCTGCTCATCCACATTACCAAGAATCTTACCATTAGTCTAGTACTCTGTATTCCTGTTACTCCTTCCAAAGTGAATCATCTTACACTTTTCCACATTAAACTCCGTTTGCCACCTCTCAGCCCAGTTCTGCAGCTTATCTCTGTCTCTCTGTAAACTGCAACATCCTTTGGTACTGTCCACAACTCCACTGTAATTTTATGCCATCTTCCAGGTCATGACAAAAAGCAGTGGGCCCAAAACAGATCCTTGCGGTACCTCATTAGTAACTGAACTCCAGGACAAAAATTTCCCATCAACCATCACCCTCAGTCTTCTTTTAGCTAGCCAAGTTCTGATCCAAATTGCTAGATCACCCTCAATCCCATGCCTCTGTATTTTGTGCAATAGCCTACCATGGGGAACCTTATCAAACGCCTTACTGAAATCCATATACATCACATCAATTGCTTTACCCTCATCCACCTGTTTGGTCACCTTCTCAAAGAACTCAATAAGGTTTGTGAGGCATGACCTCCTCATCTGATTGAAAATATCTATCCTTCAGAATTGTGGCGCTCAGGGTGCAATGTATTGCTTCAACCAGAAATTTATACATCTGTATAATAACATCCATAACTTTATCTTCAAACCTTCTTGAGTTAAAAAACAATATCCTGTTAGCCTAAAACATTTTTTGTATCTGTTCACAAGCTTTTACTGGTTCATGTACTAGGACCTATAAATCTCTCTACTTATAGAACATAGAACATAGAACATAGAAGGATACAGCGCAGTACAGGCCCTTCGGCCCTCGATGTTGCACCGACCGAATCCTACCTAGCCTATACTAGCCCAATAACTTCCAAATGCCTATCCAATGCCCGCTTAAATGACCATAAAGAAGGAGAGTTCACCACTGATACAGGCAGGGCATTCCATGAACTCACAACCCGCTGTGTGAAGAATCTACCCCTAACATCTGTCCTATACCTACCACCCCTTAATTTAAAGCTATGTCCCCTAGTAACACCTGACTCCATTAGCGGTAAAAGGTTCTTAGTATCTACCCTATCTAAACCCCTAATCATCTTATACACTTCTATCAGATCTCCCCTAAACCTTCTCTTCTCCAATGAGAACAGCCCCAAGTGCCTCAGCCTTTCCTCATAAGATTTTCCTACCATTCCAGGCAACATCCTGGTAAACCTCCTCTGCACTCGTTCTAAAGCTTCCACATCCTTCCTATAGTATGGTGACCAAAACTGCACACAATACTCCAGATGAGGCCGCACCAGAGTCCTATACAACTGCAACATGACCCCAGGACTCCGGAACTCAATTCCTCTGCCAATAAAGCCCAGTACACCATATGCCTTCCTCACAGCACTATTTACCTGGGTGGCAACTTTCAGAGATCTGTGTACATGGACACCAAGATCCCTCTGCTCATCCACACTACCAAGTAGCCTACCATTAGCCCAGTAATCCATCATCTTGTTATTCCTACCAAAGTGAACGACTTCGCACTTAGCTACATTGAATTCCATTTGCCACATTTCCGCCCAGCTCTGCAACTTATCTATATCCCGCTGTAACTTACCACTTCCTTCCTCACTATCCACAACTCCACCGACTTTTGTGTCATCCGCAAACTTGCTTACCCAGCTTTCAAGTCCTTCCTCTAGATCATTTATAAAGATAACAAAAAGCAATGGTCCCAAAACAGATCCTTGTGGTACACCGCTAGTAACTGCGCTCCAAGATGAACATAATCCATCAACTACTACCCTCTGTCTCCTTCCAGCCAGCCAATTCCTAATCCAAACCTCTAATGTATCCTCAATGCCATACCTCCGAAGTTTTAGCATTAGCCTACCATGGGAAACCTTATCGAACGCCTTACTAAAATCCATATACACAACATCTACTGCTTTACCCTCATCCACTTCCTTGGTCACCTTCTCAAAGAACTCAATAAGGTTTGTGAGGCACGACCTGCCCTTCACAAAACCATGCTGGCTATCCCTGATCACGTTATTCCTACCCAGATGTTCATAAATCTTATCCCTTACCATTCTCTCTAAGACTTTGCCCACCACTGAAGTCAGACTCACTGGCCTATAGTTGCTAGGGCTATCCCTACTCCCTTTCTTGAACAATGGGACCACATTCGCTATCCTCCAGTCCTCTGGTACTATTCCTGTTGACAACGACGACATAAAAATCCAGGCCAATGGCTCTGCTATCTCCTCCCTAGCTTCCCATAGGATCCTGGGGTAAATGCCATCAGGCCCAGGAGACTTATCTATATTCATCCTTTCCAATATTCCCAAAACCTCTTCCCTGCATATTTCCAGGGCATCCATTCTAATTATTTGTGATTCCATATTCACATCAGCAACAGTGTCCTGTTCCTGAGTGAATACTGATGAAAAGTACTGATTTAATGTCTCTCCAATCTCCTCCGCCTCCACACACAACTTCCCACTACTATCCTTGACTGGACCGATAACTACCCTAGTCATCCTTTTATTCTTGACATACCTATAGAAAGCCTTTGGGTTTTCCCTAATCCTACCAGCTAAAGACTTTTCATGTCCCCTTCTCGCTTCTCTTAGCTCCCTCTTTAGCTCCTTCCTGGCTACCTTATAACTCTCAATCGCCCCTACTGAACCTTCACGCCTCATCTTTACATATGCCGCCTTCTTCCCTTTCACAAGGGACTCCAATTCCTTACTAAACCACGGCTGCCTCACAAGGCCCTTTACACCATGCCTGACTGGTACATACCTATCGAGGACACGCAGTAGCTGCTCCTTGAACACTCCCCACATCTCATTAGTGTTCTTCTCTTGAAGCCTGTTTTTCCAATCCACACATCCTAAGTCATGCCTCACTGCATCATAATTTCCCTGCCCCCAGCTATAGCTCTTGCCCTGCGGCACACGATTATCCCTCTCCATCACTAAAGTAAAAGTCACCGAGTTGTGGTCACTGTCCCCGAAGTGCTCACCTACCTCCAAGTCCAACACCTGGCCTGGTTCATTACCTAGAACCAAATCCAATATAGCCTCCCCTCTTGTTGGCCTGTCGACATATTGTGTCAGGAAACCCTCCTGCACACATTGTACAAACACTGACCCATCTAATGAACTCGAGCTATAGCTCTCCCAGTCAATATCTGGGAAGTTAAAGTCCCCCATAACAACCACCCTGCTACCTTCACTCTTTTCCTGAATCATCCTCGCAATATTATCCTCTACTTCTCTAGGACTATTAGGAGGCCTGTAGAAAACACCTAACAGGGTGACCTCACCTTTCCTATTTCTAACCTCAGCCCAAACTACCTCAGATGGCAAGTCCTCTTCCATCGTCCATTCCACTGCTGTGATACTGTCTTTGACAAGTAATGCCACGCCTCCCCCTTTTTTACCCCCATGTCTGATCCTACTAAAACATTTGAACCCTGGAATGTGCAACAGCCATTCTTGTCCCTGTTCTACCCACGTCTCTGTAATGGCCACAACATCGAAGTCCCAGGTACCAACCCACGCTGCAAGTTCACCTACCTTATTCCTTATACTTCTGGCATTGAAGTATACACACTTCAATCCACCTTTCTGGTTACAGGCACCCTCCTTAGAGATCGCTGCATTATTCCTAACCTCCCTACACTCAAGGTCCTGTACCCTAAAGCTACAGTCCTGGTTCCCATGCCCCCGCGGAGTTAGTTTAAACCCTCCCAAAGAGCACTAGCAAACCTCCCCCCAAGGATACTGGTGCCCCTCAGGTTCAAGTGTAGACCATCCTTTTTATAGAGGTCCCACCTTCCCCAGAAAGGACCCCAGTTATCCAGAAACCGGAATCCCTCCCTCCTGCACCATCCCTGTAGCCACGCATTTAACTGCTCTCTCTCCCTGTTCCTCGACTCTCTATCACGTGGCACGGGTAACAAACCAGAGACTACAACTCTGTTTGTTCTAACTTCTGCACAGTTCCCAACTCTACCCCATTTCAAATACTCTTCTCTATGTTTTTACATCCACAATAGATGACCTTGCAATTACTTAATCTATCAATAACCCTTTACAACTTTCTGCTTCTGCTATTCCTTGCCCATGTCAATAGACTGTCTCAAATTCCACTTGCTCTCATTTTTGTTAACAAAAAGAGATTTCTTGTTGAATGTCTTCTGGAATTCCAAATAAATAACATCTGTAGAAACTCACTTATCTGACTTATTTGTTCCCTCTCAAATTTCACTGGGGTTATTAGACATGGCTTACTCTAAAAAATGTTTGTATCTTTGTAGAGACTTCACCAAAGGCCAGTAAGGCAGTAAATCCTATGAATAAAACAATCTTACTAATCTCACTATCTACATTCTCTTCCAAATCATTTATATATACAGTCATTTCTTTTATAACTCGATAATGGCATTCTTGTGTGACCCTGCGCTACATAAAAATTGCACAATAAGAATCACACTTAGTGTTAGTGATATAATCACATTATAGCCAACACAAGTTTTACAAGTTCGCATTTTAGAAACAGCTTTCTCTATTCATTTGCTGCACAGCCAATTCGTGTTAACGAAAGATGCATAATAGCAGAACTGGCTGTATTACAAACAACTTGGATTTTACCATGATTCCTGTGTTACATCACTGGTCACAGATCTCCAGTCAGAAAAGCACCCTTCCATCTGTATTCTCTGTCTTCTATGATCAAGTCAGTTCTATATCCACCATACCAGCTCAAAGCAGATCCCATGTGACTTCACCTTTTATATCAGCCTGCCTTAAGGGACATTGTCAAAGGTCTTGCTAATGTCCATATAGACGACAACTACTACCCTGCCGTCATAATCATCTTTGTCACTTCCTCAAAAAACACAATCAAATTTGCGAGACACAATCTTCCCCACAGAAAACCTTGCTGCTTATCACTTATAAGACCATAATTTTCCAAATATGAGTGAATCCTATCTATAAGAATCTTCTCTAATAATTTCCCTACCACTAACCTTAGGTTCATCAGCCTGTAAATTGCCAGATTATCCCTATTGACCTTCTTAAACTAAAGAATAACATTTGCTATTCTCCAGTCCTCTAGGACTCTCCTGTAACTAAAGAGGATACAAAGATTTCACACAAAGCCCCAGCAATTTCCTCACCTTCCTCCCTCAGCATACTGGGATAGATCACATCAGGTCCTGGGGGCTTGTCTACTTTAATGCTTTTTAAAACACCAACATTTCCTCCTTTTTCATATTGGTATGGCCCAGAATATCAACATATCCCTGTTGATGCTTACCTTCTTGTTGTTCTTTGTGAATATTGATGCAAAATATTCATTAAGAACCACCTCCAGTTCCTCAGGCTCTCGACATAAAGTCCTTCCTTTGTCTTTGAGTGGACCTACCCTTTCCCTAGCTATCCTCTTGTTTCTTATATGTTTAAAACATGTTGGAATTTCCTTAATCCTGTTTGCCAAAGACATTTCATAGTCCTTTTCAACCCTCGTAAATTCCTTGTTTGAGTTCTTTCTTGTTATCTTTGTATTCTTTGAGCTCTGTCTGTCTTTTGTTTCCTAAACCTTAAGTATGCTATTTGCTCTGCTCTTGTATTCAAACCCCCTTGAAATGAATTCTAACATTGAACTTCCCTTCTTAACTGAACCTGCACGCTAACCTTAAGAGATTGCTGAACTAGACCCTTTGAGTTTCAGATTCCTGAAGAATTTCCCCATTTCTAAAATAGTTTATTCCACTACTCTTCCTACCAAAGTGCATTAACCTCTCACTTTCTAACTTGTGTGTTCCATGTGCCATGTCTTTGCCCACTCTCCTAGCCTGTCCAAGTCCTTCTGCAGTTTCCCCACTTCTTCAACACCACATGTCCCTCCATCACATGTCATCCACAAACCTAGCAACAATGCCCTTGGTTCCTTCATCCACACATTTAAAGTATAACATGAGTAGTTGTGGTCTCAACACTGAACCCTGCTGAATTTCACTCATCACCTGAAAAAGACCCCCCTCTGCCAGTCGATTAATTCTCTATCCATGCCAATACCTTACCCTAACACCTTGGACTCTCATCTTATTTAGCAGCTGCTTGTGCTGACCTCATTGTAACCTCAAATCTGAATTCCTGCATCAGTGATAATCTTTCACCCCCTTGGTTAGCAAAAATCTATCTCTGCCTTAAAAGTATTCAAGGACTCTGCTTCCATCACCTTTTGGGAAGAGAGTTAGCAAGATTACTTTCTCGGAGAAACAAAATTGCCTCTTCTCCATTTTAAATGGGTGACCTCTGATTTTTAATTTTGGTGATCCCTCTTTCTAGCTTCTTCCATAAGAGGAAATATCCTTTCCACATTCACCTTGCCGGATCCTGAGAATTTATGTTTCAATCAAGTCATCCCTTATTTTTCTGAACTCCAGTAGATATAAGCCTAGCCTGTCCAACCTTTCCTTATAAGACATTTCGCATGTCAACAATGACTCTTACCAATTTTTATAGATGCACCGTAAAAAACATTCTATCCAGATGCAACATAGTGTGGTATGTTAGGATCAAGGAAAACTCTAAATCTTTCTATAGGTATGTCAAGAATAAAAGAATGATTAGAGTAAGATTCGGGCCAGTCAATGACAGTAGTGGGATGTTGTGCGTGGAGTCAGAGGAGATAGGCGAGGCGATAAATGAATATCTTTTGTCAGTATTCACACAGGAGAAAGACAATGTTGTCAAAGAGAATACTGAGATACAGGCTATTAAACTAGACATGATTGAGGTTCACAAGGAGGAGGTGGTAGCAGTTCTGGAAAGGGTGAAAATAAATAAGTCTTCTGAGCAGGATGAGATTTATCCTCGTATTCTCTGGGAAGTGATTGCAGAAACTTTGGCTTTGATCCTAATGTTGCCATTGTGTACAGGAATTGTGCCAGAAGACTGGAGGATAGTGAATATTGCCCCCTTGTTCAAGAAGGGTCTGGAGACAATCCTGCTAATTATAGACCAGTGAACCTTACTTTGGTTGTGGGTAAAGTCCTGGAAAGGATTATAAGAGATAGGATTTATAATCATTTAGAAAGGAACAATTTGATTAGGGATAGTCAACACAGCTTTGTGAAGGGTGAGTTGTGCTTCAAAAACCTTATTGAGTTTTTTGAGAAGGTGACCAAACAGGTGGATGAGGGTAAAGCAGTTGATGTGGTGAATATGGATTTCAGCAAGGTGTTTGATAAGGTTCCTCACAGTCGGCTATTGCAGAAAATACGGAGGCATGGGATTGAGGGTGATTTAGTAGTTTGGATCAAAAATTGGCTAGGTGAAAGAAGACAGAGGGTGGCAGTTGATGAAAAATGTTCATCCTAATGTTCAGTTACTAGTGGGGTACTGCAAGGATCTGTTTTGGGCCCACTGCTTTTTGTCATTTTATAAATTACCTGGATGAGGGCGTAGAAGGTGAGCTAGTAAATTTGCTCATGACACTGAGGTCGGAGGAGTTGTGGACAGTGCCGAAGGTTACAGAGAGACAGAGATAAACTGCAGAGCTGGGCTGAGAGATGGCAAAAAGAGTTTAATGCAGAAAAGTGTGAGGCGATTCACTTTGGAAGGAATAATAGGAATACAGAGTACTGGGCTAATGGTAAGAATCTTGGTAGTGTGGATGAGTAGAGAGATCTAATTGTCTGTGTACATAGATGCCTGAAAGTTGCCACCCAGGTTGACAGATTTATTAAGAAGGCTAACATGAGGGGACATAGTTTTAAATTGAAGAGTGATAGATACAGGACTGATGTCAGAAGTAGTAAGGGTGTGGAATGCCCTGCCTCCCACAGTAGTAGACTCGCTAACTTTAAGGGCATTTAAATGGTCATTGGATAAACATATGAATGATAATGAAATAGTGTAGGTTAGATGGGCTTCAGATTGGTTTCACAGGTTGGCGCATCATTGGGGTCCTGTACTGCACTTTAATGTTCTATGTTCTGTACACCAGACATCTCTATATCTCAGAGCTCATTTAAATAATATGTTTATTTAGAGTAGGTTTGAGGAGCTTCCCTTTTGAAGTTTTGTCAATTAGTATAGTCCTAGCTGATGATAATACTTAGAACTGTCCCGAAAGTATGGCAAATGGAGTGACTTCCTAGACTCTGTTCTTTGGGGAGGGGGACCATGCTGGGACCATAAGGCACTGAGAGGAGCTGAAAGCTGGGGTGGTGCTGATGTTAAAATAAATTAGTGCACAGTGTGACCTTTAGTTTAATTTACTTTACAAGTGGCATGACGTCATGGAAATATCGTGCCAGGTAGATGGTGAACAGGCTTTAGGGATTCAGGAGGTGAGTTACTCGCTGCAGTTCTGACCTGATCATGTGGTCAGTGCAGTTGATTTTCTGGTAAATAATAACCCCCAGAATGTTGATGGGGGAAATTCAGTGGATGGTAAAACCATTGAATGTCAAGGGGTGGTGGTTATATGGTCTCTTATTGGTGATGGTTATAGCCAGGCATTTGTGTGGTGGGGTTATTACTTGCCACTTGTCAGCCCAAGCCTGGGTATTGTCCAGATCTTGTTGCATTTGAACATGGACTGCTTTAGTATCTGACGAGTCACAAATTGTGCTGAACATTGTGCAATCATCGGCAAACATCCCCACTTCTGAGCTTATGGTGGAGGGAAGGTCATTGATGAAGCAGCTGAAGATGGTTGGGCTGAGGACATTACCCTGAGATACTTGTGCAGAGATGTCCAAGAGCTGAGATGACTAACCTCCAACAACCATGACCAACTTCCTATGTATCAGGTAATTCCAATTTTGCTAGGCCTCCTTGATGCCACACTCGGTCGAATACAGCTGTGATTTCAAGGACTGTCATTCTCCCCTTTCCTCTGGAATTCAGCTCTTTTGTCCATGTTTGAACCAAGGCTGTAATGAGATCAGGAGCTGAGTGGCCGTGATGGAACCCAAACTGAGCATCACTGAGCAGGTTATTGCTGACAGGTGTTGCTTGATAGCTCTGTTGATGACACCTTCCATCACTTTACTGATGATCAAGAGTAGATTGATTGGATGGTTATTGGCCAGGTTGGATCTGTCCTGCTTTTCATGTACAGGACATACCTGGTCAATTTTCCTCATCGCCAGGTAGATGCTAATGTTGTAACTGTACTGGAACAGCTTGGCTAGGGGAGGCAGCAAGTTCTGGAGAACAAATCTTCAGTACTATTGCCAGAATGTTGTCAGGCCCTATAGCCTTTGCAATATCCAGTGCCTCCAACTGTTTCTTGATATCACATGGAGTGAATGAAATTGGCTGAAGACTGGTATCTGTAATGCTGGGGACCACTGGAGGAGAAGGACGTGGATCATTTACTCGATACTTCTGGCTAAAGATTGCTGTGAAAGCTGGAGGCTTATCTTTTACAGTGGTGTTCTGGGCTCTTCCATCAATGAGGATGGAGATATTTGTGGAGCCTCCTCCTCCAGTGAGTACTTAATTATCCACTACCATTCTTGACTGAATGTGGTAGGACTGCAGAGGTTAGATCTGATACATTGATTGTGGGATTGCTTACCTCTGTTTATCATTTGCTGCTTATGATGTTTGGCAAGTAATCCTGTTTGACCAGGTTGACACATCATCAGGTATGCCTGGTATGCTCCTGGCATGCCCTCCGACACTCTCCATTGATGGAGAGTTGGTCGTAATGGTTGAGTGGGGTCTGTGCTGGGCCATGAGGTTGCAGATTGTGCTGGAGTACAATTCTTCTGCTGTTAATAGCCCACAGCGCTTCATGGATTGCCAGTCTTGAATTGCTCGATCTGTTCAAAGTCTGTCCCATTTAGCACAATGATAATGCCACACAACATGATGGAGGTTATTCTCATTGTGAAGGCGGGAGTTTGTCTCCACAAGAACTGTGTGGTGGTCACTCTCTTACCGTACTGTCACCGTGGGGCGGCACGGTGGCACAGTGGTCAGCACTGCTGCCTCACAGCGCCTGAGACCCGGGTTCAATTCCTGCCTCAGGCAACTGACTGTGTGGAGTTTGCACATTCTTCCCGTGTCTGCGTGGGTTTCCTCCGGGTGCTCCGGTTTCCTCCCACAGTCCAAAGATGTGCAGGTCAGGTGAATTGGCTATGCTAAATTGCCCGTAGTGTTAGGTAAGTGGTAAATATAGGGGTATGGGTGGGTTGCGCTTCGGCGGGTCGGTGTGGACTTGTTGGGCCGAAGGGCCTGTTTCCACACTGTAATGTAATGTAACCTAATCTAAATAGGTTACTTTTGCAGCTGGCATATTGGTAAGGATGACTTCCAGTATGTTTTTCCCTCTTGTTGGTTCCCTCAGAACCTTCCACATACCCAGTCCAGTAGCTATGGTAGTGGACATTGAAATCCCCCACACAGAGTACTTTTTATGCCCTTGCCATCCTCAGTAGTTCCTCTAAGCATTGTTCAACATGGAAGAGTATCTAAGTAATTGTGGTTCTGTTCGCCGAGCTGGAAGTTTTTGTTGCAAACGTTTCGTCCCCTGGCTAGGCGACATCATCAGTGCTTTGGAGCCTCCTGCGAAGCGCTTCTTTGATGTTTCTTCCGGTATTTATAGTGGTCTGTCCTTGCCGCTTCCGGGTGTCAGTTTCAGCTGTCCGCTGTGGTGGTTGGTATACTGGGTCCAGGTCGATGTGTTTGTTGATGGAGTTTGTGGATGAATGCCATGCCTCTAGGAATTCCCTGGCTGTTCTCTGTCTGGCTTGCCCTATGATAGTAGTGTTGTCCCAGTCAAATCCATGTTGCTTGTTGTCTGCGTGTGTGGCTACTAGGGATAGCTGGTCTTGTCGTTTCGTGGCTAGTTGATGTTCATGTATGCGGATTGTTAGCTGTCTTCCTGTTTGTCCTATGTAGTGTTTTGTGCAGTCCTTGCATGGTATTTTGTACACTACATTAGTTTTGCTCATGTTGGGTATCGGGTCCTTCGTTCTAGTGAGTTGTTGTCTGAGCGTGGCTGTTGGTTTGTGTGCCGTTATGAGTCCTAAGGGTCGCAGTAGTCTGGCTGTCAGTTCTGAAACGCTCCTGGTGTATGGTAGTGTGGCTAGTCCTTTTGGTTGTGGTATGTCCTCGTTCCGTGGTCTATCTATTAGGCATCTGTTGATAAAGTTGCGCGGGTGTCCGTTTTTGGCGAATACCCTGTATAGGTGTTCCTCTTCTTCTTTTTGCAGTTCTGGTGTACTGCAGTGTGTTATGGCCCTTTTGAATAGTGTCCTGATGCAGCTTCGTTTGTGTGTGTTGGGGTAGTTACTTTCATAGTTTAGGACTTGGTCTGTGTGTGTTGCTTTCCTGTGTACCCTTGTGGTGAATTCTCTGTTCGGTGTTCTCTGTACTATCACGTCTAGGAATGGGAGTTGGCTGTCCTTTTCTTCTTCTCTCGTGAATCGGATTCCTGTGAGTGTGGTGTTGATGATCCGGTGTGTTTTTTCTATTTCCGTGTTTTTGATGATTACAAACGTGTCATCGACATATCTGACCCAGAGTTTGGGTTGAATTTGTGGTAGGACTGTTTGTTCTAACCTTTGCATAACTGCCTCTGCTATGAGTCCCGAGATTGGTGATCCCATGGGTGTTCCGTTGATTTGTTCGTATATCTGGCTGTTGAATGTAAAGTGTGTAGTGAGGCACAAGTCCAGTAGTTTAAGTATGCCGTCTTTGTTGATAGTTCCGCCTCCTGTTTTCTGTTCTGTATGTCCAGTAGGTTGGCTATTGTTTCTCTGGCTAGGGTTTTGTCAATCGAAGTGAACAGTGCCGTCACGTCGAATGAGATCATGGTTTCTTCTTTGTCTATGTGTGTATTTCTGATGATGTTCAAGAATTCCTGTATTGATTGTATGGAGTGTTTGGATCCGCTGACCAGGTGTTTCAGTTTCTGTTGTAGCTCTTTGGCCAGTTTGTATGATGGTGTCCCTGGTAGTGATACTATGGGTCTGAGTGGGATGTCTGGTTTGTGTACTTTAGGTAGTAAAGTACGAACCTGTTTTTCATCTCTTCTTTCTCTTTCAACTGATCATGAAAATGAAGTCAGCAAAACCATTTCAATTATCTTCCCAGGTAGTTTGTTGGTCATTTAGGTAGAATTACGTGACTTGTAAATACTATTTTGAATTTTGTTCTAAATGATTTTCTAACATTCACTGAAAAGCAGGTCAGGCTTTTACAAAACCTGGAAAATAAAATTAATTTTTCGTCATGAGAACCCAAATTCTCAGATAATGTATTAAGAATCTTCATCACATCTCCCTGCAGAAGCAAGGATATTTTTAAGAGGTATTTTCATTTTCCATTATAATTTCATCATCACTATTTCTATTTTATATATGCAGATTTTAGTTTGATAATGTATATTTACATGAAACACACAGTCTTTTTATATCTTTCATATCTTATACAAGTTCATTTTGATCATGAAATTCATTTTCCTCAATATTTGCTTTGATAAAGCAACTGTTCTGATATTGTCTCTTCCTGCTACATAACTGGTTTTTGAAGTTGTATGGGTAACATTCAACTTCAGTGAAACAGTCTCAAATTCTTAGCATGACGTTTTGTTGCCTCTGCAGAGTTGTTGGGTACATAGACTGAAATGTTGCAGAACCATTATCAAACACAAAGTTACTTTTTCCACAGCTGAATATTTATGCTGGCAGAAATTTAACTTGCAAGAAACATAATTGATTGGTCATTCAATCTGGCTGTTGTCCTCCTGTGATAAAACTGCACCAACACTGATGTTTGCAGGCATCAACAGCCAGTTGTAATTGCTTTGCATGATTCAGTGCTGCTAAAACCATGGGATAGTCAACATAGTTTTCAAGCTGTCAGTGGCAACCTTACCCTCCTCTGAACATTTAAGTTTATTTTCTTTTAACAGATTTGTCAAAGAGCTACTGCAGTGTTGAAATTTGGAACAAACACCTAATAGATTTCAGTCCTGCCACAAATTCTCTCCTTTTGTCTTAGGCACCGGAGAATCCAAGGCAGCCCTTAGTTTTGCTTCTCCAGATGCTACTTGGCCTTGTCCCCCAGTGCCATCCAAATACATTTCTTTTTGTTTTGGCAAATTAAGTTTTGGCCACGTTTATGATTAAATTGTCTCTTTGGAATCAATTAAAGTATTCATCCAAATCTTATAAATGGTCCTTCCAGGCTGAATACAATCAATTCATTGATATATACAACACAATTGTATAATCCTTCATTGACTTTGTTGATTAACGCATGAAAAATTGCAGGTGCATTTTTATTACAAATGGCATGACTTTTACATTGACGAAGTCCACGTGGGATTAAAAGAGTTGATATTACTTTGGCCATTTCAATCTTTGGAAGTGGCCAACATCTCTTTAATAAATCTATTTCTTGTAATCAGCTATGCTTGTTCAAAACTCTGAATGCACTTAATACAATATACAACACAATACAGCACAGGAACAGGTCCTTCAAACCACCAAGCCTGTGCCAACTTCTAATCCTTATTTTAGACACGCTACTTATTGCCCATGTGCACCGTCTATTCCTCTGTTTACCTCACATTCATGTGTCTATCAAGATATGCCTTAAATGTTGCTAACATGCCTGCTACCACCTCCACTGGCAGTGTGTTCAAAGAACCCACCAGCCTGTGTGAGAGAGGTTTTCCCTGAATTTTCCCCTTAAACATCTTGGTAGACCTTCCCTGCACCCTCTCCAGAGCATTCATGCCCTTTTGGTGGTATGGCAACCAGAACTGCATGTAATATTCTAAATATGGCCTAATGAATGTAACATAACTTACCAACTTTTATATTTGGTGGCCCAGCTGATGAAAGCAAGCATGCTGTATGTCATCTTGACCTTTTATCCACCTGTGTTGTCACTTTCAGGGATCTGTGGACCTGTACGCCCAGATTCATCTGTATGTCAATGCTCCTCAGGATTCTGCCATTTATTCTATAATTCGCACCTGAACATGATCTTCCAAAATGCATCACCATGTATTTTTCTGTATTAAACTGCATCTGCCGTTTCACTGCCCAAATCTTCAATGTCGCTCAATGCCATTGCATCCTTTGACAATCTTCCTCACCATCTGCAACTCGGCCAATTTTGGTGTCATCCACAAACTTACTAATCAGACCACTTACGTTTTCTTCCAGATCATTTGTGCATGTCATAAATAACAAAGATCCTAGTGCTAAACCCTGTGGAACACCATATTCTGCAGTAGAATCAGATATCGTTTTGTCTTTAGTACTATATTAACGTTGTGATAATCTATACCTGTTCATTGAGATCAATTTGGTTTTGACACAGTGTCATGGACATTTACAGGACAGAAACAGACCCTTCGGTTCAACTTGTCAATGCCAACCAGATAGCTAAGAGAAATCTAGTCCTATTTGCCAGCGATTCACCCATATCTCTCTGAAACCTTCCCATTCATATATCCATCCAGATGCCTTTTAAATGCTGTAATTGTACCAGCCTCCACTAATTCCTCTGGCAGCTCATTCCATATATGTACCACTCTCTGCATGAAAAACTTGCCCATTAGGTCCCTTTTATATCCTTCCTCTTTCACCTTAAATTTCTAGTTCTGGACTCTCCCAGCCCAGGGAAAAGACTGTCTATTTGTCCTATCCATGCCTCTCATGATTTTATAAACCTTTATAAGGTCACCCCTCAGTCTCTGATGCTCCAGGGAAAATATCCCAACCAATCCAGCCTCTTCCTTTAGCTCAAAGCCACCAACCCTGGCAACATGCTTGTAAATTTTTTCTTAACTTTTTTCAAGTTTCACAACATCCTTTCTAAAGCAGGGAGACCAGAATTGCACACAGTATTCCTTACTAAATTCCAGATATTGTGATTCCATTCCAGAATCTCAATCTCATTGGAGCTAACGTCTCTGAATTGAGACTGTAGGATATTGCTTTATAGGTAATGCATCTCTTATATGGTCAAAGGTGTTTTTCCTGACCTTTTTACACAAATCAGTTTTGTAAGCCACATTGATCATTTTCTGGGAGATAGCTGTTATGAAGATGTGGGCATATTGTATCTTTAAGAGAATTTAAAAGCTAGCAGTGACAACACCAAGTGTTCTTAATAAGCTACAATGTAACAGGTGCTCCATCTGCTAGGATAGATGATTGCCTGGAAACGACAAAACAGATTTGAATTAGGCCAATCAGTTTAAATTATACCCCAAAAAATACCAAACTCCAATCCTGTTTGAATTTAGTATATCGACAATCTTAAAAGGCGATGATACGGATCCAAGATGGCGGCGACCCAGCAAGACTGAGTCCACAGTGCTCTACCCAAAACTTGGGCAAAGTGGGCTATCCACCCCCACCACACTCACTAAACCATTTATAATAGTTGTTAACCTTAAATAGTTACCTATTAGTACATTTAAATAGTCTAATACTAGCTGGAAAATGAGTAAAGGGAAGGGAACAGGCGGCTGTAAGAAAGCAGGGACCCCTCCCCCACCCTCTCCCTCTTCAGCTGCAACAAAGGTGTCTTCAGCTACTTCAGGAGATTTACCAATGAAGATGAGCTTTGAGGAGATGTTTGCCAGGTGGGAGGCGAAGGTTGATGCTTTTATCGATGAGTCTCAGCACAGCAGAGAAGCACTATCAGCCGAGCTGCAGAAGCAGGGCAGAGACATTCAGGAATTGGGGTGCCGAGTCAGAGAGGTGGAGTCGAAGGCCGCAGCCTCAGAGACTGCGATAAAATCAACAGCCGACCACATCCGTTTTCTCGAGAATCGAGTCCAGAACCTAGAAAACCACATTGATGACCTCGAAAATCGATGTCGTAGAAAAAATATTCGGTTGTTGGGCCTGCCCGAGCAGGAAGAGGGAGGTCAGCTGACAGCATTCTTAGAGCATTGGCTGCCACAACTTTTAAATCTGCATAATGGATCAGGCCAGGTAAGGGTAGAATGGGCCTACCGGGTCACAGTACGTGGGCCCGGCTCAACCCAGCGCCCACGCCCGGTCCTGTTCCAGCTGCAGAGCTATAGGGAGAGGCAGATGCTCCTGGAAGCCTCAAAAAATCTGGGAAAAGATCCCCAAGCTATGACCCACAAAGGATCCAGGATCATGCTGTTCCAGGACTTCTCCCCAGCTTTGGTCCGAAAGAGGAAGGCATTTGATGAGGCGAAGAAGCGTTTAAGGGACTTAAATATTCAGTACTCCTTACGATATCCAGCGACGCTACGCCTTAGCCACGAAGGATCCATATATAACTTCGGATCACCGGAGAAGGCTAAGGAATTCTTGGACTCTCTTAAATAAACTGTAAGAGATTGTGGACGCTGGTCTGCCTTTCCCATTATTTTGGTTTACATCCCTTCATCTTTTCTTATCTTTCCCCCTATGTGTGTATGTATATATATATGTTGGGGCGTTTGGTTAATGTTGATGGGGAGAGGTGGTTACCTTATTCTATTTTACTTCTGTTTTTAGGAGCGGGGTTGTTTTTCTTTCCCCTGTTATTTTGTGGTATTATATTTAAGTATTACATGTTGAGATTGTAATCTTATAGTTATATATGGTATTAATATTCACAAATATATTTAGATGTGGGTGTGGGTGGGGGTGGGGTGTTCACTGTTAACTCTAGCTTTATATTATATTTGAATTCTCCTCATTTTATTGAGGAACACCTGGGTCACGGGTGGGGCACTGGTTTGAAGAGGGTAAGATGGACTGTGGGAGAGGAAGTGACGCTCCCTGGGAACAAGGGAGAAAATCTCCAATTCGGAATGTTTTATATCTTTTATACTTAGAAAGAGTTTTTTGTTATATTGTTTTGAGTGTATCAGAGAGTCTTTACTTTTGTAAATCTTGTATGCTCCATGCTCGGGATGTTCTAGATAGGGTTTCCCCTCCCGAGGGGTCTCGGATCTGTCCAGATGATTATGGCTGAACAGTCGGTTAAGTGGTGCACCTGGAATGTCAGGGGGAGTAATTCGCCAGTTAAAAGGAAGAAAATATTATCAAATCTTAAGAAGGAGAGAGTTGATATAGCTCTCCTACAGGAGACACACCTGTCGGATAAAGAACACTTAAAATTACGACAGGGCGGATTTGATCAGGCCTTTTTTTCCTCTTTTAATTCAAAAAGCAGGGGAGTCGTTATCCTTGTCCGGAAGAACTTCCCTTTGAAAATTCTAAATCAGATAAAAGACGAATCTGGACGATATATTTTGATTAAAGCCCTCATAAATGGAGAGGAATATGGGATCTTAAATGTGTACTGCCCCCCGGCACACCCCTTTAAATTCATAACGGAAGCTTTTTCAAAACTGATGGCCTTTGGTGCCCGTCAGACAATTATAGGGGGAGACTTTAATTGTATTATGGATCCGGAAATAGACAGGATTCCCAAGAGTGCCGCTGGAGTATCTCCCAGATCTAGACAACTGGCGGACCTGAATAAAGAATTAGGATTGGTAGATGTATGGAGATGTCTCCATCCACAGGGTAGAGATTTTTCTTTCTACTCTAATCCACATAAATGTCACACAAGAATTGATATGTTTTTTGCCCCATCGATTTTTCTAAATTCTATAGCAACCTGTAAAATAGGTACTATAGCAATCTCTGACCATGCCGCTGTATACATGGAAACTAAGGTAAAGAACAATGGGACATCCGCTCGGCATTGGCGTATGGACCCCTTCCTGATAAAAGATAGCAAATTTTTAAAGTACTTCTCCCAAGAACTTAAAACTTTTTTAGAAATTAATACTGGCACGGCTAGCAATCCGTCAATGATGTGGGAGACCATCAAAGCTTATGCACGAGGTTTGATCATCTCCTATTCAGCGACCCAGAGGAAAATGAAGGGAGAGCAACAGCGTCTGCTCGAAGCTCGCCTAAAAGCAGCCGAAACAGCATACGCTGATAGACCTTCTATCACAAAATTGCAGAGGATTACAGCTCTTAGGACAGCTTTAAACACCGCGCTTACTCAAACGGCTAAAAGGGAAATATTATTTGCGAAACAAAGATTATATGAATATGGCGACAAACCGGGTAGATACTTAGCATTTCTTGCAAAGAAAAAGAAAGCCCCTCAAACTATTCCGACCATCAAGGAAAGTACAGGTACCCTGACTCATGATCATAAAAAGATCAATGCGACCTTTAAAGAATTTTATTCTGAACTATATAGATCGCAGGATTGTGAAGATAGGATTAGGAGGATGCAGTCATTTTTTAAAAATTTGACCTTCCCGGGCCTGACTCCGGAACAGGTGTCGGCCCTACATACCCCTTTAACAGTCCAAGAAATACTTGAGGCAATTAGGCAACTTCAGAGCGGAAAAGCACCGGGCCCGGATGGTTTTCAAGCTGAATTCTATAAAGAATTTACAGGAATATTGGTTGACCCACTTATGGATATGTATAATTTTGCGCATAGTCAGGTCTGTCTCCCGCCCACGCTGAAAGAAGCAAATATTTCTCTTATCCTCAAAAAAGGAAAAGACCCAGAAGATTGTGCATCTTACAGACCAATATCCTTACTAAATGTAGACTTTAAAATTCTCTCAAAAATGTTAGCACTAAGACTAGAAAGGGTACTGCCATATATTATAAAGGAGGACCAGACGGGATTTATTAAGGGCCGCAGATCATCCAATAATATCAGAAGGGTCTTGAATATGATCCAAGCCTGTCATCAGGGAAAGATACCAGGAGTAGTAATTTCATTGGATGCGGAAAAGGCATTCGATAGGGTTGAATGGTCATATTTATTTTACACATTGGAAAGGTTTGGCGTTGGACAGGTGATTACCAAATGGGTTTCAACATTGTATAATGACCCCAAAGCAGCTGTTATTACTAATGGGTTAAGATCGGATGGCTTCAGTGTGGGTAGGGGCTGCCGTCAAGGATGTCCTCTCTCACCATTGTTGTTTACACTGATAATCGAACCATTAGCAGAAGCCATCCGGACTGATCCTAATATAACGGCCCCGAGGATTGGTACAGGTAAACACAAAATTACCCTCTATGCAGATGATGTTCTCTTATTCCTCAGTAATCCTTTAATGTCAGTGCCTCGTCTAATTCAAGTTATTAATACATTTAGTGCATTCTCAGGCTATAAAATTAATTTTTCAAAATCGGAAGCCATGCCAATGGGTGGTCTGGCTATGATACCCCACTTAATGGACAGATCCCCTTTTCCCTTCCGTTGGTCCCTGGAGGGCTTCTTATATTTAGGTATTTTTATCATGCCAGTATTTGATCAGCTGTATAGGGCTAATTTTGTACAATTAATGGAAAGGATAAGGCAGGACCTCCAGCGATGGAGAGACCTTCCGACTTCCTGGCTAGGGAGAATAGCATTAATTAAAATGAATGTTCTGCCCCGTCTCTTATATCCTATGAGAATGCTCCCGCTGATGCTGCCAAGGCTAGCCCTACGTAAATTATATGGCTGGTTGGGCTCCTTTATTTGGAACCATAGACGGCCCCTTATTAAGCTGAAGAAGCTACAGCTTCCACAGGCAAGGGGAGGACTGGACTTCCCAGACTTTAGGAAATATCAGTTAAGCTCCCTACTAAGTTACATAGCTGATTGGGTTTCTTTAGATTAGACTTACAGTGTGGAAACAGGCCCTTCGGCCCAACAAGTCCACACCGACCCGCCGAAGCGCAACCCACCCATACCCCTACATTTACCCCTTACCTAACGCTACGGGCAATTTAGCTTGGCCAATTCACCTGACCCGCACATCTTTGGACTGTGGGAGGAAACCGGAGCACCCGGAGGAAACCCACGCAGACACGGGGAGAATGTGCAAACTCCACACAGTCAGTCGCCTGAGTCGGGAATTGAACCCGGGTCTACAGGCGCTGTGAGGCAGCAGTGCTAACCACTGTGCCACCGTGCCGCCCACTTGTGCCACCGTGCCGCCCACTGTGCCACCGTGCCGCCCACTATGCCACCGTGCCGCCCACATCTGATCATCTGATCCACAATCAATTTGGCTGGATATCGAAGCCTCCCAAGTAAAATACCCACTTATTAACCTTTTATTTTCAGATAAGAGGAAAATCATTACAGACCACTGTAAAAATCCCATAATATTAAACACAATTAAGGCCTGGAATATAATGCGGCAAAATGAGGGTAACTCACATAAAACATCCCCCCAGGCACCAATAGTAGGCGCATGGGGATTCCAACCAGGGATTACAGATGCCACCTTTAAACTCTGGAGATCCAGGGGCATCTCATGCTTAGGGGACCTATTTAAAGATGGGATCCTGATGTCCTTTGAGCAGCTGCGTCTGAAATTCGGAATACCTAATGGGGATCTGTTTCGATACTTCCAAGTTCGAGATTATATACAGAGGAAGACTACATTAATAGATAGTCTTTATAAATCAGACAGAGAACGTAATGTCTTACGACCAGCGGGGGCATCCTCCGTTAGTACTATATACCATTTGCTACATGATGGAGTCTCAGGAGACATGGATGACCTGCTTAAAACATGGGAGCAGGACTTGGGGCTAGAAATCTCTGAGGATATGTGGAATGACATTTGGGAAAATGCTAGAAGAATTGCTATCTGTAACAGAACTCAGGCTATCCAACTGAAGATACTTCATAGGGCCCATATAGCTCCGGCTCGACTGGCAAAATTTAAGGCAGGAGCATCTCCAATGTGTCCCAAATGCAAAATAGAGGTGGGTACTCTTGCACATTGTCTGTGGACTTGTCAGAAAATCCGCAGATACTGGACTAAAGTGGCAAATACCCTGACAGAAATTTTAGGAACGGAAATTAGGGTGGACCCTGTATCTCTCCTTTTGGGCTTTTCGAACCTCTCATTTCTGGATATGCATGGGAAGAGACTATTTTCTATTCTCTCTTTCTGTGCAAGGAAAAATATTTTGGTGAACTGGGTGGCTGAGGGCCCCCCTGGACTTTCAAATTGGCACAGATTAATTATGGAATATATCCCCCTTGACTTCCTCACAAATATGGTGCACCGAAAGACTGAATTATTTTATAAAATATGGCAGCCCTTTTTGAATTATATAAATGCAGATATTTCGGCTATCCTAACAAGGGCTTTTATTTAGTGAAGATTTCAGACCGGGCTGCTCCGGGGCCCCTTGGGAGAGGAATCCTGCGCGAATACGGGTTTTATTATATTTGATGTTTATACATTCCGAGCATGTAAGAGACTTAGGTATACACTCTGGTTAATTATAGGTTAGATTAGTAGAAAGTTGAGTTTTTTTTCTTTCTTTTTTCGTTTTTTTTTCTCTTTTTGTTTTCTTTCTTTCTCTTTTCTTTGTTAAATTATGACTATTGTATATATGATTTAATTGTACATCAATGTTTGTATTTGAGAGTTTTGTTTATTTTTGTAAATTTGCAAAAATGTTAAATTTCAATAAAAATATCTACAAAAAAAAGGCGATGATACAATCCAATGCTTTGGGAGTATAACTCGGGGGAAAATTGAACATTAGAGAAGAAAACTGCCAAACTACTAGCATGTAAAAAGACTGCCTTAAAATAGCTCTCCTAAAAGGTACCTTTATCGATCAGTAATCTGTGAAGGAGAATCCCATTCTCATCTTCCTGTAGGTGTACAGCTCTAACTCATATGTCACTAGCATCGATGGCAACTTTAAAGGTTTTGAAAAGTTTGGTGTTGCTAAAATGGTTTGGTGGTTAATATGGCTTTCAAATGGTTGAACGCCTTCTGGTATGGTTTTGTCCACTGAAACTTTGTGTTCTTCTTTAGCAAATCGGTTAACAGTGCCATGACACTGCTGAAGTTTGGAACAAACTTCCGATAAAATCCAATGAGTCCGAAGAATCAAAACACCTCTTTTTTATCTCTTTCTCTCCTTTCTCTCTTCCTTTGCTTATCTTCTAACTCCATTTTCCTCAATTGTAATTTAAGTTTTTCTGCCTCTACTACACTTGTCTGATTCTCTGATATACCCAATTGTTTGAGTAATTCCCTTACAGTTTAAACTTTACTTTTATCCTTGGTTAAACCCAAATCTAACTTACTTGGTAAGTCTAAAAGTATGGCCTTTTTCTTTCCTTCTAAACTTTCTTGGCAAACTTGAGAATCATCTTTGAATCCCAGAACCTCTAGAGCCATTTCTCTCACTTTTAATTTAATCAACCACAAGTCATCGAAATTAAACACATTTGTTTCACCTACATTTTATTTAAAGATCTAGGGCACTAACCTGCAAGTTTTTAAATCTGCTGGGATTTTTCGTATCCCCAAATTTATTTAAATCTGCCTCAACCGCTTCAAATCCCGGACGAGCCCCCAAGCTGTTATGACACGGGGCAAACGTTCCTGCTTAATTTAAACCAGCAAACAGAAAACATCTATCCCGTGTAGGAGTCTGATCAAATTCAAGTGGCCAAACATTATTTAAAGTAAAAATTAATAATTGTATTTCTTAAAGTATAACAGAGAATAATTAACAGTTATTTACAAGGCCTTCCTCTAACCTATCTCTTACCTTTCCCTTCTACAATACTAGTCTGATAAAACTCCCAGTTAAGATTTATGAAACAAAAACTTCTTATCTCAAAACCAGGCAGCTTTCAGTTTTCTGTGTATTCCTATCTTCTTTTCTTCTTGGGGATTCTGCTTTATAGGTTACTAATCGATAAAGGTACCTTTTAAGAGAACTATTTTTCAGACAGTCTTTATGTACTGGTAGCTTGGCAGTTACCTCTGAACTATTCAATTTTCCCTGGTCTTCTAACCCCCCCCCCCCCCCCCCCCACCCAGATGTCGGATTGTGTCATTGCCTTTTAAGACGGTCAATATAGAAATTCAAACTGGATTGGAGCTTGATATTTTTCGGGGTATAATTTAAACTGATTGGCCTAATTTGAATCTGTTTTGTTGTTTCCAGGTAACCGCTACCCTTAACAGTTGGAGCACCTGTTACATTATAGCTTATTGAGAACATTTGGTGCTATCACTGCTAGCTTTTAACTCTCTGAAAGGTTCAGGACACCCACATCTTCATAATATAGATTAATATTCCATTTAACTTTATTAACAATTCTCCTACTCACCAAAGGCAGATATATTCCAGGATCCCTAGTGCTAGTGCCACCTTTAAAAGGCTGGTATGCATCCAGTCAAGAACTGTCAGTCTGGAGCTGCCTCATGACACTTACCCTGGATATGACAGCAAAGGAGAAATTGGGCCCTACTTTTGTGTACCATTTTTTTAGATTAGCATCAGTCTGACCATTGTGGTACAGACAGCCCCACACAGGGCAGCTCCCACCTTAAATGCATTATCTGGGCCGACATGATGCCAATTGTTAAAAGTTGAGAATGTAACTTTTAAAAAAGCTCTGTGATTTACATATGAAAGAACTGATGAAATTGTGTCACCAGAAATCCAGTCTGACTTTCATGTGATGAATTCTCAATGTCTAGTTCCTATTAAGCAGGTAGTAGAATGGGCAGTTGGGGATACATGTTAATGAGGCTCCCAATGTCAAGAAAGATCTCATGTAATTTCTCACATGATTCTCCTAGATTCTCACCATAGTCCATGTCTTTGAAACATTAACGCTCAGATATTGGTTCTGATCCATTTTTTGTGTGGGCTGTTATTACAACTCACTCAATTCTGGATCAATTTTCTGCACTTCTGTTTAAGAAGATGAGCTAAACATGTCAATCCCATTTTCTTTATCTTCCTCCTTTTGCCTTAAGTTTTCAGAGATAGTGCCTGAAAACTGAATTTCAACATCATCTCCCTTTGCATAGACACTTCCTCTTCCGGTGTAACTCTGAGGGCCTGAGACCTATTCACAGTATAGTCAAGAAACAACACACATGTCTTTCTTGTAGCACCTTGTTTTGTGCCTCAACCCTTGGTAAGGCTAACATTTTAGATCCAGCCAGGTCATTTCCTAAACTAAAATAAATAAATTTTATTGGGATTTGTTGGACTACACTAACTGCAATTTCTACACTTAATATGATTGCTCTTTAATCCAATTCTATATAGTTCAGAATCTCTGTGTACGCCTCCAATATATATTTTGTTCTTCAGTAGTCCTTCTGGAAAACAAATTCAGTGACTAGCTCCAATAGTTTCTCAATAATATTCCTTGATTGAAAGAATAAAGAAACTTTTGTTGTTTTGAAATATTTTCAGAATGCCCAGTGGTCTGATTCTGTTTAGCGATAATCTGGAAGGGATTTTCTTGACTGTTCTGAGCTATCTCTCCATCTTTGTAGGTTCTGAAGGAACATGTTCCACCTGTGCTACTCTACAGCTTTAATACTCATTTCCTTTCCTGATACAGCCTTCTCTGAGGGTTCCTTTGACATTCTTCACTACTGTAATTTAATTACCAGTAATTGGATTTAGTATATGCAATCTTTATTACAATAGAGGTATTTTAATTTTTCTTTCTCATGTTGAGTATGTGCTGCTGGAAAAGCACAGCAGGTCAGGCAGCATCTGAATAGAAGGAGAATCGACGTTTCGGGCATAAGCCCTTCATCAGTCATTCCTGATGAAGGGCTTATGCCTGAAACATCGATTCTGCTACTGCTCGGATGCTGCCTCACCTGCTGTGCTTTTCCAGCACCACACTGTCAACTCTGATCTCCAGCATCTGCAGCCTTCACTTTCTATTTTTTCTTTCTCATGTTTGGGTTTATCCTTTTTCCTTTATTAATTTGGCATCCTTCTGATTGTTCTGTAAAACTCATACATTTCCTATCCCTATTTTTCCATTTTTCCAGTTTCTTTGTGGATCACTATATGACTATCCCTCCACAAGTCACTGCCTGGGTGAGATATCATAATTATCTAACAAAACTGCAGCTTTTCAGATCTTTAATACTTGATGCTCATATAAATATGTCTCAAGGTTTACAGAAATATTATTTTCGAATTATAACACATGATTTACCTCATGTTCTCAATTTTTTCCCTCTAATTCCAGTGATTGAAACCACTCATCCTATAGCATTTTTTTGTCTTATAAACTCTACAAACGTCTGATTAGCTTTCTTTCTTAAAATTGAAAATTTTGATTGATAAGCTTCAGGGACAAGTTTAGAAGCATTGTGTGTTGTCCTTTTAAAAAATTAATTATCAATAGACTGCTGTCTGACAAACGTTCATTGCTCTACCAATCAGGACACTCTGTAACATTAATGTCCAAACATCTTTTAGACATTTTGACTTCACAGTGAATTACTTCACAGCGTTCCATTCAAATATGATGAAATATCTTTCAACTCCATCCTCTGTAAATTTTGACATTAAATGCAATATTCTAGTTAAATCATATTCCTCATTGGAATCATCATCTGAGCTGCAGCCACTTTTTTCTTCCCTTACCCCGAGCTTTTCTGGATGTAAGTTTGCTCACTGAGCTGGAAGCTTTGTTTTTCCATCGTTTTTACATTTCCTTCTTTTATCTCTAAATGATGTATAATCACAATAAGCATCCTACCCTTTGGGGATCCTGCTTTTATTTCTGCCTTCAATGACTTTCTCAGTCAATGCCACATCTTTTCCTCCCAGAAAAATCTTAACCTCAGTTTAATTTGTTTTAAAATTCCAACCTGTGTAATATACTTCTAGCAACTCTCCAATGTTAATGCTCAATACCACCATGTATTTATTTTTAAAGATTCAGAGTTCCTCTTAAACTCAAGGAGTTTGATTTTGTAAAGAACTCCCACCCTGTTATAATTTCAGGAACTGGTAATATCAGACATTTTTGACCATCACAGTAAACAAAAAGAAAACAATCACTGAATATATTCACAAAGTTGTTGCCTATATATGTTAACAAAATAACATAACTGTTTATTACACAAAAGAGAAGCATGAATTATATCACAGTATATAAGAAATATTGGAACAATCTCATTACAGACATCAGAAAGAAAGACTCATCACTTTTATGATAAGCAACATCCTATATATGCATTGAAAACTCAGTTGAAGAGTGACTCCTTTCTCCACACTAAAGCTTCTTGCTCACCTGTAAATGTGTTTCTTTCCAGAAAATTCTGTGTTTTCATTGTGTTTTTTTTCAAAGTTTAATATCTTTCTCCAAGACCCTTAAAACCAGCTATTAAATTCAGCTCGCTATTATTCATTAACATTGTTTTCCTAAACTCATGTCTTGAATAGCTTTGTAGGATCGTTTCCTTTTTGATAGCTTCAGAGGCTTCTGCTTCTGCAGCTTACCTTTCTCTGGCTCCCAAGTAACTCAGGACCTCTCTGTAGCCCTGACTATTTGGGGACTGCTATTAACAGCAGTTCTGCTGTTACAGACCAGATCTTTCCATATGAACCTGTCTCCCTGTCTCTCTCTCTCTCTCTCTCTCTCTCGTTGCTATCACGAAACTCAAGGCAGCAAGCAGCTTAACAACTATTTCCCTTGGTTGGCTTGCTGGTCATTTAACTAAAATTGCATGACTTCATGTAAATGCTGTATTGAACTCAGTTCCAAATGACTTTCTGACTTCTTTAAAACAAAAAAAGTTACCCCGCCCCCAACAACTGGAAACTATAATCTACTTTCCTCCACTTTGGAACAGGTTCTCAAATAATAATGACACAATAAAATCTTCATCACAATCAACGATGGTAAATGCTAATTATGACGAGTTAGAATTCATAAGGGAAGGCAGGAGAATGGGTTTGGAAACACATTAGCCATGATTGAATGGCAGAACAGACCTGATGAGCTGAATGGCCTAATTTTGCTCCTATAGTGTATGGTCTTAAAGGAGAATGTCTAAATTTAGATTTTACAAATTATATTAATTATATTTAATTTTATACTTAATTTATTCAAAGGCAAAAAACATTTGACATCCTTAGAGATTTAGAGTTGCATGTACAAAGCTCACTCAAGTATCACAAAAGGTAATTAAAATACTGATGGAGTACAATCCTTTCTGAAGGCTAGAATGTAATTCGGACAATTCTTTTCTGCTCAGTACAAAGCCATAGTTCGATTGTGTCTATAGCACTGCGTACACTTTTGAGCATCACACTTAGTAAGGATATTGAATTAAAATGACCATATATTAGATTATAAAAGCTATTCAGTTATAAGAATGATTAGCATGAGAAATTAGAAAATCTTCATTCTGGCAAATATTATTTCTGATGATTTCTGATTAGAGTTTGTAAATAATACCCATCTGTTCATAATGCAGGGGAAATGTTTGAAAATATTGAATGGATCTGTTCATATTTCTCTAAATTTAACCACTTGAAACAAAATAAAATAATTCCTGAAGCAGAGTTTTTTTTGTGAAATGTTTGACAGAAAACTTTATCTCGGCTTTTTTTCAATGCTGCAACTGCCTCTTCTATAAGCAAGGAGAAAGTGACGACTGCAGATGCTGGAGATCAGAGTCGAGAGTGTGCTGCTGGACAAGCAGGTCTGGCAGCGTCCGAGGAGCAGGAAAGTCGATGTTTCAGGCCTAAGCCCTCCGTCAAGAATGGTGAAGGGCGTATGCCCAAAACGTCGATTCTGTTGCTTCTCGGACGCTGCCTGACCGGCTCTGCTTTTCCAGCACCACAATCTCGACTCTTCTATAAGATAATCTCACACCCTGCAATCCAAACACCGACTTCCAAATTCTGACTTCCCTGAGTCTTTAACTGTTCCTTCTGTAATTATATGCTGACTGGATGTTTGAAACCTCACATTATTCTGCAAAACTTCTTCAAAATGATGAAGATTACCCGTAAAACAATTGAAATGAAAATTGTGTGAGTTTGTGTAATAGCTGGATAACCTGCAAAGCCACTTTATAACTGTCCAATAAATTTGCATATCAAACTATGTATCTAAGTTTGTGTTGCTTTTGTGGGAAAGAGTTCCACATATGTCTCGTTTTTTAACATATCATACTCCTGAAAGATCTGGCTCTAATTTGAAGGCTATTCCCACTTGTCCAAGCAATGTTCCCTGAGTAGCTGAGAAACTCTGCCGTATGACTTCCTCTCTGTTTAAATATCATATTGATCACAGACTGCCTCACCCATGGAAGTGGTTGCTTTACCTATCCTATTGTTTTCTTTCAAAATCCTAAAACTTAAATCACCCTTAATTCCTCGCTATTCCATGGAGTACAACCCAGTTTATGTAATTTATGCCTGTACCTGAACCCTTGAATTCTTGATAATTTCCTTCCTCAGTGTATTGCTCACAGTGCTGTTGACATGGTCACAACAGGACTTCTTATTGCTGCAGTAAGACTTCTTTGAAGGTAATATCCTAGCCCTCTAGTGTGAAAAGTTAATATTCTGTTAACGTTTTGACCATATTTTGTATATGATTATTATATTTTAATGATCTCTCTATGAATCCTTTGTTTTGGCATTCTATTCTGCACCACAAAGTTTTACATATTATACTGTGATATAACATTCTTAGTGTGAAGGATAGTCTTGCTCTATTAAGCCAATCACTTCAGATTCCCACTAGGATAATTGCTGTTGCATATAATGCTTAAATATAAAATATGATTTATTTACCTATGATACCTTTTCCAGCTGGTTCATTAAAAAGAACTCACTCATGACTTTATTGTCATTTCTCCCTGATTGAGTTGTGCAGGCCTGAAGGACAAATGGCTTACTCCTGCACCTATTTTCTGTGTTTCTATGATAAGTTCAATGGGCCTTTCACCTTCCTTTCCAGGGCTAGTGGTGGAGGCAGCCTGTGGAATAGTCATCAGCATTTTAAGTTTTGGAGAGATTGCTTAATTATTAAGAGATTATTGTATTTTCACTTGCATATTGTGAAAGTCTTCATTTAATTTTTATTCCCAGTAATACATGAGTATAATGGAACACAAAGCAACTTTAGAAGGTGGTTTGCTGGTATGTTTGCAGCTTTAGCATATTAATGTATGATGTCTTCCCGTACATCACTGTGGCAGAGTTGGCTACAATGTGATTGTGGAGAACATAAATTGATTCTATTGTACTGATCAGAATTATTTAAGCACTGGACTGAAAGTTGTAGAGCTAAATCGTCAGGTTGCACTTCACTAATTGTCTCCTTGATGCATTTAATAGCTCCATTTCCAATGGCTGAAAGTATCATGTTCAGCTCATATAAAACCGAATACTTTATTCATGGTTCAGCAGTCAGTCAGTGAGCCAGTGAGATCAGAAAGTTTTGGGAGCTGGTCCCCATCTGTGTTGATGTAGTTGATCTAACCAGAGTGCTGTTTGGGCTGCTGCAATTGAGGTTAGTCCTTCAAAAAGGAAGAGAAAGTAAATGAACTGCTCTTGCACACAATTCAAAAGTACATGTGGATGTTGGGCATGAACATAGATTGGGGTTGATTGTGATGATCCTGTCCCTTGCCTGGATCATTCTGCCAAGATGCACTGTAGGTGCAAACTCAAAGAATAAGCAGTTGGTGAGGTTGCATTGTATTACAGGTATTAAACCCCATTAACCAGCAGTATCTAAGGAACACATAGAGGAAAACTCAAGGGAACAAAATTCCAATGGATGGAAATATAAATCCTTGCCATTGCCATATAATTTTCATACTAGACAAAACATCATTCTGATAAAGTTTGGACATTAATGGGGTAACACTTAGTAGATGATATACTACATTATGAGTTGTACCATGTTTAAAACTGTATTGAAGTTGTTCGAAGATTGTTAACAATGGACACATTACATTTGCATTGCATACTTGAGAATTATTAGATTAGATTCCCTACAGTGCGGAAACAGGCCCTTCGGCCCAACCAGTCCACACCGACCCTCTGAAGAGTAATCCACCCTGACCCATTTCCCTCTGACTACTGCACCTGGCACTATGGGCAATTCACCTAACCTGTCCATCTTTGAAGGTGTGGGAAGAAACTGGAGCACCCGGAGGAAACCCATGCAGAATGTGCAAACTCCACACAGACAGTTGCCTGAAACTGGATTTGAACCTGGGATCCTGGTACTGTGAGGCAACAGTGCTAACCACTGAGCCATCGTGCCACCCTGGGAAAGCCAGCCTCTGACCATTGAATGTTTGTGGATCCTATCAGTTAGTACCGCAAAGAATTATGACATCATGCTCTGCAATAGCAAATAATCAGCCTACTGGCACATTTTCACACCTGCCTGTAAGGATGCACAGTTACAACTTAGGTAAAGTGATTAGAGTGTTTTTGGTTGTTATTATCCCAGACCTTTTAATGGTTAATGGATCAAGGTGATTATCAGTGTCTCCTTGGAAATGTCCACTCTGCCCATGCTTCCTGAGTGAAGGTGATAGGGATGAAGATTTGCGAAGGGAGAAGACTGTACTCCAAACAGAAAGGACACCGTTCATTTTAGCTCTGCTCACTCCTTGACAAGAATCTGTCATTAGCTGGCTTTTCCCCTGTACTGTAGGTGTTATTACATCCAAGACTGTTGACAGCTGTGTGCTTTATGAGGTAGGTTGAGTCCCCTCTCTGACTACAATTAGGCTCTAAGCACGACATCATTAGATTGACTGCTTGCTTTGCAAGAGCATCCTGGGATCTTTTATTTGGGGGATAGTCTATTCAAATAACAGCACAAATTCTTTAGCACTTATTGACGGAACTCCTGTTACATATAGATATCTTGGAAAAAATTATATTTAACATTAAATTAAATTAAACATTAAAGGAATCCCACTCCTTCAATAGAACCCTGTTTTAAAAGCTAACGTTTTACAGGAACAATTGCTGGACAGTAATGTGCCATGAAAACTGTTTTTCAGATTAGAATTTTGATTATTTGGTTTTGCTAAACTTTAGTTAATTTAACCAGAAACTGTTTTCAGAAATGAACAGTAGAATAAGTTAGGAGCAGGCGGAGCAGCAATCGTGGGTTTAACTCTTTGAGACCAGCAGTTTCATGTTCGCATCAAAACGAAAAACAGAAGAACATTTCAGTTGTTGCTTTATTCAGAGTGTGTTACAGGAATGACATTTCTGTATTCTCAGGGGTTTTAAAACCCACAAAGGAAAATAACATAAGTGGTTAAAGGAGCAGATAGGCCATCTGGCTGTCTTTCTAACATAACAGCTTTTACAGAGGAAAATTTGGGCTTCTGATTTTCTCTCCTTATTATTGTACTTTAATCCCCTAAAACTGCAAGCTGGAGTTGAGCTGTGAGTCAATATCAGCATAAGCTTCCAGGAGAATTATACTGTTATTTGATGAGGGTACATATCATATCTTCATCTAATTCTGACTTTAACCAAATTCAGCCACCCCCACACCACTTACATACCACACCCAACTCCACTCATAAACATGTACCATGGTCATAGACCTCACCCTACATACACCCATATATTCACACACCCTACACCACCTCAAGACACACACATCATTGACTCTACAACATACACACCCCACCTTGCATATACAAAACCCCAATCACCAACGGACATACTCTGTACACTCACCAATCTCCCTACACACTCAGACAACCGCTTTGCAAATGCACTCAACTCTCCTATCCTCGTACAAACACATGCTCTACGTACAAACCCCATTCCACACACACCGTATGGACATACTCTCACACATATACACATTCACATTTTCCCAAAGGTATCCACATCCCACATGTGCACGTTTCTCACACACTCTCTTGTATACATCCGACCACATCTTCTCACACACATAAAAAAACCCCACACATTTGTCCCTGACATTTGGTTTGCACATTTGCTGAAGGTGGAAAATGTCTATTCAAGAAGTTCTTGGCATCATGAATATTGAGCATGCTTTGATGGAACAAGTGGTCTTTTGCTGCCCACATTTAATGTTTTTGTATACTCGGGTATTTCATAATATATGCACACATTCCAACAGTGAATAAAGAAATGGGATCAGCTGTAAATCTCCAGCTGACTCTTCATATCCTTTGATTCCCTGAGGGACCAAAAAAACTATCTTAAATACATGCAATGATGAGGCATCCATCACTGTGAGTTAGAGAATTCTATAGATTTACAAACCTATGAGTGAAGAAATTTCACTTACTCTTGGTGCTAAGTGACTGTACCTTATCCTGAAACAGTTCTAGACTCCCCTGTTGGAATGAGTCTAGGCTGTCATGCTCCTTCGGAATCTTGTATGTTTCAACAAGTTCACCTCATTTTTCTAACACCCAGAGAATTTAGGCTGAACTTACTCAGCTTCTAATCATAGGGCAGTCCACTCATCCCAGGAATTAATCTAGTGCATCTTTGCTGCCCTGTCTCCAATGCATTATATCTTTCCTTATATCTGGAAATGAAAACTGCACTACTGTATGTGTCAAATGAAGGATTTGAAATGGTTTTACTCCTCTCCAGCTCAAGGGTCAATACAGTCAATTATAATGCTTTGTTTGTAATATTGGATGGAGAACAGCTAATCCTGCCTCATTTTAAAGAGCATTATCTCTCAACACCATTGTGAAGATGCAACGTTTGGATCAAGTCCTTTTTTAATACAACTAAGAACTCTGATTAAACAAAAGAAACTTTTATTTCTACATTTTTCATTTTGTTGATTTTCTAAAAATGCTTCTGTTTGGGTGCTGAGTGCTGACGATTTTATTCAGGGAATGAGTTACTTGCAGGTATTGATTTGGAGTGAACATGGAAGCTAACTAAAGAGACACAAAAAATATGAGGGTTAGTGGTTGTATTACAAGCACAAACTGGCTACATGATGTTGTTGTAAGCAACACTGAATGAGGCAGTTTAAGTTTAATAACTTTATACTTTGAATCATATTAGTTGTAAATTCATGCTTTAATAGGTTTTTGGGGTTGCTTGATTCAAATTGTTGGGTTGTTTGATTTTATTAATCATCAAATGTCAGCTGCAGCTCAGTGCATTGCACTCTAACATCTAAATCACGGAGTTCAAGCTCACTCCAGCAAAAAAAAATGCTAACACCACACTGCATAACTGAGGTAATGTTGGAAGGTCATTACAGAGGGAATGCTGCATTGTTGAGGGACAGTAGGACCACAGAAACAGCAGTAGGCCATTCAGTATTCTGTGAATCATGGCTGATTTGTGGCCTAACTCCATATATCTGCCTTTTGCCCACATCCCTTACTACCTTTACTTAATTTTAAATCAGGGAAATAAATATTTATTAACACCTGATGGAATATCCACTGCGATTTTGGAATAGTGTTTCAACATCTACTGACCACTGTTTCCGAACATCTCTCCTGAATGGTCTGGCCCTAATTCTCAGACGATGCCCCCAGTTCTAGAATTCCCAACCAGTTGAAATAGTTTAATTTTATCTTCTCTGTACTTTCATGTCAATATCTTGAAGACTTCAATCAGATCACCTCTTAATCTTGTAAATTCTAAAGAAAACAGGCCTAGTTTGTATAATTTATCCCTCATAACTCTGAAGTCCAGATATCATTCTTGTAAGCTGACGTTGTAGATTAGATTAGATTACTTACAGTGTGGAAACAGGCCCTTCGGCCCAACAAGTCCACACTGACCCGCCGAAGCGCAACCCACCCATACCCCTACATTTACCCCTTACCTAACACTACGGGCAATTTAGCATGGCCAATTCACCTGACCCGCACATCTTTGGATTGTGGGAGGAAACCAGAGCACCCAGAGGAAACCCACGCAGACACGGGGAGAACGTGCAAACTCCACAAGTCTGTCGCCTGAGTCGCCTCTCAAGCGCTGTGAGGCAGCAGTGCTAACCACTGTGCCACCGTGCCGCCCACAAGTAGCCTCTCCAAAGCCAAGATATCATTCTTAAGGTGTGGTGCCCAGATCTGATCACTACTCCAAATGGACTTTGTTTAACTGCAACATAACTTCTGCATCCTTGTACTCCTATCCTTTAAACATAAAGGCCAGCATTCAATTAACGTTTGTGATTATTTTCTGCACCTGTTTGTGACATTTTAAAGAACTTTGCAACTGAACCCCAAAATCTCTTTGGGCACCCATTGTATTTAACTTCATATTATATAGAAAGTACCTGATCCACCCTTTTTCACTCCAAAATGGACAACCTCACGATTGTTTATTTTGAACTCCAACTGCCACAGTTTTACCCATTCACCTTGTCTATCAATATCCCTTAGTAATTTTATGCTAACATTTATAATGTCTACAATGCTGCCTAAGTTTGTGTCATCAGTAAGTTTAGATATGACTTTCTATGCCATTATTCAAGTCGTTAATAAATAATGTGAATAATTAAGGCTCTAACACAGATCCTTGTGGGACACCATTGGTCACTTGGTGCCAATTTGAGTACCTACCCATTATCCTTAATCTCTGTCATCTGCCACTCAACCATTTTCCCAGCCGAAAAGTGCCAAAGTTAAAAATCTGTGTGTGTGGCAGGCCAAATCCTGAACTATGAAAGCAACCACCCCAGCACACACAAAAGAAGTTGCATCAAAACATTATTCAAAAGGCCATAACATACTGCAGTACACCAGAACTGCAAAAAGAGGAAGAAGACCACCTATATAATGTATTCACCAAAAACGGATACCCGCGCAATTTCATCAACAGATTCCTAAGGGAAAGACAATGGAACGAGGACATGCCACAACCCAAAGGACTAGCCACACTACCATACATCAAGAGCATTTCCGAACTGACAGCCAGAGTATTGCGACCACTAGGACTCATAACAGCACACAAACCAACAGCCACTCTCAGACAACAACTCACCAGGACGAAGGACCCGATACCCAGCATGAGCAAAACCAATGTAATGTACAAAATCCCATGCAAGGACTGCACAAAACACTGCATAGGACAAACAGAAGACAGCTAACGATCTGCATCCATGAACACCAACTAGCCATGAAACGACACGACCAGCTATCCTTAGTAGCCACACACGCAGATGACAAGCAACATGAGTTCGACTGGGACAACACTACTATTATAGGATAAGCCAAACAGAGAACAGCCAGGGAATTCCTAGAGGCATGGCATTCATCCACAGATTCAATCAATAAGCACATCGACCTGGACCCAATATACCGGCCACTGCAATGGACAGGTGGAACTGACCACCGGAAGTGGCAGATTCAAACCACTACAAATGCCGGAGGAAAGATCACAGAAGCACTTCACAGGAGGCTCCCAAACACTGAGAATGTCACCTAGACAGGGGACAAAACGTCTGCAACACAAATTCCCAGCTCGCCGAACAGAACCATAACAATGAGCACCCGAGCTACAAATCTTCTCCCAAACTTTAAATAGAAAGCAGAGTTAACATTTCAGGTCCTGTGATCCTTAATGAGAACAGATGTTGCCTGATCTGCTGAGTTTTTCCAGCAATTTTCTTTTTATTTCCAGCATCTGCAGTTATTTGGCACTTTTTGTGAGCTTTTGTTCTGAATTTTTCCAGCAATTTCTGATTTTCCCAGCCATGTCAGTAATTCACACTCAATTCTGTTGACTTCTGCCTTAGTTAAGTTTCTTACGTGGAATTTTCTCAGATGCTTTCTGGAAGTCTATATAACAACATCCATGGACATTCCCCTGTCCGCTATCTTCAAGCAATTCACTGAGGTTTGTTAGACATGAATCATGAAACCTGTCATGAATCCATTCTGGCTCTCCCTGATTAATTGAACATTTTTAAGGTGTTCAGTTATCACACTTTTGATATATAGACTCTGACAATTTCCTCAACACAGATGTTAAGCTGACTGGTCTGTAATTCCCTAGTTTTTTTCTTTTGCCCTCCTTCAAAAGGGGAATATCGTGAGTGTGGTGCTGGAAAAGCACAGCAGGTCAGGCAGCATCCGAGGAGCAGGGGAATCGACGTTTCAGGCATTAGCCCTTCATCGGGACTGAGGCTTGTGGGCCGGGGGAGGCTGAGAGATAAATGGGAGGGGGGTGGGTTTGAGGGGAAAGTAAAAAATCTTCGAGTAAAAAATGAGGTCTGCAGATGCTGGAGCCAGGATACAAGGATTTCAGTGAGTCCCTCTCTCACTGCACCCCCCAGGTCATCTCCTCTGCACAGAAACGTTCTCCACCTATCCCACCTCCATCGCCCCTCCCCCTAGTCCCTCCTCCCTACCTTTTATCTTAGCCTGCTTGGCTACTCTCTCTTATTCCTGATGAAGGGCTTATGCTCGAAACGTCGAATTCTCTATTCCTGAGATGCTGCCTGGCCTGCTAGAACATAGAACATAGAACATAGAAGGATACAGCGCAGTACAGGCCCTTCGGCCCTCGATGTTGCGCCGACCGAATCCTACCTAACCTATACTAGCCCAATAACTTCCAAATGCCTATCCAATGCCCGCTTAAATGACCATAAAGAAGGAGAGTTCACCACTGATACGGGCAGGGCATTCCATGAACTCACAACCCGCTGTGTGAAGAATCTACCCCTAACATCTGTCCTATACCTACCACCCCTTAATTTAAAGCTATGTCCCCTAGTAACACCTGACTCCATTAGCGGTAAAAGGTTCTTAGTATCTACCCTATCTAAACCCCTAATCATCTTATACACTTCTATCAGATCTCCCCTAAACCTTCTCTTCTCCAATGAGAACAGCCCCAAGTGCCTCAGCCTTTCCTCATAAGATTTTCCTACCATTCCAGGCAACATCCTGGTAAACCTCCTCTGCACTCGTTCTAAAGCTTCCACATCCTTCCTATAGTATGGCGACCAAAACTGCACACAATACTCCAGATGAGGCCGCACCAGAGTCTTATACAACTGCAACATGACCTCAGGACTCCGGAACTCAATTCCTCTGCTGTGCTTTGACCAGCAACACATTTGCAGCTGTGATCTCCAGCATCTGCAGACCTCATTTTTTACTCGAAGATTTTAACCTACTGCGAATCCTCTTACAAGGATGCCTTCCTTGAAGAAGCTCTCTTCCTCCCTCTACAAGGATTTCAGTGAGTCCCTCTCTCACTGCACCCCCCAGATCATCTCCTCTGCACAGAAACGTTCTCCACCTATCCTACCTCCATCGCCCCTCCCCCTAGTCCCTCCTCCCTACCTTTTATCTTAGCCTGCTTGGCTACTCTCTCTTATTCCTGATGAAGGGCTTATGCTCGAAACGTCGAATTCTCTATTCCTGAGATGCTGCCTGGCCTGCTGTGCTTTGACCAGCAACACATTTGCAGTTGAGGGGAAAGTAGCTGGGAATGCGAGAGGTAGATGAAGGTGGGGGAGAAGGTAATAGGTCAGATAGGAGGGAGGAGTGGATAGATGGGAAAGGCAATGGACAGGTCAAAAGGGTGGTGTCAGGTTGGAGGCTTGACACTTGGATAATGTGGGGAGAGGGGAAATGAGAAAACTGGTGAAATCAGTGTCAGACCTCTCACCTTCTCCTCCACTTTCACTTACCTATCGCATTCTCAGATACCTTCTCTCCAATCCCATCTCCCTCCTATTTATCTCTCAGACCCCCGGCCCACAAGCCTCATTCCTGCTGAAGGGCTGATGCCCGAAATTTCGATTCTCCTGCTTCTTGAATGCCTGACCTGCTGTGCTTTTCCAGCACCACACTCTTTATTCTGAACTCCAGCATCTGCAGTCCTCTTTTTCTCCTCTCCTTTCAAAGACGGAACACTACATTGTCAGAGGGTCAGTACTGAGGGAGCGTGGCACTGTTGGAGGGTCGGTATGGACTGAACACTGCACTGTTGAGGAGTGTCAGTACTGAAAGAGCACTGCACTGTCTGGAATGTTGGTACTGGGGGCACACTGCATTGTCAGAGGTGTTGTTTTTCAGATGCAGAATTAAATTGAGGCCCCATCTGTCTTTGGATTAATGTGAAAAATTCATGCCAGCATTCAGCAGAAGAGCTGGAGACTTAACCCTGGTAACCTGACCAAAATAATCACTTGGTTAACACAAAAAAAGCAGAATATTTGGGCATTATCACATTGCTATTTGTAGGCATTTACATTTTGGCTATAGCACTTATTCATTACAACTTTGACTGCTCTTAAGGTGCATCATGAACTGTGAAAAACTTTGAGAAGTCAGTGGTAATGTAAAGCACTGTGCAAGTACAAGTCTGTCCGGCTATTAAAGAAAGCTTTGTATTATCAGGAGTGAACTATCACTTGCACTCACTACTGAATTTGGAATTCATCAGTTTGTACTCCCTGATTAAAGAATGAATGAAGAGACATTTCATTTTCTGTTCTTTCTACCATTTTTCCTATCATGTTCTGAATTTGTACACTCAACAACTTGTAATACCTAAGAAAATATTGGACTTGGATGCTGCTAAACTCAAGCAGTTCCCTAGCTCTATAGTAAAGAGCAAGAGAGCTATCTCTCTGTCAACAATGCAAATGAGTATAAAAGTAATTAATATTCTAATCAGTACTGGGTTTAAGATGGTAGTGACAGCAAGAGGCTCCATTACGACACAGCTCAAGTCAGCTGTTCAGTCTTCACAGCAAAACTCATGCAATAACTTTTAATATCCTCCTCAACAAATATTGATGACCAATACTTTGTGTATTTTTGGCAAACTAACAAATTAGGCAGTTGTAATGCAGACTAAGAATAGAATTCTGATAGGGTAGTGATGGCAAAACTTTGGACTTTTAAGAAAAAAACAGTACAGAAGTTCAATATGGGCCTTGTAGGTACCTACTGAATGCATTATGTAGAATGGGTTAAAGGATCTGGTATGTTTTTATTAGAGTCAAAGAGTCATAGAGATGTACAGCACAGAAACAGACCCTTTGGTCCAATTCGTCCATGCCGACCAGATATCCTAATCTAATCTAGTCCCATTTGCCAGCACTGGCCCATGTCCCTCTAAACCCTTTGTAATCATATATCCATCCAGATGCCTTTAAAAAGCTGTAATTGTAACATCCTCCTCTGGTAGCTCATTCCATGCATGCACCACCCCCGTGTGAAAAAGTTGCCCCTTAGATTCCATTTAAGTCTTTCCCCTCTTACCCTAAAGCCAAGCCCTCTAGTTCTGGACTCACCCACCCCAGAGAAAATACTTTATCTATTTATCCTATCCATGTCCCTCATGATTTTATAAACCTCTATAAAGTCACCCCTTAGCCTCCGACGCTCCAGGGAAAACAGCCCCAGCCTGTTCAGCCTTTCCCGATAGCTCAAATCCTCCAACTCTGGCAACATCATTGAAAGGGTTCAGCAAAGATTTACAAGTTTCACAATATTCTTCTGATTGGAAGGAGACCAGAATTGTACAAAATATTCCAACAGTGGCCTAACCAATGTCCTATACAGCCACTACATGACCACCCAACTCCTATACTCAACGCTGTGGCCAATAAAGAAAAGCAGACCAAATGTATTTTTCACTGTCTTATCTACCTGCAACTCTACTTTCAAGGAACTATGAATCTGTACTCCAAGGTCTCTTTGTTCAGCAACACTCCCCAGGACCTTACCATTAAGTGTATAAGTCCTGCTCTGATTTGCTTTTCCAAAATGCAGCACCTTGCATTTATCTAAATTAAACTCCATCTGCCACTTCTCAGCCCATTGGCCCATCTGATAAAGATCCCGTTGTAATCTGAGGTAACCTTCTCCGCTATCCACTGCCAGTCCACTTTTGCGGTCATCTGCAAACTTACTAACTATACCTCCACTGTTCACATCCAAATCATGTATATAAATGACGAAATGTAATGGACTGATCCTTGTGGCACACCACTGGTCACAGGCCTCTCATCTGAAAAGCAACCCTCCTCCACCACCACCCTCTGTCTTCTACCTTTGAGTCAGTTTTGTATCCGAATGGCTAGTTCTCCCTGTATTCCAAGAGATCTAACTAGTCTCCCATGAGGAACCTTGTCCAATGCCTTAGTGAAGTCTATATAGATCACACCTACTGCTCTGCCCTCATCAATCCTCTTTGTTACTTCTTCAAAAAGCTCAATCAGGTTCATGGGACAAGTTTTCCCATGCACAAAGCCAAGATGACTATCTCTAATCAGTCCTTGCCTTTACAAATACATGTACGTCCTGTCCCTCAGGATTCCCTCCAACAACTTGCTTGCTCACCACCGATGACAGACCCACCGGTCTGTAGTTTTCTGGCTTTTCCTTACCACTAAATAGTGGCACCAGGTTAGCCAACCTTCAGTCTTCCAGCACCTCACCTGTGACTATCAATGATACAAATATCTCAGTAAGAGGCCCAGCAATCATTTCCCTAGTTTCCCACGGAATTCTAGGTACACCTGATCATGTCCTGTGGATTTATCCACTTTTTGCATTTCAAGACCTCCAGCAACTCCTCCTCTGTAATATGGACATTTTTCAAGATTTCACCATCTATTTCCCCACATTCTATACTCCCAGTGTCCTTCTCTCCAGTAAATACTGACGAAAAATACTTGTTCAGTATCTCCTCCGTCTCTTGTGGCTCCACACATAGGCTGCTTTGCTGACCTTTAAGGGGCTCTATTCTCTCCCTAGTTACCCTTTTGTCCTTTTGATATCACTGAGTGTCTTGCTTGGCCATTCAAAAGGTAGTTAAGACTCAACTGCATTACAATGGGGGTGGGGGTGGGGGAGCTGGAGTCACATGTAGGTCAGACCAGGTAAATACAATGGACTTTTTTTCCCTAAAGGCCATTAGCGAGCTAGATGGATTTTTAAGAAAGTCAGAATCGAGTCGCTCATGGTCACCACAACTAATACAAATTGTCAATTTCAGATTGTATTCAATACTTTTTCATCTTAAAGCCATCAATGCCTTATGTTGGTCCATTGGCTGGTCAAACACATCTGTTAAAATCCTATGAACTAGGACCACATCTGTTGAGCTGACCAATGGAGTATTTCCAGATCTATGGGCTGATCAGTGGACTGACACCAGGTCTGGCCATTGGGTTCTCACCAGGTCCCTTGGGCTGGTCAGTGAACTGGCACCAGGTGTACAGCTGGTTTTGCCTTTTTTGATCCGCGTCTGAGAGCTCAATGGTTTTTGATTTCTGTCGATGGGCCTGTGAGAGTTGCAGGACAGTGATACACCTTGTTGCAGGATAGTGATACACCTTGTAGATAGGACAACTTCAAAGTAAAGCAAGGAACACTGCTACATTCTGGTGGCACTGGGAAACTATCGTATCCCTTTACAATTCCTCCAGGTCAATGTTTTTCTTATGACTGTGACTAAGAATGAGTTTCCTTTTTGGAAGGTTCTTCACAAGTTACTAACGCCTCCATTGGCAGACAACCCAAAACCCCACCCACCTGCAGCTAACAAGATGCAAGCGAATCTTCTGAATTTTCACAATGCACTGACAAGAAACACAATTTTCCAAAGTATCCACACGGCAGAGCAGAAATGTCATTCCCTTTCTCTGAAAAATATTCTGTCATCCTATGAATGAATCCCAGTGATACCACCTTATGGAGCATTCTGAGAATTACAGTTATGACTGTCTGTACTTTGGTTAGATGGACCTATGATGTTGAAATGAACTGTGCATAATTGTTTCTGGTTACTGTACTGGAATTGATATTCTGAAAGATTACTGTAAAGACTGTGGTGTTGGAGGCAGCTGCCACAGTCATGTTGAGTCAGGCTGTGTCATATTGAAGAGTAGTAATAAGAATATATTAAGTGGTTTTAATTTTTGGCAAGGTTTTTCTACTGAATTGGCATACGGATTGTGTTTGTTAGGCAAGTATCCACATTCTCTGAAATCTCTCAGTCTTTTCTTAATTGTTTTGCTTGTTAAGTTGCTAGTTGGAGTAGACTAGAAGAGGTGGTTTTGTGAATTTCAGTTCATGCTCCTTCTACCCAGTAGCTTAAAAGTGTAAAATGTATGATCAGATAATAACTAACTAATGACAGTGAATTATTAAATTACCATGAATAATTTTAGTAGATTTTTAAACAAAACCAAAACAATTCTTCCCCATGTCAAAGCTTTCTGACTATGGGAATAAATTTAAATGTTGCAAATTGTCTGGCTGTGGAATCATAACTATAAAAGCTACAGAAAATTATCAGATGTATGTACATAAATATGTTCTATTGTGATTGCTTCGCTGCTTGCGAAGATCTTTGCATCCTCGCTCTCCACTGGAGTCATATCTGAGGACTGGAGGGAGGCAAATGTAATTCTTCTCTTCAAGAAAGGAAATAGGAAATCCCCGGCAATTACAGACCAGTCTGTCTCACGTCTATTGTCTGCAAGGTGTTAGGAAGGATTCTGAGGGATAGAATTTATGAACATCTGGAAGAGCATGGCTTGAGTAAAGGCAGTCAGCATGGCTTTGAGGGACAGGTCATGCCTCACAAGTCTTATTGAGTTCTTTGAGGATGTTACTAGACAAATTGATGAGGGTCGAGCGGTGGATGTTGTGTATATGGACTTCAGTAAGGCATTTGATAAGGTTCCCCATGATAGGCTCGTTCAGAAGGTCAGGAGGAATAGGATACAGGGAAATTTAGCTGTATGGATACAGAATTGGCTGGTCGACAGAAGACACCGAGTGGTAGTGGAAGGAAAATATTCTACCTGGAAGTAAATGGTGAGTGGTGTTCCACAGGGCTCTGTTCTTGGGTCTTTACTCTTTGTAATTTTTATTAATGACTTGGATGAGGAGATGAAAGGATGGGTTAGCAAGTTTGCAGACGACACAAAAGTTGGAGGTGTCGTTGACAGTATAGAGGACTGTTTTAGGCTGCAGCGTGACATTGATAGGATGCAGAGATGGGCTGAGACGTGGCAGATGGAGTTCAACCTGGATAAATGCGAAGTGATGCATTTTGGAAGGTCGAACTTGAACGTTGAGTACAGGATTAAAGACAGGATTCTTGGCAGTGTGGAGGTACAGCAGGATCTTGGTGTGCAGTTACGTAGATCCCTTAAAATTGCCACCCAGATGGACAGGGTTGTTAAGAAAGCATATGGTGTTTTGGCTTTCATTAACAGGGGGATTGAGTTTAAGAGCCATGAGATCTTGTTGCAGCTCTATAAAACTTTGGTTAGACTGCACTTGGACTACTGTGTCCAGTTCTGGTTGGCCTATTATAGGAACGATGTGGATGCTTTGGAGAGGGTTCAGAGGAGATTTACCAGGATGCTGTCTGGAATGGAGGGCTTATCTTACGAAGTGAGGTTGACTGAGCTCAGACATTTTTCATTGGAAAAAAGAAGGAAGAGAGGGGACCTAATTGAGGTGTGCAAGATAATGAGAGGCATAGATAGAGTTGTAGCCAGAAAGTTTTTCCCAGGGCAGAAATTGTTAACATGAGGGGTCATAGTTTTAAGCTGGTTGGAGGAAAGTATAGAGGGGATGTCAGAGGCGGGTTCTTTATGCAGAGAGTTGTGAGAGCATGGAATGCGTTGCCAGCTGCAGTTGTGGAAGTGAGGTCATTGGGGATATTTAAGAGACTGCTGGACATGCATATGGTCACAGAAATTTGAGAGTTTGTACATTAGGTTTACTTTACATGAGGATCAATGGTAGGCACATCATCATGGGCTGAAGGGCCTGTTCTGTGCTGTACTGTTCAATGTTCTATGTGCTATTAATTTAGCACTGTAAAAATATAATTTATGACTTAAGAATTATCTAAAGTGGCTAGATTTGTTCATATTACCATGGTACTAAAATTTCTGTCCATTAATGACAGCACTAACTACCTTTATTGTCATTAGTGATATATTCAGAAAATATGAAGATTGGAATTTATCTCCTAAATTTTAAAACTTTCTGTTTCAGAAAATGTCTGACGTGGGAACAGAAGAGATCCAAGAAAAGTCTCAACCAGAAGGTAATGCTGCCCTTACTTGAATTATTAGCGTGTTACTCTCGAAAATAATATCTGTTTAGGACACTCTCAACCTAAAGGCCTGAAATGTTTTAGAATAAGGATTTACTTACATTTGGAAACTCAACTGCTGGCACCATCCTAACTATCATTCTGTTTCAGAGGTGAATCTAGCTGAAAGTCATAGAGTCACACAGCAAAGAATAAAATTTTTGGTCCATTGTGTCTACGCTGATCTATCTGCACAAATCTCTCTTTCTAGCATTTGACCCATAACCCTTAATGTTATAACATTTCAAGTATTTATCCATGTACCTTTTTAAAAGTTGTAAGGTTTCCCACCTCAAGTACTCTCCCAGGCATTGCATTCCAGACCCTATCTGAGTGAAAAACATTTTCCTCAAATTCCCTCTTAATCTCCCACTCTTCACCTTAAAATTATGCTTCCTTGTTACTGACCCTTCAAGTAAGGGGAGCACCTGCTTTCTATCTTCCCTGTCCATGCCCCTCATGATCTTATACACCTTTATCAGATCTCCCCTCAGCTTTCTTTGATCTAAAGAAAACAACCCAGTCTTATCCAGCCTCTCAGGCAACATCCTGGTAACCCTCTTCTGCCCCCCCCCTCACCTCGTGTCTCCAGGTGGAGACTATTAAAATGTTAGCATATTTTTTTAAAAATAGTAATGGATGAAAGGGAGTTAGTGCAGATGCTGGAAACCCGAGACAAAACGGAAAATGTTGTAAGTATTCAGGAAGGCATGCAGCATCTGTAGGGAGATAACTATTTAATATTTGGGATTGGTGTTCCTTTGTCAGAAATGTTTGTACCAAGCTTTAAACAAGAAGAAGGAGAAAAGTCACTCTGGATAAACAAAAGGGAAAGTCTGTCTGAAGAGATTAAATAATAGTAACAACATCAAAGGATAAGGTGGTGGTAATAGTACCAACAAAGCTAAGTAAGATGAACCTAGAGGAATGGAAATGGGAAAAGTGGCATCATTATTAATAGCTACCTCCTGAATAAAGGGGTGCAAAGCTTATAATCTGAAATTGTTAATTTGTTATTGAGTCTAGAAAGTTTCCTAAAAAAAATCTATTTAAGGCCCAGAACTTTCATCTGACATTACTACCACTTTTGTGCAAAATATGATCAATGTTCTGTCTTATCCACCACTGGTAGGTAGTTAGTTCTATAAGTTTAAAACAGAAGGTGGCTGTTTTGGCGACTTTGATATTTATATGTACACATTGTTGTGGTTCTGTTCGCCGAGCTGGGAGTTTTTGTTGCAAACGTTTCGTCCCCTTTCTAGGTGACATCCTCAGTGCTTGGGAGCCTCCTGTGAAGCACTTCTGTGATGTTTCCTCCGGCATCCATGAGCAAAACCAACGTAGTGTACAAAATCCCATGCAAGGACTGCACAAGACACTACATAGGACAAACAGGAAGACAGCTAACAACCTGCATCCATGAACACCAACTAGCCACGAAACGACACGACCAGCTATCCTTAGTAGCCACACACGCAGATGACAAACAACATGAATTCGACTGGGACAACACTACTATTATAGGGCAAGCCAAACAGAGAACAGCCAGGGAATTCCTAGAGGCATGGCACTCATCCACAGATTCTATCAACAAACACATCGTCCTGGACCCAATATACCGGCCACTGCAACGGAAAGCAACTGACAACTGGAAGCGGCAGAGACAAGCCACTATAAATGCCAGAGGAAACATCACAGAAGTGCTTCACAGGAGGCTCCCAAGCACTGAGGATGTCACCTAGAAAGGGGATGAAACGTTTGCAACAAAAACTCCCAGCTCGGCAAACAGAACTACAACAATGAGCACCCGAGCTACAAATCTTCTACCAAACTTTGAATATGTACACGTTCCACAGTAATGTACATGAGGATATTTTTTATATTGTCTAGATGTTGAGACAATCCCCATTGTAAGAGAAGTTTCAGATCTCTCAAAGAAGAATGATGTCTCTGATCCTCAAGAGCTCTGTGATCAAGAACATCTCAACACTGATACCATTGTTGGTAAGATCATAAATCAAATAAAAGAACCAACTTCTATCAGATTATTTTATCAGATGGTTGTCAGGATGTTTAATTCAATCTTGGTGGCTTGTATGGGCCCCTCTCAAGAACTGCCATCCATTAATGCTGCTTTATTGTTTAAAAGTAGTTCAGTTGGTGAGGTGCATGTCCTTAGTTTATATGATACTCCCGCTATTAGCCCATGTGAAACTTGGCAAAACTCACCCTGACTAGAATAGGTAGTTTACATAGTCAGATTAGATCCATTGATCTATGGAATTGGCCCTCAAAATTTAAGTATTTCTAAACAATTGGATTTTGAAGTAACATAATGTGCTTGTTTTTGGCAATTTGGGCAGTTCTACATGTTGTTCAGCTGAAGCCTCTGTATCATGTGTGGCCTGGCCTGGCCTACCAGTGTTGAATTGGACTTGGAAGACTCCTTGCATCGGGTGACACATGAGGCAGGCAAATTGCATGCTTTCATATGTTGTTTCCCCTGGGAAAAAAAAGTCACTAGTTTGAAGCCACAGGCAAGAACCTGAAGAGTGCTATTCTGAATCAAACATGACTGATTGAGAATCCTCTCTGCCATTAATGCCTCTTGCAGTATTGGAAGGAATTACATGGTGTTCGTCAAGTTTATTATTTTTTTAAAAAGTACACGTGCTGGAAATTTGAAATAAAAACAAAGAATTGGAGAAACTCAGTTCTGAAGAAAAGTTACATTGGTCTTGAAATGTTAAATCTGTTTCACTTTCCACAGATGGTGCCAGACCAGCTGAGTTTGTCCTGCACCTGTTGTTTATTAACTTTTTTACACCATAATTGGCCATTAGTTCCTGGAATGGTTAATCAGAAATATCTGTCTTGGAAACAGGATCACTACCTGGTGTGCCATAAGACCATCTACTCTCTCTTGAACCAGGTTAAAATGAGTTATTTAACAAGTGTGTGGCACTACAGAAATACCCATTCATCACCTTTGTTTTGTTTTAAAAAGTTAATGTTTTTCAAAAGCAGAGGATCACGCTTTGAATTAGCACTCTTTGTCTGCTGTCTATATTACAAAAATATTCATAAGTATGATAATGGAACTAAGGGGTTATAATTGTAAGGAAAAAACTAGCTAGGGGCCTCCTTTAGATGAGGGAATGGTGAGGAGTGACCTGATGAAAGTTAAGGATTTTACGGAGGACATACAGAAAATATGTTTCCTCTTGAGGGATGATACAAAGTTAGAGATTATCAATATAAAGCAGTCACTAATAAGCCCAATAGGGAATTCAATAGGAAGAACCTTCTATGGTGAGGATGTGAAACTCACTGTTCTATCAAGAAGTTAAACTGATAGAATTGTACAGCACAGAAGGAGACCGTTATACATTTTATTATTTAAAAAAATCTAATCTCATATTACCTTTGGTCCTTTTGTCAATTACATGAAAGTAGTGAAGGCTAATGTGGAGCATTAGTACAGTGTAATCTTGAAAAATGTCCATATTACAGAGAAGGTGGTGTTGGATGTCTTGAAACACATAAAAGTGGATAAATCCCCAGAGCCTAATCAGGTGTCCCCCTTCTGTGGGAAGCTAGGTAAATGATAGCTGGACCTCTTGCTGAGATATTTGCATCATCGATACGGCGGAAGACTGGAGGTTGGCTAATGTGGTGCCATTATTTAAGAAAGGATGTAAGGAAAAGCCATGGAATTATAGACCAATGAGCCTGACATCGGTGGTGGAGCAAGTTGTTGGACAGAATCCTCAGGGACAGGATTTACATGTATTTGGAAAGGCAAGGACTGATTAGGAATAGTCAGCATAGCTTTGGTGTGGGAAATCATGTCTCATGAACTTAATTGAGTTTTTCTTTGAAGAAATAACAAAGAGGATTGATGAGGGCAGAGCGGTGGATGTGATCTATATGGACTTCAGTAAGGCGTTCGACAAGGTTCCAATGGGAGACTAGTTAGCAAGGTTAGGTCTCATGGATGGAATACAGGGAGAACTAGCCATTTGGATACAGAACTGGCTCAAAGGTAGAAGACAGCGAATGGTGATGGAGGGTTGCTTTTCAGACTGGAGGCCTGTGACCAGTGGAGTGCTATAAGGATCGGTGCTGGGTCAACTACTTTTCGTCATTTATATAAATGATTTGGATGTGAACATAGGAGGTATAGTTAGTAAGTTTGCAGATGACACTAAAATTGGTGGTTTAGTGGAGAGCGAAGAAGGTTACCTCAGAGTACAATGGGATCTTGATCAGAAGGGCCAATGGTCTGAGGAGTGGCAGATGGAATTTAATTTAGATAAATGTGAGGTGCTGTATTTTGGAAAGCCAAATCTTAGCAGGACTTATGCACTTAATGGTAAGGTCCTAGGGAGTGTTGCTGAACAAAGAGATCTTGGAGTGCAAGTTCATAGTTCCTTGGAAGTAGAATCACAGGTAGATAGGATAGTGACAAATGCATTTGGTATGTTTTACTTTATTGGTTAGAGCATTGAGTACAAGAGTTGGGAAGTCATGTTGCAGCTGTATAGGACATTGGTTAGGCCACTTTGGAATATTGTGCGCAATTCTGGTCTTCTTCCCATGGGATGGATGTTATGAAACTTGAAAGGGTCAGAAAAGATTTACAAGGATGTTGCCAAGGTTGGAGGATTTGAGCTATAGGGAGAGGCTGAAAAGGCTGGGGCTGTTTTCCCTGGAATATTGGAGGCTGAGGAGTTCATAAAATCATGAGGGGCATGGATAGGATATATAGACAAAATCTTTTCCCTGCGGTGGGGGAGTCCAGGACTAGAGGGCATAGGTTTAGGGTGAGAGGGAAAAGATATAAAAGGGACCTAAAGGGCAACTTTTTCATGCACAGAGTGATGTGTGTATGGAATGTGCTGCTAGAGGAAGTGGTGTAGGCTGGTACAATTACAGCATTTAAAATGCATGTGGGTGGGTATATGAATAGGAAGGGTTTGGAGGGATTTGGGCCAAGTGCTGGCAAATGGGACTAGATTAAGCTAGGCTATCTGGGCAGCATGGACGAGTTGGACCAAAGGGTCTGTTTCCATGCTGTACTTCTCTTCAACTCAATGAATCAGTAGGGCTGAATGGCCTGTTTCTCTGCTATAAATCCTTTAAACAGTGTGCTAATTGGAAGCCAGTTATTTCTGAGTTTACTATAACCCTGTTTGTACAGTTAGTGTTTGGTCTCGGTTGTGGAAATATTAGAAACTTTTACCAGATTTTCAGTGAGTTTCTTTATATCATACCAGTGTAAGATAGCACTAAGCACAGCAAAACAAAAAAAACTGGACATCTTGATCTTGCAACCACTACTGATATTTGAGTGGCTGCTTCCATACTTACCTGGTTGAATCATGGTTCAGGCAGGAACCTGGAAGTGACCCTGCCAGAGGGCATCAATTAACAGGATTAGGAATTCTGATGAAGGGCTCCTGCCCGAAATGTTGATTTTCCTGCTCGTCAGGTACCGCCTGACCTGCTGTGCTTTTCCAGCACCACTCTAATCTTGACTCTGATCTCCAGCATCTGCAGTCTTCACTTTTGCCTGGCATCAATTAACAGGCAATCTCCAAGAGATCTCATCCATTGAGGACAGTGTTTGGATCAGTGAGATGTGAGCTGAACAGTAGAACTTGCATTAAAATTTAGCTGGCAGAATAACACAGAGACAGGCATATGTTATGCAACTAGGGAGATGTTGGCATTGTGGTATGTCACTGTCTGAGGCAAATGTTCAGGATACATGTGTTTGAATCGCACCGTGGCAATTGGTGAAGTTTAAATTTGATGAAATTTTGAATTAGAAGCTGGTATACGGGTGATCACGTAGCAATTTTTGATTGGCCTATCTGGTTCACTCATGTCCTTGGGGAAAGACTCCACACCCACAACAATGTGGTTGACTTCTAACTATCCTCTTGAAGTAGTGTAAAGAACCAGTCAATTAAAAGACAATTACAGATGGGCAACAAATACTGACCTTGCCAGTGATGCCTACTTCCTATGCAGGAATAAAGAAAAAGATTACCTGGATTATGGTTTTTCCACTATTGCTACAAAAAACCCTGTTTGTAATGCCCCATTATGGTCAAGATGTGGAGGTACTGGTGTTGGACTGGGATCGACAAAGTTAAAAATCATATGACATCAGGTTATAGTCCAGTGGTTTATTTGGAAGTGCCAGCTTTTGGAGCGCTGCTCCTTCATCAGGTAGTTAGTGGAGTCTGCTCCTACTCTGCTAGCTACCTGAGGAGCAGTGCTGCAAAAGCTTGCAGGTCCAAATAAACCTGTTGGACTATAACCTGGTGTCGTGTGATTTTCAACATTATAGTCAATTTTTGCCTAATCTGTCTACATGAGACCCGTAAAGTTAAGTTCTATTGTTTCAGAGAAATTGGCTTCACAAATATCATTTTAAGAGGTTAGATTAGAAAAGAAGAATATTCATTAATTGCAACTGATTTGAGCTGTGGAGTTGAGAGATGTAATGAAAAACAAGAGTCACTCCAGGACATGATTATTGTTGGAACAAATAAAATGCAGAACCAGGATATACTGGAAGTAGTGACTAGGTGACGCAAGCTTTGATTAAAGAGTGAAGATTAATTAGGAAATTAGTCTTCATAGTTAGGCTTTCAGGACAGTTTTGCAAAATTAAGAAAGTATGCGTTAGAGAAGGAGCCTGCAGCAGATTTTGATTTTAGTGTTGGGAATTAATGACACAGAAGGGAAATCAATGATCTGAAGTTCTGCTCCGAAGCTGAGACAGTAGAGTTTGTAAATTTCTTTGCTCTGCAAACAGAGATGGTATTATACTGATAATATCACTGGAATAATAATCCAGAGACCCAGGCTAAAAATCTGCACACATGGGTTTAAATCCCACTGCAGTAGATAGTGAAATCTGACTTCAATAACATTTACAATTTAAAGCTCGTCAAATATAACAATATAATCTTTGTTGATTGCTGTAAAAATCCATCTGGTTTACCAAACCCCTTTGGGAAGGAAATGGATCCTTACCCAATCTGTCCCACATGTAATTCCAGACTCACAATCAAGTGGCTGAAATGGCCTAGCAAGCTACACAGCTATGTGAAATTGTTACAAAGTCAAAAGAAAGGAATTGAATTGGATCTGCCATTCATCATCAGTTGAAGCACTGATGGCAAACTCAGCCCTGTCAAACCCTGTAAAGTCCACCTTGTGCCAAAATTGGGAGAGTTACATCATGGACTGACGAGCAAAGTCACAGCATCATAGGTTACAATGTACCAGACACAACCAGCACCATTCCTTTGTTTTCCTGCCTTACTTTTGTTTTAGATTACTTACAGTGTGGAAACAGGCCCTTCAGCCCAACAAGTTCACACTGGCCCACTGAGTGCAATCCACCCAGACCCATTCCCCTACATTTACCACTTCACCTAACACTATGGGCAATTTAGCATAGCCAATTCACCTAACCTGCACATTTTTGGACTGTGGGAGGAAACCCACGTAGGCACAGGGAGAATGTGCAAACTCCACACAGTCAGTTGCCCGAGGCGGGAATTGAACCCGGATCTCTGGCACTGTGAGGCAGCAGTACTAACCACTGTGCCGCCGTGCTGCCTTACTGACAGGATCCATCAAGTAGAAGTGGCAGCACTTTGGGGAGGTTGTTGCCTTGGCCGTCCTTAACATTGCTGCCAACCAAGCCCTCTACTCACCATTAATATAAGTGTTTTCATTCAATCACCAAAATGGCATTTAATCTCCTTTAGTACAACCGTTCACAGTAAGAGATTTCATCAAAGCTTCCTTAATGAACTCAAAATAACCTGCTTAAAGTGGCAAACATTTAAATTGTAATCTGGAATTATAACCCTTTTTCTTTAAAACATTTACACTCAACACAATAGACAACTGACTTTGTAGAGATGATGTTTGAAAGAAACATCATTTGGAAAATAAAAACACCCGTGTTGGCCAAGTTTCTGAAAATAAGACAGAGAATTTGATGAATTCTCACAGGTTCTATTATTGATAAAATTGAATTTGCTGGCAGCCATAGACTAATGAAAGGTCTGTTGTTTGGATTGAAATGAACTTGGCTATAAGTTCAGAGTTCTTCTTTCCGGACTTTATACAGGAGTCAGAAATACTGATATTTGGGAATGTTATCCAATTCCAAGAAGTTCCTGCTGAAGGAAAAGGGAGAAAGAAACTTGCAGCTTCTGGGGTTCTCTTCCTTGTGACTACGTCCATCTGTGAAAAGAGAAACAAAGCTCAGAAAGGGTTGCTAGGCAACCATGAGCAAAGAGGCTTTTGTATTGGTCTTCACTACAGAAGATAAAAAGTTGGTGAGTCAGGAAATGGCACGGAAGGAAGAACTCAGGAATTACTACTACCAGAGAAGTAGTACTGGGTAAATTGTTGAGCTGCAGGTTGACAAATGCCTTGGTCTTGATAGACTGCATTCTAGTATCTTAAAATATGTCAGTACTGAATTAGTTGATGCATTGATTTAATTTTCCAAAACTCCCTGGATTCTGGGAAGGTCCCATTAGATTGGATGATAACAATGTGAATTCTTTATTCAGAAGTGGAGGGAGACAGAAAGCAGGAAAGTACAAACCAGTTAGCTTAACATCTATCAGAGAGACAATGTTAGAATCTATTAACAAGAAAATTATAGCAAGAGACTTAGATACATTTATGGTAATCAGGCAGTGTCAACCTTTGTGAAGGGGAAATCATCTATAAACAATTTATTGAAATTCTTTGAGTAAGTAAGATATGCTGTGAATGAAGGAGAACCAGAGAGGTACTGAACTTGAATTTTAAAAGGTATTTGATGAAAGACCAGTTGAAAGATTAGTGATAATAAAAGCTCAGATAGGGTGTAGCATATTGGCGTGGATAGAAGATTGGCTGACAAACAGGAAGCAGAGAGAGTGCATGAATAAGTCTCTTTCAGGTTGGCAAGACGTAACAAATGTGTCGCTAGGATCTGTGTTGGGATCTCAACTGTTCACAGTTTATGCAAATGACTTGATGAAGGGACAGAATTATGGTTGCAAAATTTGCTGATGACAGATAGGTAGGAAAGTAAGTTGCAAAAGGACGTAAAGAGGCTACATGATTAGATAAATTGAGTGAGCAAAGGTCTGAAAAGTGATGTATCATGTCGGAAAATAGAAACTATCCATTTTGTCAGAAAAAAAAAGCATATTACTTCGATGGGAAGAACCTGCAAAGCTCTGAGATGCAGAGGGATCAGGCTGTCTTCATGCATGAATTGCAAAATGTTTGTATGCAGGTGCAACAAGTAATTTGGAAAGCTTGTGAATAATATCAAGAGACTGGCAATTCTATCGTAAATAATTCGGACACAAATCAAGAGCATGGAATACAGGGAGAACTAGCCATTTGGATACAGAATTGGCTCAAAGGTAGAAAACAGCGAGTGGTGGTGGAGGGTTGCTTTTCAGACTGGACACCTGTGATCGGTGTTAGGTCCACTACATTTTGTCATTTACATACATGATTTGGATATGAACATAGGAGATATAGTTAGTAAGCTTGCAGATGACACCAAAATTGGAGGCAGTAGATAGCGAAGAAGGTTGCCTCAATATACAATGGAATAAATGTGAGGTGCTGCATTTTGGAAAGCCAAATAAGGGCAAGATCTGTACACTTAATGGTAAGGTCCTGGGAACTACTGCTGAACAAAAAGTCCTTAGAGTGCAGGTTCATAGTTCCTTGAAAGTAGAGTTGCAGGTAGATAAGATCATGAAGGCGGCGTTTAGTATGTTTTCCTTTATTGGTCAGAGTATTGAATATAGTACTTGGGAGGTAATATTACAGCTGTGCAGGACATTGGTTAGGCCACTTTGGAGTATTGTGTGCAATTCTGGTCTTCCTCCTGTTGGAAGGATGTTGTGAAACTTGAAAAGGTTCAGAAAAGATTTATAAGGATGTTGCTAGGATTGGAGGGTTTGAGCTATAGGGAGAGGCTGAATAGGCTGGGGCTGTCTTCCCTAGAGCATTGGAGGTTGAAGTGTGACCTTATAGAGGTTTATAAAATTAATAGGAGCATGGATAGGGTAAGTAAACAAGCTCTTTTCCCTCTGTGGGGGGAGTCCAGAACTGGAGGACATAGGTTTGGAGTGAGAGGTGAAAGATTTAAAAAGGGACGTAGGACACTTTTTCACACAAAGGGTGGTGCATGTATGGAATGAGCTGCCAGAGGAAATGGTGGAAGCTGGTACAATTACAACATTTAAAAAGGTATCTGGATGGGGTAAATGAATAGGAAGGGTTAAGGGATATGGGTCAAGTGCTGGCAAATGGGACTAGATTAAGTTAGGATATCTGGTCACATGGACAAATTGGACCAAAGGGTCTGTTTCCATGCTGTACATCTCTATGTCTCTATGGTGGAATAATCTTCACTTGACTCAATGAGTGCAGCTCTAATAACACGAAAACTCAATATCCTCCAGGACAAAGCCACCCACTTGATTATCACCAATATTCACTCCCTTCAGTGCTGACACACATCAGTACAGTCTGTACTGCTTATAAGACATGCTGCAGCAGCTGACCAAAGTTCTCCTGACAGCACCTTGCAGACCCTTGATCTGTACCACCTACAAGACAAGGGCAGTTAAAGCGTGGGAACAATAGCACCTGCAAGTTTCCTTTGAAGCCACTCACCATCCTGACTTGAAAATATATCGCCATTTCTTCATTTTCTTTACATCGAAAGCTTCGAACACCCTCACAGTACTATGGATTCCATGGTCTGCAGCAGTTCTAGAAAGCAGCTCATGATCACTTTCCAAGGGTAATTAAGGATAGGCAATAATTACTTAACTAGTAGGTGTTGACACCATCCATTGACTGAATTTTAAAAATTGACTTTGGGAGAAAAAGACCCCAGATTGTTTAATTTATGTTCTGATGCGGGGTTAAGATATTAAGAGAAGTCAGGCTGCAGCCCCCAAAGAGAGTTCAGTGGTAGCTACAGGGGATGTCAGTAGTACGAAAGCATGTTGTGGGAAGTTGTAGTTATTAACCTCATACTGCAAAATTCTCCATGCACCACCCCAACTGAATTCATGCTATGTTATGCCAACAAATGTCTCTCTACTTACCTCAATGTCTCCCCATGCCATCTATATCAATCTGCATCCGTCCACCCAAACTCCATGTCCCTTCACAGTCCTGTGCCATCTCTTCCTAACCCATGCTTGCTACCTTTTTTCCCTTAATGCCCTCTACTCTGACTTACCCTTGGCAGACCATAGTGACCCAGGTGAGATTAGTAAACTCCTGAACTGCACATGAAAAAAGGATTTTTATTCATGGCCCCATGTGAAAGATTTTATCTAGCACTTTGTTACGACACAGGGTAAACTCTCCTGCTTAATTTAAACCAGCAACACAGAAAAGATCTATTCCATGTAGTAATGTGAAAATTCGAGAGGTCAAGAACCATCTAAAGTAAAAATTAACAACTTTATTTCTTAAAGTATAACAGAATAATTATCTAACAACTATTTACAACTCCTTCCTCTAACCTATCTTTTACCTTTCCCTTCTACAATACTAGTCCAATAAAACCGGAAATTAAAGATATACAAAACAAAAACTTCTTATCTCAATCAGGCATCTTTTGGTTCTTCCGTTTTCTGGTCATTTTTTCTTCTTCTTGGGGATTTTGCTTCATCAGTTCCTGATCGATAGTAGCTTTAAGAGAGCTATTTTTCAGGCAGTCTCTACATGCTGGCTTGGCAATTCTTCATAACATCTCTCCCCTTTTAAGAAAAAAATGAACCATCATATTGAAAGGATGGCTTCATTTTTTTAAAAAAACACATTACCCTAACATATAGATATCTTTAATATAAGTTCACTTTAACGCCATATACAAAATTAAATACAAATCTCATCTAAACTCAGTTAAATCTGTGATAACACATCTGTGATTACATTCTTACGACTTGCAACATGTATGATTTTTAAATTAAAAGTCTGTAACATAAGACTCCAATGAAACAGTCTCATATTCTTGTCTTGAAAGTGTTCTAAGAATGCAGTTAGATTCTGATCCATGTACACAACAGTCTTTGACACATTGTTTGTGACATACACATTAAAATATTGTAATGTCAGTACCAAACTCAATAGTTCCTTTTCGATTGTGGACATTTCCTCTGGTGGATGTTGATCTTTGAAAAGTAACCAACTGGCAGTTCAATCCTATCCTCATTTTCCTGTGGGAATACAGCCCCAACTCCTATGTCACTAGCAATGATGGCGACTTTAAAGGGTTTTGAAAAGTTTGGTGAAGCTCAAACTGGTTTGGTGGTTCTTATTGATTTCAAATGGTCAAATGCCTCCTTGCATTGTTCTGTCCACTGAAACGTTGTGTTCTTCTTCAGCAAATCGGTTAACAGTGCTACTACACTGCTGAAGTTTGGAACAAAATTCCAATTGAATCCGCTGAGTCCTAAAATCAAAGCACCTATTTCTTAGAGATTGGTCATGGAAATTCTTCGATGGCCTTAGTCTTTGCAATTCGTGGGGTCGCCCTTCCATACCCGATGTTATGTCCCAAGAACATCATCTCTGCTTTTGCATTTTTCCCTTTCCCTTTCTCAGTTTTATTTAAGTTTATCACCAGTTTTGTGTCTCATAGCTGTTCAAAGAGCTCTGCCATGTGATCTTTCCAGGACTTAAAGGTCACTACATCGTCCAAATACACTGCACAGTTTGTTAACCAATCCACAACTCTGTTCATGAGTCTTTGGAATGTGGTGGGTGTGTTCTTCATTCCAAAGGGCTTCACCTTAAATGGATATAGCCCACTTGGGGTTACAAATGCAGAAATTTCTTTTGCTGTCTCTGATAAAGGTACCTGCCAGTAACCATTCTGTAAGTCCAACTTGGTGATGTAACTGACTTGTCCGACTCTCTCAATACAGTCCTTCAATCTAGGAATTGGATAGGAGTCTGATTTTGTTACGGCATTGACTTCTGATAAACCACACAGAGTCATTGAGTCCCATCTGGTTTGGGAATTAAGACGATCGGCGTACTCCACTCACGCTGGCTTGGTTTGATTATGTCCTCAGAGCATGACTTCCACCTGGACCTATTTGACTTTGAAATGATTAAGCCAATAGGGCTGTTGTTTTTATCGGAGCAGTATTCTCTATGTCTACTTCATGTACAATAGCATTAGTCCTCCCCATCTGATTCTTACATATGTCCTTATACTGCAGTAACAAATATTTCAACTGCATTCTATGCTCCTGAGACAGACAGCTATCCCACTCCTCAAGGGCGACTTCATTTTTTAATCTATTTTGAGGCACATCAAAATCCACATCATCTGGATTTGATTCCTTACTCTGCAGGGCAGTAACTCGCACCAGTTTCTCCAGTTCTTTTGTATATTACAGTTTCAACATGTTCACATGACAAATCAGATTTTTTTTTCCTATCTGGCATCTTTACTAAATAGTTCACCTGATTCAACTTTTTCTCAATTTAATAGGGACCACTAAACCTGGTTTTAAAGGGATCTCCTATCAGTGGTAACAGTACTAACATGTCATCCACTCGGGAAAATGTCTGAGCCTGACAGCTTTTATCTGCCACCTGCTTCATTCTACACTGTGCCCTCCTTGGGTGCTGTTTAGCTAACTCACGTATTCTAGTTAATCTCTCCCTCACCTCTGATACATAATCTAAGTGTGAGATCTCTGGCTTTGGTTCTGTCAATTTTTCTTTAATTAATTTCAATTCATGACGAAATATTAACTCGAAGGAATGAACTGAGTAAATTCATTTGGGGCAAACAATACGAATGGGGTACCTTTATCCCAGTCATTCGGGTAATCCTGACAGTATGCTCTCAACATGACCTTCAAAGTCTGATGCCACTTTTCTAAAGCTCCCTGGTATTCAGGATGATACACACTGGATTTAAAGTGCTGCATACCTAAGCTAGCCATAACTTTACACCTTAGCAGTAAAATTTGACCCTTGGTCTGATTGAATCTCTCTGGGTGGCCCATACTGTGTGAAGAAAGCTACTAACTCCTCTACTAACCTTTTTGCCTTGATACTCTGTAATGGAATTGCCTTTAGAAATTTGGTAGACACATCCATTATGGTTAATAAGTACTGGTTCCCACTTTTAGTTCTCGGGAGGGGACCTATATAATCAATTATAACCCATGTGGAAGGTTCTTCAAATGTGGGAATTGGCAACAAAGGTGCTGGTTTTATTACCGCCTGTGGCTTACCTACCATTTGGCAGATATGACACGTACAGCAAAAGTTAACCACATCCTTGTGCATTCCAGGCCAATAAAATGTTTTCGTACCTTAGCCTGAGTCTTTCGTACCCCTGGGTGACCTCATACAGGTAGTTCATGTGCCACCCATAACATCACCTGTCTGTATGCTACCAGCAACACAATCTGGAACACTTTGGCCCATTTCTCCTTTGCACTAACCTGCTGTGGTCTCCAATTCTGCCTTAGGATTCTAATCTTTCAGATAATAACCCTCTGGAATATTCTCTGCCTCCTTTTCACTGTACGCATCCACATATATATCTTTTATTATCTTATCTTGCTGTTGCAAGTCCCTTAGCTGTTCAGGACTAAACATTTCTCTGAACTTCTGCCTGTTCAGGTTTTCCCTGCACCATTACGTCAAACAGGGTACCCGCTGATAGAACCTTAACTCCTTTATCTTTCTCTTTACTTTTCCCTTCATGATGTGACTTCTTACAGTGGGATCTGGTTACCACAGAGTCTGGGAAAATATCAGGATATTTCTGTTTTAACTCCTCAGTTTCTTGGTTTTCCTTGGGCTTCTCCACAACAAGGGTGTCACTCCGCCTTGGATCCTGCCAAATCATTCCCAAGAACAAACTGAATTCCTGGAAGTAACACTCTGTCCGTCACTCTCACTGTAACTTCCCCAGTCTTGAGTTGGCACTCCAACCTGATCTTATGTAGGGGAACACTACATTTCTGTCCATCTATCCCACAAATTACCACATTCTCAGATAACAGATCAGAAAGTGTGCATATTCGTTCATTTTTTACTATCAGTGACTGGTTAGATCCTGCATCTCTCAAAATGATAACTTCTTGCCCTTCTTCCTCTGTTCTTTCCGAGTAAACTTTACCCAGAGGTGAATTATTTGTAGGAGATCAGGTACTAACTCCATACCCAGCCCCTACCTAGGCTGTGCACACTCCTGCAGCTCCTTGGCTCTTCTTGGGATCTCCTTCACTAATGCCACTGGATCAGCTTCTTTTACCATTTCTTTTCCCATGGTGCCTTTCGTTAATGACCAGCACTGTGACTTTGTGTCCCATTTTACCACAGTAGAAACACCTGAGGCCTTTTACCTGCTTTCCATTCCCTTGGGCTTCTTTTTTATCTTGTGATAAATTCTTACCAGTGCTCTCCACTCTTAGTTTTGTAATGTAGACCTCCCTTTCTCCCAACTTCTTTTCCTTACAGAACGAAATTCTGGCCGGAAGCTTGTCTTTTGCACCAACATGCTGCCTTCTCACTTCCTGAACTTTCTGTGCCTCCTCGTGAACTCTTACCATCTCTGGAAGTGAGTTTTTAAACTCCTCCAGCAGAATAATCTCTTAGAGTCTCAAAGGTCTTATCTATTTTCAAAACATGCACCCATCGATCAAAATGACTAATGTTCAATTCTTTTGAGCTCAACATAAGTCTGACCTGGTTTCTTCTTTGTGTTTCTGAATCACTGTCTATTTGCCTGTACCAACTCATAAGCACTTAAAATAGCCTGTTTAACCTCTTGGTAATCTCTTGACCCCTTATCTTAGTGCGGCAAATACCTCACTAGCACTGTCTACCATTTTAGTCTGAACTAGCATTACCCATACATCCTCTGATCACTCCATCTGCCTAGCCAATTTTTCAAATGAAATAAAGGCGGCTGCAACATATTTTCATCAAAATGTGGCAGAGTTTTACGTCTTTATATATATATCGCTACCTTTTTTTAATCTCCATCCTGTTAACTTGACATTGCTGACTAACTTGCAACTTCTCAAGTTCAAGTTCTCTCTTTTTGCTCAGCTAGGAACCTCTCTCTCTGTCCTCTTTTTTTTCTTTCTTCTCCCTCCCTCTTTCTCTGTTTATCGTTTAACTCCATTTTCCTCTATTGTAATTTAAGTTTTTCTACCTCTACTGCAATTGTCTGTTTCTCTGACACACCTAAGTGTTTGAGTAGTTCCCTGACAATTCCAGCTTTACTTTTGTCCTTGGTTAAACACAAATCTAACTTATTTGCCAATTCTAAAAGTATGGGCTTTTTCCTTTCCTTCTAATCTTTGAGAAATTTGGGAATAATCTTCAAATTCCAGAACGTCTTTAGCAACTTTGAGTCACTTCTCACTTTTAATTTAATCAACCACGAGTTACCAAAATTAAATGAATTCTCTCACCTACATTTTATTTAAAGATCTAGGACACTAACCTGCCAGTCTTTAAATCTGCTTGCATTTCTCGTACTCCCAAATCTATTCAAATCTGTCTAAACCAGTTCAAATCCTGGATGAGCCCCCAAACTGTTATAACATGGGGTAAACTCTCCTGCTTAATTTAAACCAGCAACACAGAAAAGATCGATCCTGTACAGTAATCTGTGAAAATTTGAGAGGCCAAAAATTATTTGAAGTAAAAATTAATAACTCTATTTCTTAAAGTATAACAGAGAATAATTAACAACTAATTACAATTCCTTCCTCTAACCTATCTTTTACCTTCCCCTTCTACAACACCAGTCCAATAAAACCCCCAATTAAGATTTACAAAACAAAACTTATCTTAAAACCAGGCAGCTTTCGGATCTTCTCTGTATTCCGGTCTTTTCTTCTTCATGGGGATTTGCTTCACAGGTTACTGATCGATAAAGATAGCTTTACGAAAGCTATTTTTTTGGGCGGTCTCTACATGCTGGCTTGGCAGTTATCCTCCCAACTGTTCAATTTCCTCCCGTCTTATACCCCCAAAACATTGGATTGTGTCATTGCGTTAAGATTGTCAATATACTAAATTCAAACTTAATTGGCCTAATTCAAATCTGTTTTAGTCTCCAGGCAACCAGCTACCCTAGCTGCTAGATCACATGTTACATTGTATCATATTAAAAACACTTGGTGCTTGTCACTGCTAGCTTTTAACTCTTAAAGGTACAGTATACCCACATCTTCATAATAACTTGGACCTGTCAATCAAACTGTGAACTAACTGTGATGTCCCACTGTGATAATAGGTTATTAAACCTTTGTGGCGTATCATGGATTTATGTCAAAAAACAAAATTAAATAGCAAGCATTAATTTTTTAAACAGTTTCTCTCCCTACCAAAGTTAGTATCAAGATGCTCAACAGCTTTCTTTTATTCTTTCATGGGACTTGGGCCTCCCTGATTTGGCCAGTATTTGTTACCGATTCCTAATTACCTCGAACTGAATAATTGCACGACAATTTTAGAAGGCACTTAAGAATCAACCACACAGTTGTGGGCCTGATATCACATGCAAGTCAGACCAGCTAAAGATAACAGATTTCATCCTTTAAAAGCACCTTAGTGATCAAGATTGTTTTTCGTGGTGATCAGTTATAATTTCATGGTCACCATTATTGTGACTGGTTTTCAATGTGATGATTTATTGAATTTAAATTTCACATTGGTAGGATTTGAACCTGTGTAGCCATAGCATTATTGCTTAGAAGGGTTGTGGGGCAGAGTTCTTGAAAGGCTGGACCAGCTCCATGAAAATTGGGAGCCAAGAAATGCCCGTCCCTGTAATGATTTGGAGGAGCTGGTGTTGGACTGGGGTGGACAAAGTTTAAAATCACATAACACCGGGTTATAGTCCAACAGGTTTATTTGGAAGCACTAGCTTTCAAAGTGCTGCTTCTTCACCAGGTGGTGGTGAAGCAGGACCATAAGACACAGAATTTATAGCAAAAGATTAGTGATACATTGAACAAATCTAGATTATTAAGTCTTTCATCTTTTAGAAAGACTTGCTGTTTTCGGTTCTTTAATATGTAAATCCTAAAACTTCTTTTAAGTCACTTTCTCCAGATTAACTTAAGGTTTTGGAACAAAAGGTACCATCTCAGCTCAGACAATGCCTTTGAGATGTGAGGTTAGAGAGTCTGGATCTCAATCTTGAGTCAGACTGATTCTATTTCCAAAGTGGAATTACAAAACAAATTGCATGGATTGACTGTTTGCAGGTTCTGCGTTTTTTTCAACAAATTAGAATATATCTGAAAATATAATTCTGCATATACAAATTCACCCCAATAACAATAAGTGTGTGCGTGTGCAGGAGAGAGAGACAGAGTGAATGTGTGCATGTGAGTGCGGGTGAGAGAGTGTGCATGTGTGCAAGCTTGGTAAAGTGTGTATGGGAGTGTGATGGGGTATAAGCCTATGAGGGTACCTGTGTGGGTGTGAGTGAGGGATGTATGTGTGTGTATGTGTGAGAGAGGGTCCACATGAGTGTGAGTGTATGTCAGAGACTGTGTGTGTGTGTGAGTGAGAGAGAGACACAGAGAGAGAGACAGAGATGGGGTCACCTGCAGTGTGACATGAACCCAAGATCCTGGTGGAGGCCTGTCTATCAGCTTCTGCTCAGCCACTCTGCATTGTTGCCTGTCCTGAAGTCAGTCTTGGAGGATGGTCACCCGAAGGTCCGAGGCTGAATGTCCCTGACTGGGAGGGAACACCCTGCCTGGCGATTGTTTTGTGGTGTCCATTCATCCGCTGTTGTAGCGTCTGCTTGGTTTCGCCAGTGTGCCATCCTCTGGGCATCCTTGCCTGCAGCATATGAGATAGACAATGTAGACTGAGCCGCATGAGTACCTGCTGTGTACATAGTGGATGATGTTCCCACTATAATGGTGGTATCCATGTCCATTCTCTGACATGTCTTGTAGTGATTGCCATGATTTGAAGAAACCGCTTTGGACTGGGGTGGACAAAGGTAAAAATCACAACACCAGGTTATAGTCCAACTTGAAGTAGCACTTCCAAAGCTAATGCCTCCAAATAAACCTGTTGGACTATAACCTGGTGTTGTGATTTTTAACTGTGGTTGCCATGACAGGGCCGTATGATGCTGTGGTCGATGTTGTCCTGAAGGTTAGGCAATTTAATGCGAACAATGATCTGTTTAAGGTTTGGTGGTTGTTTAAAGATGAGAAGTGGAGGCATAGGAAAGGTCTTGGCGAGGTCTAATCCTCATTGATGGCTGCGAAGTCAATCCATGTAATTTTTTAAAAAAAATTCCACTTAGGAAATAGAAGCAATCTGACTCAAGATTGGGAAACAGACAGACAGATTCTAACCTCACACCTTTAAGGCATTGTCTGAGCGGAGATGTCACCTTTTGTTATAAAACCTTAAATTAATCTGGAGAATGTGATTTAAAAGAAGTTCTGGGATTACTTGTTAAAGAACCAAAATCAGCAAACCCATTCTACAAGATGAAAGATTTAACAATCTAGATTTGTTCAATGTATCACTAACCTTTTGCTTTAAATTCTGTGTTTTATGGTCATGCTTCACAACCACCTGATGAAGAAGCAGTGCTTTGAAAGCTAGTGCTTCCAAATAAATCTGTTGAACTATAACCTAGTGATGTGATTTTTAACTGTCTCTGTAATAGAAGGTTTGCCTGAGAGTTAAGTAGACAATGCAAATGACAGGTGATCAGAAGCTCATAATCATGCTTTCAGAATGGAGGTATTCTGCAATGCAGTTCCCCAATCGGTATATGATCTTCACAGTGTCAAGCAGTGAATTCGGTGTACAAAATTGAAGGATGTAGACTGTAAGGATTGTTGGGATCTTTGACGATGTGGAGAGATACAAAAGTATGTATTGCACCTCCTGTACTTGAATGCGAACGGGCATGGAAAGAAGAGAAGTCATGGAGGTGCTTGAGGAATGGACCAGGGTATCACAAAGGTAAAAGGTCCCTATGGATTACTGAGGGGAAGACGGAATTATGTGGTGAATGCATCATGGCTGATATAATGGAAATGGTGGAGGATGATCCATTGAAATGGAGACTGGTCAGATTCAAGATGGCGGCGACCCAACAAGTCTGAGTCTGTAGTGCTTTGCCTAAGATTCGGGCAAAGTGGGGCACTCTCCTTCACCACACTCTTTAAATCATTTAAGATAGCTTTTACCCAGCATAGTTAGTCATTTTACATCAAACTTGGACAGTTTGGTATTATTTTTTAAATGACTAGGGGCAAAAGTTCCCACAGTTCACAACATGCAGGAACCCCCCCCCCCCCCGCCCATCCCCTCCTACAGCAGCAGAGATGTCCGCAGCCGCTTCGGGGGACTTACCTGCAGATGTGAGCCTGATCTCCGGGATCAACAAACTTCAAGAGACGATCGATTCCTTTAATCGAGGAATCCAGGTGGGACTCGTTCTCGGTCATGCTGCAGAAGAAATCGAAAAACTTGAACAGCATGGAGGGGCAGAGAAACGGGCCACTGCCTCAGAGACTGCTGCCGAGTCGTCCATGGGTTGGGTCCGGGCTCTCGAGCAGCAAATCCAGAACTTGGAAGAGCGCATCAACGACCTTGACAATTGCAGCAGTTGAAAAAATATTTGGTTGCTGCGCCTTTCCAAACGGATAAAAGAGGAAGGCCAGCTTGTAGACTTTCTGGAGTGATGGCTCCCACAAATATTAAAGTTGGAGTCAGGATCAGGCCGGTTGCAGGTGGAGTGGGCCCATCGGGTTTCTGTATGCATGCCTGGGTCAGACCAGTGCCTCCGCCCGGTTCTATTCCGACTCCAATGTTATAGAGAAAAATAAATGCTCCTGGAAGCCTCCAGAGTCCTGGGGAAGGATCCCCAGGCCATGATGCACAAGGGTTCCAGGATAATGTTATTTCAGGACTTCTCTCCAGCCGTGATCTGCAAGAGGAGGGCATTTGATGAGGCAAAGAAGCATTTCAGGTAATGTTGCCAGGTAACGCTTATTCTTTACTCTCTTTGGTTTTTTTCTTACAGGTCGTGCAGCTTATTCGATTTGTGTGACGGGTGGGTTTGTTTCGTTCTACTTCTCTTTAGAGTAGGGTTTTCTCCTTTTGTCATTTTACTTAGTTACCTAAACGCACCTAGGTGTTGGTGTGGTGGTGGTGGGGGGGGTCACTCACTTAACTTTGGTTTTATAGAACACTTGAATTTGTCTACTCCATTCTGTAACGCCTGGGCTGAGGGAAGGGCCCTAGTTAGGAGAGGTTATGGTGGGGTTATTGACAGGTAGTCACATGCCCTTGGAGGAAGTGGTGGGCGGAGGGGGGGAGGAGTCGAGTCTCCTTTTAAAATGTATTTGTGTTGTTTGTTTTACTTAGGAATAGTTTTTAATTGTGTTGGTGTCAATGTTTTAAAGAATTTTTGCACTTGTGAATTTTCTATGGTCTTTATTCAAGGTATTTTAGGTGGGGTTCTTCCTCCTGGGGGGTCTCTGACTTGCCTGGACAATCATGGCTAGCCATTCGCTTAGGTGGTACACCTGGAATGTCAAGGGGAGTCATTCACCAAAAGGAAAAAGATATTATCAAATCTCAAAAAGGAAGGATTGACATAGCTCTCTTACAGGAGACACATTTACTTGACAAAGAGCACTTAAAAGCTACAATAGGGTGGATTTGATCAGGCCTTTTTCTAATTTTTTTAGTTCAAACAGTAGGGGAGTAGTCTTTCTCATTCAGAAGAATCTTCCTTTCCAAATGTTAAGCCAGAAAAAAGAGGAGTCTGGACAGTGTATACTGATCAAAGCCCTAATATATGGAGAGGAATGTGGAATTTTGAATCTTTATTGCCCCCTGGCACACCCCTTTAAATTTGTAACGGAAGCATTCTCTTAGTTGATGGTTTTTGGGGTCCACCATACAATTATAGGAGGAGATTTTAACTGTATTATGGACCCAGATTCAGATAGGATACCTAAGAGCACTATGGGTATATCTTTTAGATCTAGACAACTAGTGGATCTGAATAAGGAGCTAGAACTAGTTGATGTGTGGGAGGTGCCTTCATCTCCAGGATAGAGACTTTACTTTCTACTCTCACTCACACAAGTGCCATCCCAGAATTGATGTGTTCTTGGCTCCCTCGACCCTTTTGAATTCCATATTGTCTTGTAAAATAGGTAATATAGCTATTTCTGATCATGCCGCAGTATATATGGAAGTCAAGACTAGGGACGATGGGATAGGCCCCTGACATTGGCGTATGGATTCTCTTATTGAAGGATAGCAAATTTATAAAATATTTATCAGAAATTCAAAGCCTTTTTGAAAATTAATTCAGGTATGACCAGTAACCCATTGACCATGTGGGAGACCATTAAGGCTTATGCACAAGGTTTGGTCATCTCGTATTCTGTGACACAGAAAAGACAAAAGGGAGAACAACTGTATCTGCTTGAGGCTTGTTTGAAGGCAGCTGAGACAGCGTATGTTGATAGGCCCTCTATTACTAAGCCACAAAGGATCACAGCCTTTGGGGCAGTCTTGAATACCACACTTACCAAACAGCAAAGAGGGAAATATTATTTGCAAAGCAGAGATTATATGAATATGGCAACAAGCCTAGCAAATACCTAGCATACCTAGCAAAAAAAGGCTCCTCAAGCTATTATGTCCATTTGAGAAAGTGCTGGTATTGACTTGTGATCGTAAAAAGATCAATACAGCCTTTAGAAAGTTCTATTTTGAACTGTAAAATTGGAGGACTGAGAGGATAGAGAAGATGGAGTCCTTTAAAAACTTGGCCTTTCCAGGCTTAACCTCTGAGGTGTTGATCTTGAATGCCCCCCTGACAACCCAGGAAGTACTCGATGCAATTAGACAGCTTCAGAGTGGCAAAGCGCCTGGACCAGATGGATTCCAGGTTGAGTTTTATAAAGAATTTATTGGGGAACTGGCCGGGCCACTTATAAATATGTATAATTACTCACAGTCAGGGCTGCCTCCCGCCTTCGTTGGGAGAAGCAAATATATCTCTCATTCTTTAAAAAAGGAAAGGCCCCAGGAGACTGCTCATCATATAGACTAATATCCTTGCTAAATGTGGATTTTAAAATTCTAAAATGTTAACATTAAGATTGGAGACGGTCTTAACATACATCATAAGAGGACCAGATGGGGTTTATTAAGGGCAGCAGATCAACTAATAACATTAGAAGGGTCTTAAACATGATACAAGCCTGTCAACAGGGAAGAATATCGGGGTTAGTTGTCTCCTTGGACGCAGAGAAGGCATTTGATCAGGTAGAATGGTCATATCTCTTCTACACTGGAAAGGTTCAGTGTAGGAGGGGTATTTTCTAAATGGGTCTCAGTATTATACAATGACCCCAAAGCAGCTGTGATCACCAATGGTTTAGGTTTGGATAGCTTCAGTGTTGGTAGGGGCTGTCGTCAGGGATGTCCTCTCACTATTATTATTCACGCGAGTAAATTGAACCACTAGCAGAACCTATACGAACTGACCCTAACATAGCTGGTTATGAACATAGAACAAAGAACATTACAGCTCAGTACAGGCCCTTCGGTCCTCGATGTTGTGCCGACCTGTCATACCAATCTGAAGCCCATCTAACCTACACTATTCCATGTACGTCCATATACTTGTCCATATGAAGACTGCATTGATTTGTGCGAACACAGTAATCAGGTTCAAATCCTCCTGACATTAATTAGGAGGTAGCAGAAGCAATTACTGCATCCAGAATGAAGAAAATTGGAGGAAAACAGAACACGAGTACAATGAGTTTTTTTAACTTTTGTAGTTGTTGGGCTTCCAGGACCAGAAGGACTGAGCACTGTAACATCACAAACAGTCAAGTCTCCACTGATAAAGTTTGTCCCATTTTACAAACTACAAAATTAAGCTTGAACTGTACCGGGTAAACATAAAATTACTCTCTGCAGATTATATCCTCCTTTACTTATATGATCCTTTGATACCTGTGCCCCGCCTAATTCAAGTGGTCAATCTATTTAGTATATTCAGGCTATAAAATCACTTTTTTAAAATCAGAGGCCGTACCGTTGGATGGTCTCGCCAGTATATCCAACTTACCAGATAGATCTTGCTTTCCCTTTCAGTGGAAACTGGAAGGTTTTCTATACTTGGATATTTTTATCACCCCAGTATTTGGTCAGCTGTATAAAGCCAATTTTGTGCTTCTAGAGAAAATAAGGCAGAACCTTCAATGCTGGGGAGATCTCCCAATATCCTGGTTAAACAGAGTAGCTCTAGTTAAAATGAATATTCTACCTTGTCTTCTATATCCTATGAGAATACTCCCTCTGATGTTGCCGAGATTGGCTTGCATAAGCTCGGCTGGCTTGGTTCCTTTATCTGGAATCATAGATGGCCCCCTATCAAATTAGAAAAACTGCAGCTTCCACAGGCAAGGGGAGGATTGGACTTTCCAGACTTTAGGAGGTACCAGTTGAGCTCTTTATTATCTTACGTAGCTGATTGGGTCTCCTGTGACCCACAATCAATTTGGTTAGACGTTGAGACCTCCCAAGCAAAGTATCCCCTCAATCTTTTTTTAAAAATGGATATGATGAGAACTATTAAGGACTATTGCAAAAACCCTATTGTGTTAAATACAATTAAAGTCTGAAGGATAATGCGAAAAGATGAGGGTAACTTGCAAAAAAGAAAAAAATTCCCCTTATACCCTTATAGTGGGAGCATCAGGATTTCAGCCAGGGCTGACAGATGCTACATTTAAAACTTGGAAGTCCAGAGATATCTCTTGCTTGGGGGACCTGTTCGATGGGGAGGTTGTGATGTCTTTTGAACAGTTGCACCAGAAGTTTGGACTGCCTATCAGGGACTTTTTTCGCTATTTCCAAATAAGAGATTATATACAGCAGACGACCACATTGATAAGCAATCCCTACAAATCGGATAGGGAAAGAAGAGTGTTTTGGCGATGGGGCCACCCTTAGTCAAGTCAGTACTCTTTATCACTCATTATGAGGCATCGAAAGACATGGAACGATTATTTAAAACATGGAACCAAGAATTGGGGTTAGAAATCTCTTTAGAAATATGGGAGGACATCTGGGAAAATACCAGCAAGATCTCTATTTGTAATAGAACTCGAGCTATTCAATTAAAGATACTCCACAGGGCTCATATAGCACCCAAACGACTTGCAAAATTTAAGGTAGGAGCATCCCCAATGTATCCTAAATGCAAAATAGAAGTTGGCACTCTCACACATTATCTATGGACATGCCATAAGATCCACAGGTATTGGGACAGAGTAGCGAATGCCTTGACAGAGATCTTGGGTACGGAGATTAGATTGGGTCCAGTGTCTCTACTCTTGAGCTTTTCAGATTTTCCCTCCCTGGACGTGCACGGGAGGAAACTCTTTTCCATTCTCTGCTTTTGTGCAAGGAAAAATATTTTAGTGAATTGGACAGCTGAAGGCCCTTCAGGTTAATATATCCCCCTTGGCCTCCTCACAGATATGGTGCACAAAAAAAACCAACTATTCTATAAAATATGGCAGCCCTTTTTGAACTATTTTGACTCAGATATTTCGGCCATATTGTCCAGGGCTTTTGTCTGGCTCTGGTAGTGGTTCTGGCTGGTCCGGGGGCCCCCAGGAGGAGGAATCCTGTATAAGTACAGGCTTTGTTATGGCTTGATGTAAATCTATTTTGACCATGTACTTATTTAATTATTCTGTTGTTTATCACCAGTAATGTATGATATCCTATTTTATGTTTTGGTTGTTTGTAGGATAGATCAGTAGTTAGTTGGATTTTCCTCTTTTTGTTTCAGTTATTTCTTTTTTTTCGCTTATTTAATTTTATATTGGTGTTTATACTTGTTTGTATTACTTTTGTAATTTTGTAAAAAAAACCTTTAAAATTCTCTATTATTCACAAAAAACGTATATAAAAAAATTGGAGACTGGTGTGGTTAAAAACCAAGCCAAGGAGAACACATTCATGGTTCTGGGAAGGAGGCGAAATATGAACAGAAACTTTGAAGTAGAAAAACATGGTCAAAGCAGAATGTGGAGTCCTCCACTGTGAAAAAAGAATGAACATACATTGGAAGTGCAAGTACAGAGGTTTGCATCATCAGGACAAATACAATGGAGGCAGAAAAAGAGAGAGAATGGAATGGAGTTTTTAACAGAAACAGAGTGTAAGGAAATGTAGTAGAGGGAGCTCTATAACTCTGGCTTATGCAAATATTGACTGATAACCTGTCACCAGGTTCAGAGCTAGACCACAAGAACAAAGAGTGATGGAAAATAGAAGAAAAGTTGATGCAATTTTCTAGATGTGGGTGAAGGCACCTATACCATCTGTGGGAGCCATTCAAAAGCAAGGTTCTACAGTAACATGTAGTCATAGCCCCATGAAGAAAAAGAGCAGTACAGTCAAATCTAGAAACCCCTGATTATCTAGAAGCATAGAGAATTAGAGAAAGCAGAAAAGTACAGCTTACGACAATTTCAAAAATAGTTATAGAGGAATACAGAGTATATTAAGTATGAGGTGAAGTGAATAAGGTAATTTGAAGATCAAAGGGAAAATGCTAAAACAAATTTGCATATCAAATTGGGAAAACTCCAAAATATTTTATCAGTGCATTAAGAGCAAGAGGATGACTAAAGAAAGGGTTGGGTCCGTCAGAGATGTACATAGTAACTAATGTGTGGATGCAGAAGATGTGGGCAGGGTTCGAAATGAGTATTTTGTATCTGACATTATAAAGGAGAGATATGATGTAAACATTCTAGGTAAAGAGGAGGAGAGTGAAACTTTACATAAAATAGCAATGAGAAGGGACATATTGGAATGACTGACTTCCTTGAAGAGGATAAATCAGAGCTGAATGAATTGTATCCAAGGCTGTTAATGGAACCAGAGAAGAAATAGCAGTGTTGTTTTTTTATATATCAAAAATTTAGACTTAAATGTCAGAGGTATGATTGAGAAATTTGAAGATGATTCAAAAATTAACATCTAACTTATAAACATTGGATAGCAGGATAATATCCATGGTTTGGTCAAGTGGGTGAAAAAGTGGCAGGTAGAGTTCAATCCAGAGAAATAAAGATTTTGCATTTGAGCAGGACAAACAAGCCAGGGGAATATGCAATAACAGGAGGATATTGAGAGGGTAGAGGAAGTGAGACACCTTGGGTGGATGTACACAGATCCCTCAAGGTGGCAGGACAGGTAAATATGGTGGCAAAGAATAAGGACACTTTCCTTCATTGGATGAGTTATTAAAACAAAAGCAGCGATATAATGTGGAAACTATACCAGACACTGGTTTGACTGCAGCTGGACTGTTGTGTACAGCTCTGGCCACCACATTACAGGAAGGACATAATTACATCAAAGAGAGTACAGATGAGATTTACAAGAATATTGCCAGGCCTTGAACATGGAAGCTATAAGGAAAGACAAGATAGGCTAAAGTTGTTTCCTTAGAACAGAGCAGATTGAAGGATGACAGTCAAGATATACAAAACAATGAGGGTCTTAGATGAGGAAAGACCACTTTCTTCTGGTGAAGAAGTCAGTTGCTGGGGGTGGGAAATGAGGGAATGGTGGATAACAGATTTAAAGTGATTGGTAGAAAAAGATTAAAAAGAACGCAAGAAAAACCTTGTTCACAAGGAATGGTGGTTGTCTGGAACTCCCTGCCCAGTTGAGATGAAAACCCTTAACTTATTCAACAGAACCTAGGTTGCATCTGAAGTGCAGGAATCTGCAAGGCTGTAGATCAGGGAACTACAAAGTAGGATTAGAATGGACAGCTAGTTAACTTAGCCAGCATAGATATGATGGTGCTGATTGGCCTGTAACATTTCTATGGAAATGGTGTCAAAGACATAGGAAATAAAAACTGAAAGAATTGCAGATGCTATAAATCAGAAGTAACAACAAATCTTTGTAAAATCTCAGCAGTATCTGTGGAGAGAAATCAGAATAAATGTTTCAGGTCGAGTGACCCTTCCTCAGAACTCTTCTGGGAAGATAAAATTTAAATGGTGTATTAGCAACTCTGCTGAAGGTATCCCTGTAGTTGCACGAGGAATGGTCCAATAATCAAATAGAACCTGGACAGTTTGGTATTGAGTGAAGTTGTAGATTGTTTCTTCCTGTTTTACCAGAATGTTCCGGTGGTGGTATCACTGGTGGCATATCTGCCAGTGGGAGGTGGCTTAATGCATCTGCATTCACTTCTTGGCCTCCCAGATAGTGTTCCAACTTGTAATTATATGCACATAGTATTAGGGCCCACCACTGTATTTGGCCTGAAGCTGTGGGCAGCACTGCCTCGTCCTGTTTAAGTAGATAGAGGAGAAATTTGTCATCTGTTATTATGACAAATTTGCATCTGTAAGGGTATTGGTGGAACTTGTCAACTCTCCAAATATGACATCCAAACTTTCTTTCTCTATCTGGGCCTATTAACGCTCTGCATTATCCAAAGTCCTCAATGCATACGCAATTGGGCATTCTTCCCCACTGGGCCACCTATGAGCTAATACTACCCTAATGCTTTATGGGGAAGACATCACATGTCAATACCAGATCCCACTTGGAATCTTACTGTACCAAAGCCTTAGAGGATGATACCTGTTTTTTTCTCTTCCCCAAAAGCTATGCTTTTACTATGCAACCATTTCTAAGACTGACCATTTTTTTTAAGGGATAATGCAGAGGTATCAGGATGGAAGCCAGGTTGTGTATGCACTCTCTGTAATAGTTCACCAACCCAAGGAAAGACCTGAGTTACAGTACAGACATAAGAGCCAGAACACCTTTGTTGTCACTTTATCTTCCACTGTAACCCAGTCTTGTCAACTTTATAACTCAAGTAGGTCACTTAGACCATAAAACATAGGAGTGGAAGTAAGGCCATTTGGCCCATCGAGTCCACTCCGCCATTCAATCATTGCTGATGGGCATTTCAACTCCACTTACCAGTGTTCTCCCCGTAGCCCTTAATTCCTCGAGACAACAAGAATCTATCAATCTTGCAGTGCCTGGAACACACATTTTTCCCTTCTAAGGTATATTTCTATGTGGGAGAAATGTCAAAGGAGTATGTCCACGTCCTCTAAGTGCTCCTTATCCATCTTCCCCAATATTAGCAGGTCATCCAGATAACTAGCAACTTGGGGTAGACCTTAAAAAATGTTCTGTGGTCCGCTGGAAAAGGGTACAGGCTGATGATACCCCAAATGGTAGTGTCGTATATTGGTGTCATGTATATTTAATTAAGACTTCTCTTGAGCAGCCATTTTCTAACTGAAAAATGTTGAGACAATCTAGATGAATCTTCCTCAACCAAGTTCTCCCCATCGAGCCTGGACTCAAGCCTTTTACTACAATCAGTGGTAACTGAACCAGCTGCTTCTCATAAGAGACTGGAACTGAAATCGTACCATTAAGCTGTAAAGGTTCCCAGTGTAGGTTCTTCGTCTAGCCAAGGTCTTGCGCAACCTTAAGGATTGGAGTCCAGAGTGAATTTTGTTAAAGACCTGTTCTGTGATCACTGAAACGACTGCACTGGTATCAACCTTCACTAGAACTAGGTGACCATTTAACCAGACATTTGTTTTGAGTGATTCGGATTTGGATGTTGCTAAGCAATTTAACTGTTCCAAATCAGATGTAGTGAACTTTGCAGGGTGTGCACTTTCCTGGATATCAGCTTGAGTTCTATTAATCCATTCAGTGGGACTCTTTTGCTGCCTCGAGTCCACATGCCAGCAGCAACGGCAATGGCTTGTCAGCCTGGATCCTGGAGAAAATTTTAACCATTTGGCCAAGGCTTGGCTGTGTTTTGGGATTTTGCTGTAGGCTGATCTAGAGTCTCCCTACTCAGGATGTGTGCTGAGTGAAGCTATGTAATTGGTGTTCACTCAAGTGGTGTTCCCCAAGCTCAGTCAGATGGTGAAGGTGTTCACTTGTAACAGAAAACTCTGCAACTCAAATGCTCCACTTTCCACATTTTCCAATGATAAAGCCAGTTGTAGTGCCTGTTTGAAGTTCAATTGAACTTCAGCTAGTAGGCACTTTTGCATCATTACCTCATTAATTCCACATGCCAAATAATCTCTCAATCTCATTAAGATTATACTAAAGTCACATGCCTCTGCCAGTCATCCTAACCTAGTCAAAAATCCCAATAGGATGCCCCTTGTTCTGAAATTGCCAAGTAAAACAATAGCATCTCATGGCAACGCATGGTGTGTTGCCTGCCCGGTGCCAGGGTGCGGGACATCTCCGACCGGCTTGAAAGAATATTGGAGCGGGAGGGGGAGGATCCAGTTGTTGTGGTCCACGTTGTTACTAACAACATAGGCAAAGCTCAGGTGAAGGACCTGTTTGGGGATTATCAAGCACTAGGAAGGAAATTGAAGTACAGGTCCTCAAGGGTCATAATCTCCGATTACTGCCCGAGCCAGGTGCCAATTGGCATATGGATAAGAAAATTAGGGAAGTAAATATGTGGCTAAGGGATTGGTGTAGGAAAGAAGGATTCCACTTCATGGGGCACAGCATCAGTTTTGGATCCGGGGGGATCTGTACCGTTGGGACAGTCTCCACCTGAACCGATCAGGTACCAATGTTCTAGCGAAGAGAATAAATAGGATGGTCAGTAGGACTTTAAACTTCTGAGTTGGGGGAAGGGAAAGTGAAAGTGACAGGGAGTATGGAGTTAAATGGAAAGATAAGCAACTGGATAGCATATGTGCAGGCGGATTTAAACTCGAGGCAGACTGGAATGCAGCAAAAAGGAAGGATAACTTAGGACATCTTATGACTTCCAATATCTCTAATGATAAAGTTAGCATTAAGGCACTTTACCTGAATGCTCGTAGATTCATAACAAAGCAGATGAACTAATGGCACAGATCATAGTGAATGATTATGATGTGGTAGGCATCACAGAGACGTGGTTACAGGGGGGTCAGGACTGGCAGTTAAACATCCAAGGATTTTCAACTTATCGAAAAGACAGGGAGGTGGGCAGAGGGGGTGGGGTTGCCTTGTTAGTTAAGAACAAAATTAAATCTATGGCACTGAATGACATAGTGTCGGATGATGTGGAGTCTGTGTGGGTGAAATTGAGGAATCACGAAGGCAAAAAAACCATAATGGGAGTTATGTACAGACCTCCTAACAGTGGTCAGGAGCAGGGGCGCAACATGTACTGGGAAATAGAGAAGGCGGTCAGAAAGGCAAGGTCACGGTGATCATGGGAGACTTCAATATGCAGGTGGACTGGGTAAATAATGTTGCCAGTGGATCCAAAGAAAGGGAATTCATGGAATGCTTACAGGATGGCTTTTTGGAACAGCTTGTCATGGAGCCCACAAGAGAGCAGGCTATTCTGGACCTAGTCCTTTGTAATGAACCAGGCTTTATAAAAGATCTTAAAGTAAGGGAACACTTAGGAAGCAGCGATCATAATATGGTAGAGTTCAGCCTGCAGTTTGAAAGAGAGAAGGCAAAATCGGATGTAATGGTGTTACAGTTAAATAAAGGTAATTATGAGGGCATGAGAGAGGAACTGACAAAAATAGACTGGAAGCAGAGCCTAGCGGGGAAGACAGTAGAGCAAAAATGGCAGGAGTTTGTGGATATAATTGAGGACACTGTACAGAGGTTCATCGCCAAGAAAAGAAAGATTATCCGGGGAGGGATTAGACAGCCATGGCTGACAAAGGAAGTCAGGAAATGGATTAAAGAAAAAGAGAGATCCTATAAAGTGGCCAAGAGCAGTGGGAAATCAGAAGATTGGGAAGGCTACAAAAACAAACAGAGGATAACAAAGAGTAATAAGAAAGGAGAGAATCAAATATGAAGGTAGCCTAGCCAGTAATATTAGAAATGATAGTAAAAGTTTCTTTCAATACATAAGAAACAAACGACAGGCAAAAGTAGACTTTGGGCCACTTCAAACTGATGCTGGAAGCCTAGTGATGGGAGATAAGGAAATAACAGGAGAACTTAACAAGTAATTTGCGTCAGTCTTCACAGTGGAAGACATGAGTAATATTCCAGCAATTAAAGGGAGTCGGGGCTGAGTTGAGTATGGTTGCCATTACAAAAGAGAAAGTGCTAGAAAAGCTAAAAGGTCTTAAAATTGATAAATCTCCTGGCCCCGATGGGATACACCCTAGAGTTCTGAGAGAGGTGGCTGAGGAAATAGCGGAGGCATTGGTTGAGATCTTTCAAAAGTCACTGGAGTCAGGGAAAGTCCCGGATGATTGGAAGATCACTGTTGTAACCCCCTTGTTCAAGAAAGGAAAAAAAAATGGAAAATTATAGGCCAATTAGCCTAACCTCGGTTGTTGGTAAAATTCTAGAATCCATCATTAAGGATGAGGTTTCTAAATTCTGGGGAGAGCAGAGTCTGATTAGAACAAGTCAACATGGATTTAGTAAGGGGAGGTCGTGTATGACAAACCTGTTGGAATTCTTTGAAGAGGTGACAAGTAGGTTAGACCAGGGAAACTATCTAGACTTCCAAAAGGCCTTTGATAAGGTGCCACACGGGAGGCTGCTGAGCAAGGTGAGGGCCCATGTGTTCGAGGTGAGCTACTGGTATGGATTGAGGATTGGATGTCTGACAGAAGGCAGAGAGTTGGGAATGGCAGCCGTTGACAAGCGGTGTCCCGCAGGGTTCAGTGTTGGGGCCGCAGCTGTTCACATTATATATTAATGATCTGGATGAAGGGACTGGGGGCATTCTAGCGAAGTTTGCCGATGATACGAAGTTAGGTGGACAGGCAGGTAGTACTGAGGAAGTGGGGAGGCTGCAGAAGATCTAGACAGTTTGGGAGAGTGGTCCAGGAAATGGCTGATGGAATTCAACGTGAGCAAATGCGAGGTCTTGCACTTTGGAAAAAAGAATAAAAGTATAGACTACTTTCTAAACAGTGAGAAAATTCGTAAAGCCAAAGTACAAAGGGATCTGGGAGTGCTAGTCAAGGATCCTCTAAAGGTAAACATGCAGGTTGAGTCCGTGATTAAGAAAGCGAATGCAGTGTAGTCATTTATCTCAAGAGGGCTGGAATATAAAAGCACCGTTGTGCTACTGAGACTTTATAAAGCTCTGGTTAGGCCCCATTTGGAGTACTGTGTCCAGTTTTGGTCCCCACACCTCAGGAAGGACATACTGGCACTGGAGCGTGTCCAGCGGAGATTCACACGGATGATCCCTGGTTGGTCTAACAAATGAGGAACGGCTGAGGATCCTGGGATTGTATTCATTGGAGTTTAGAAGATTAAGGGGAGATTTAATAGAAACTTACAAGATAATACATGGCTTGGAAAGGGTGGACGCTAGGAAATTATTTCCTTTAGGCGAGGAGACCAGGACCCGTGGACACAGCCTTAGAATTAGAGGGGGTCAATTCATAACAGAAATGAGGAGACATTTCTTCAGCCAGAGAGTGGTGGGCCTGTGGAATTCATTGCCGCAGAGTGCAGTGGAGACCGGGACACTAAATGTCTTCAAGGCAGAGATTGATAAATTCTTGATGTCACAAGGAATTAAGGGCTACGGGAAGAATGCGGGTAAGTGGGGTTGAAATGCCCATCAGCCTTGATTGAATGGCGGAGTGGACTCGATGGGCCAAATGGCCTTATGTCCACTCCTATGTCTTATGGTCACTCCTATGTCTTATGGTCTTATGGTCTTATCTCAGAATTAGAGGAGGCTTAGGATCATAATATTCCTGAGCTACATATGTCAACTCTTGAAAGTTTTCAGGGTCTGGTGTCTCAGGGAAAGTTAGGCTCCTATTAACTGAAAAGGCTGCAGGTCCATGAGCTTCAGGACAATTACTCATTGCTTTTCATCTGCCCCTTTGTTTTTTTTATCCTGGGCAAATAACATTCTTTCCACATATTGGGCCCAGTTTTTGACAGTAGGATCAAATGAGTCAAGCTTCTCAAATAATGGCATGATGCCAGAATTGCTTACCCCAATTTAAAGATAACTGTTGTGAGCAGATTCCTTCAGGAACCTCATCTTCCCTTATCCCCACTGAAATAACTCCACAAAAGCCATCACCATGTCACACTTTATTTACATGTGAGGAGTCCTTGACACTGATCCAGCTTCCTCCCAGCCAGTTCTGAGTGATTAGAACTCTGATTCCTATTTATATCTGTCAGTCAGGGCTGCCTGACTGGGCTGTTAATCTGATCCAATCAGGAAACTCATATTCTATCAGGTCCACCTGGCTGACTTCATTGGAGTTACGACAGTGTTCAGCCAGGTGAAGGTGAATATTGCTGTATGGAGAGAATCGGGCTTTGTTCAAGGAGAAAGCAGGGACAACACAGATGTCCTGGTGGAGCATGAGGCTGTAGGAAAATTAGACTTCTGTATTTGGGGTTGATGTAAACAGAACCAGGAAATTGTTAAAAAGTGACAGAGACCATTGGAAGAATCACAGACGTAGGTAGGGAAAGACTGGATGAAAGAAAAAATGTCAGACAAAAAGAAATCAATTCAGCGGGGCAGGAATAGGCTGAAACAATAGCTCTGTGAGGGCATTCCATGTGTGGATTTTGAGAAGATAGAGGCAAATTGTTCAGTTTCCTTTATATCCTACCTGTGTGCACAGGCATTAAACATCTTTTTGTGAATATGTGCCGCACAGACTGCTTGTTCTAACTACTTATAATGAGCTGGGTTAGCCAAGATGTTAGGATAGCATTCCACAGTGTCCTGACAGAACATAAGAATATTTATGCATTTGGAAAATATAAGAGCATTTGGAAAAGAACAATATGTTCTCCTCTGTAGAAAGCACCAACATAGGAGCAAGAGTAAGCTATTTAGTTCCTGTTACGCCAATCAGTGAGATCATGGCTGATCTGTGGCCTAATGGGGCGGCATGGTGGCTCAGTGGTTAGCACTGCTGCCTCTCAGCGCCAGGAACCCGGGTTGGATTCCACCCTTGGGCGACTGTCTGTGTGGAGTTTGCACATTCTCCCCGTGTCTGCGTGGGTTTCGTCCAGGTGCTCCGGTTTCCTCCCACAGTTCAAAGATGTTCAGGTCAAGTGAATTGGCCATGCTAAATTATCCATAGTGTTGGGTGTATTAGAGGGAAACGGGTCTGGATGGGTTACAGTTTGGAAGGTCAGTGTGGACTTGTTGGGCCAAAGGACCTGTTTCCACACTGTAAGGAATATAAGCTAATCTAACTTCATATACCTGCATCTGGTCCACAATCCTCAAAATCTTTGCCGAACAAACATTTAGCTATCTCAGTTTTAAAAGTAACAACTGATCTAGCTTATACAGCCATTTATGGAAGCAAGTTCCAAGAGTGTATCACACTTTGAGTGTAGAAGCGCTTCCTAATATCCCTCCTGAATGATTTAGCCCTAATTCTCAGACTGTACCCATAGTTCTAGAATCCCCAACCAGTGGAAGTAGGTTTTCATAACTAAGCTGTCTATTCCTGTTAATATCTTAAAGACTTCGATCAGATCACCACTTAAGTTCACAGAAATACAAGTGGAGTCTAACTAGGCTTTGTACAATTGTACACAACGTCTGCATCCTTATTCTCCAGTCCTCTAGATATAAAGACCAGCCTTGCATTGGTTTTCTTGGTTATTTCCTGCAGCTGTTCGTGACATTTTAATGATCTATTCAACTGAACCCCCAAGTCTTTTTAACATCACCTGACTCCACCCCTATCTTCAGCTAATCTGCTGCTGGAATTCTCATCCATGCCTTTGTTGTGTTTATACTTACCTACTGCATTGTGTCTTTCTGGCTGACCTTACATCTTCTAGCCTCCATAAATTTGAGCTCTTGAACTTGAGCTAAAGTTCTGCTCCTCCTAATTTCAGCCAAGTCCCCTTTCTGTTCACCCATCATTCCATTGCTGACCTATGTTAGCTGCCATTCTAGCAACACCTTGATTTTAAGATTCTCTTTGTTATTTTGAAACTTGTCATCCCTGTTTATCATCATAACCTGCTCCAGCCTTACCGCACTCCAGACAGAGCCTTCAGCTATTTTAATCTTGAACACTGGAACTTGTGTTTTGTACCTCTTTGCGTCCCTACACCCTCCCTCTTTAATGTGCTTCTTAACATCAATCTTTATTTCCAAGATTTTGTTCATTTCTCCTGATATTCTTATGATGCCTTGAATGCCTTGGGATTTGGTAAATATCAGAGGAATAATATATTTTGTTTAGGGAATGAACCCAGCAGATGAGTTTATACAAAATAACCCATTCTACATATCTCTGAGAACCTAGTTTAAAAAAAAGCTTTTTGATGAGCTGCCAAAGGTAGCTCCGTTTGCAGTATTTCTTTTGCAATTGCTATTCATCAAATTTTGTTATGGGTTTTGTGGTCTGACCTTACTCATGCCACTTCCAGACTGTCAGTAACCTAGGTATTTTCAACTTGTTGAACAATATGTGATTAGCGGCAACACTCCTGGAAACCCCCATCCACATGTCACCAATAAGAGCCTAAGTGGTTTAAACTTGCGTCAAACTTTAAACTATTGCCTTAACCACTAGCTTGTTCTCATTGCACCTTTAACAATGGCACTGGCACGGTGGAAACATCTACCACTTATCCTGGAAAGAAAATCAATAAAAAAACTCTGATGAAAAATATTCTGAAAATGTCATCTGGAGAATTATTTCCTACAGTTGGATTATGCAATTTAATTTAAGAATAATTTTTTAACATACTGTATTGTGGAATTCAATAAGGTCTAAAAAAAACACAAAATGGATTTAACCTCTGCCTGTTTCATGCAGACAGCATGAAAAAGTTGTGTTGTCTGCACATTATCTTGGGTATGCAAACAGTGCTAGCTATGCTGGATGGCTACATTTCTGAATATGTTTTGCAAAATCATGAGACTAGCACCACTCAAAATTGGCCTGTGTGGCTTAAGGAGAGTTGTATTTTAAGTGGAGCGGATTGTGGAAGTGGCTAAGAAAGAACGATTGAGCAAGATGAATACTGAACAAATGCACAGAGCATGCTTCAGGGTTCTCCATGTCTTGGTGCAGTAGATAGACAGGTAGAAGGCTGGAAATAACACAGCAAGCAAGGCAGCATTAGGAGGTGGAGAAGTCAACTTTTTGGGTGTAAACCTTCTTCAGGACGGGGGGTGGGTGTAAAGGGAGTTGCAGATAAAAGGGGTGGCGGGGGCAGGATGGTGAAGTGGGGATAGGTGAAGACAGGTAGAGGGTACAACCTGGTTGGTCAATGAGAGGAGTGAATCTGGTTGATGGCAGTGAAGAGTGGAAGGGAGGGGGGGTGCTGGGAAAGGAGTCAGGGATGGGAAAGGAGGTTATTTGAAATTGGAGAACTCGATGTTGAGTCCTCTGGGCTGTAGGCTGCCCAGGCGGAAGATGAGGTGCATTGTGGTTCGCTGTGGCAATGGAGGAGGCCAAGGATGGTCATTGTCAGAAATGGAGTGGTTAGGGGAATTGAAATGGGCGGAGACTGGGAGGTCTGGTCGGCCCTGCTGGCCCAGCTGCAATGTTTGGTGAACCATTCCATAAGTTTACATTTGGTCTGCTTGATGTAGAGAAGGTCACATCAGGAGCATCTGATGCAGTAAACTAGATTAGAAGAGAGGCAGATGAACTTCGGTCTTGTTTTTTTGCATGAGATAGACAGAAGAGTGGTGTTTTATTCATGAGGGGCGAGGTAGCCCTCCAAACAGTGTGAAAGCAGATAGTTGTTGTGATAAATACCAGTAGTCATGCCGAGAGGACATGAATCCATGCTGCAGGATGTTCAATGACCTTATATAAATGGTCCTGTTAGGAAATCATATCATGAACCTCATAATTCATTTCATTTTACTAGTTTATGGTTTGTGGACATCACTAACTGGACAGCATTTATTGTCTATCCCTAATCAGATCTTGAACTGACTGGTTTGTTGGCCATTTTAGAGGGTAGATGAGAGTCAGTCACATTGCTGTGGGTTCCAAGTCATGCATGGACAAATCAGAACAACAGATTTTACTACCTGAAGGATATTGATAAGCCAGGTGGATTTTTATGACAATCAATACATTGTCACCATTTGACTAACTTTAATTCTCGATTTCTTTGATTCAAATTTGACTATATTGCCACGGTGGGTTTTGAACGTGTGTCTCCAGATCATTTGACTGGGTTTCTAGATTACTAGTCTAATAGTAAAACCACTACGTCACTGCCTCCCCACAATTACAAAAAGTGTCCATCAACCATGACTCAAACCTTACATCCACAGGTTTACCTCACTTCACACACTAACACTGTGACTCATCTTGTATCCACATCTTACAGCTGTCCTACATTTCCAGGTATTCAACCATGACAGTCACATATCTCAAGCACATAGCACTGCAGTAACTATCGCACTTTCCTCCCTCTTATCGGACAGTGTGGTGCACAACTGCACGCTGTGGTGCTTAACTGGTTGGGAACAGTATAGGTGTGTGTCTTCACCCTCGTGCTGGAGACAGTGCTTGCACCTTTGGAGTGATTATGATTGAGGACATAGACACCTAATCATCCTTCTCATAGCCCACTTCCCGCTCATACACATTCTATTATTTATCAGGTGCAGATGAAACATGCATCTCATGTTTATTTCCTTCTGTGTCACTGCAACTCCTTTCAATATCTTTTTCAGATATCAAGAGTCAATAGTCAGCTGGCCAGGCAGTGTTGCAAGGACAAGAAATGAAAGAGGAAAGAGTGGCTGGTGAAGAAAAAGCATTGTTACTCTCTCAGACTTGCAGCCACCAACTCAGATACGGACATGATATATATTTTAGAGTGTAGCTTGGAGGAAGGACCTGCACCTGGTGTGACATTGGGCACAGCATCTTACAGCCAGAGCAGGAGGAAATTGTAGCACAGGTACCAACCAAAGGGCAAGGTCATACAAGTTTTATTGCAGAAGACTAAATTAAGGACTTTGGTACAAACTACATGAAAAGCTGATGTCAGTGCACACACAATTATTGGTGTTTGGCAGGCCTGCTAGAAAGTCTATAGTTAATATAAGAGAACACAGAGTTATCCAAGCCCAGCTTGGACATCTATGCTAGAATTATACTTCTGTTTTAAAAAATATCTTTGTAGGTTTGGGGACATGGCCATGGTGAGCTGTCTTCTTGAACTTTATGTTTCCTCCCCACCCCTTTCCGCCTTCGCAAAGACCGTTCCCTCCGTGACTACCTGGTCAGGTCCACGCCCCCCAACAACCCACCCTCCCATCCTGGCACCTTCCCCTGCCACCGCAGGAATTGCAAAACCTGCGCCCACACCTCCTCCCTCACCTCCATCCAAAGCACTAAAGGAGCCTTCCAACTCCATCAAAGTTTTACCTGCACATCCACCAATATAATTTATTGTATCAGTTGCTCCAGATGCAGTCTCCCCTACTTTGGGGAGACTGGACGCCTCCTAGCAGAGCGCTTTAGGGAACATCTCTGGGACACCACACCGCCCTGTGGCCCAACATTTCAACTCCCCCTCCCACTCAGCTGCTCCCTCACCACCCAACACCTGGAGGAAGAACGCCTCATCTTCTGCCTCGGAACACTTCAACCCCAGGGCATCAATGTGGACTTCACCAGTTTCCTCATTTCCCCTCCCCCACCTCATCCTAGCTCCAAACTTCCAGCTCAGCACTGTCCCCAGGACTTGTCCTACCTGCCTATCTTCTTTTCCACCAATCCACTCCATCCTCCTCCCTGACCTATCCACTTCGACCCCACCCCCATTCACCTCTTGTACTCTATGCTACTTTCTCCCCACCCCCACCCTCCTCTCATTTATCTCTCCACCCTTCAGGCACTCTGCCTGTATTCCTGATGAAGGGCTTTTGCCCGAAACGTCGATTTTCCTGCCCCTCGGATGCTGCCTGAACTGACGCTTTTCCAGCACCACTCTAATCCAACTTTTTGTTGCAGTCCATTTGGTGTAATTAGACCAACAGTCTAAGGAGGGAGTTTCAGATTTTGACCCAGCAACAGTGAAGAAACTGTGTTGTATAGAATCATAGAATGTCTACAGCGCAGAAGGAGACTATTTGGCCCCATATCTGCACATTTACCATAGTTAAGCCACCTAGCTTGTACATCGCTGGACTCTAAAGGGCAATTGGATTTCCACTTCTCTGGACTGCGGGAGGAAACCAGAGCATCCGGTGGAATCTCACTAGACATGGGGAGAATGTACAAACTCCACACAGACACTTGTCTAAGGCTCGAATTGAACCTAGCTCCCTGGCACTATGAGGCAACAGTGCCAACCACTGTACCACCATCCTGCTCCAAGTCATTTTTTAAAGTCAGATGTGACTGATTCAGAGGGGAACTTGGAGCTAGTAGTGGTCCATCTATCTGCTCCTAGAAGATTGTTGTCTTGGGTTTAGAGATTTTTGGAAGGTCTAAGGAGCCTTGATGAATTTCTGTAACAAATCTTGTATGATACACATTGCTGACACTGAGCATTGGTTATTCAGAGGTGTATTTATATGGACGTGATGTCAATCAAATAAATGGGCTGCTTTGTTCTGGATGGTGTCAAGCTTCTTGAGTGTGAGGCAAGTGAGGAATATTCCATTTCACTTGTGTCATGTAGATGATGGGCAGGCTTTGAGGAATCAGAAGGTAAGTTACTTGCTGCAGGATTCCTAACCTCTGATCTGCTCGTGTAGCTACCATTAATATGGCTTGTCCAGTTCAGTTTGCGGTAAATGGTAACTCCCAGGATGTTGATTGTGGTGGGTTCGGTGATGGTAATGCCATTGAATGTCACAGAGTGTTAATTCAATTCTGTCTTATCGGAGGTGGTCATTGCCTGTCACTTGTGTGGAAAAAATGTGACTTGTTACTTATCGCCCAAGCTTTGATATTATCCAGATCTTGGTGAATTTGGACATAGATTGCTTCAATATCTAAGGAGTAATGAATAGATTAAGTTAGATTCCCTACTGTATGGAAACATGCCCCTTCGGCCCAACAAGTTCCAGGATACAAATGCTACAGGAAGGATAGAAGGAGAGGCAAGAGAGGAGTGGGAGTGGCATTTTTGATAAGGGATAGCATTACAGCTGTGCTGAGGGAGGATATTCCTGGAAATTCATCCAGGGAAGTTATTTGGGTGGAATTGAGAAATAAGAAAGGGGTGATCACCTTATTGGGATTGTATTATAGACCCCCTAACAGTAAGGGTGAAATTGAGAAACGAATTTGTAAAGAGATCTCAGCTATCTGTAAGAATAATAGGGTGGTTATGGTAGGGGATTTTAACTTTGCAAACATGGACTGGGACTGCCTTGGTGTTAAGGATTTAGATGGAAAAGAATTTCTTAAGTGTGTACAAGAAAATTTTCTGATCCAGTATGTGGATGTACAGGAGGTGCAAAACTTGACCTACTCTTGGGAAATAAGGCGGGGCAGGTGACTGAGGTGTCAGTGGGGGAGCACTTTGGGGCCAGTGACCATAATTCTATTAGATTTAAAATAGTGATGGAAAAGGATAGACCAGATCTAAAAATTGAAGTTCTAAATTGGAGAAAGGCCAATTTTGATGTATTAGGCAAGAACTTTCAAAAGCTTGGGGGCAGATGTTCGCAGGTAAAGGGATGGCTGGAAAATGGGAAGCCTTCAGGAATAAGATAACGAGAATCCAGAGAAAGTATATTCCTGTTAGGGTGAAAGGAAAGGCTGTAGGTATAGGGAATGCTGGATGACTAAAGAAATTTGAGGGTTTGGTTAAGAAAAAGAAGGAAGCAGATATAAGGTACAGACAGAATAGATTGAGTGAATCCTGAGAAGAGTATAAAGGCAGTAGGAGTATACTTAAGAGGGAAATCAGGAGGGCAAAAAGAGGACATGAGATAGCTTTGGCTAATAGAATTAAGGAGAATCCAAAGGGTTTTTACAAATACATTAAGGACAAAAGGGCAATTAGGGAGAGAATAGGGCACCTCAAAGATCAGCAAGGCAGCCTTTGTGTGGAGCCGCAGAAAATGGGGGAGATACTAAACGAGTATTTTGCACCAGTATTTACTGTGGAAAAGGATATGGAAGATATAGAATGTAGGGAAATAGATGGTGACACCTTGCAAAATGTCCAGTTTGCAGAGGAGGAAGTGCTGGATGTCTTGAAATGCATAAAGGTGGATAAATTCCCAGGACCTGATTAGGTGTACCTGTGGGATGCTCGTGACATGATTGCTGGCCTCTTACTGAGATATTTGTATCATCGTTAGTCACAGGTGAGATGCCGGAAGACTGGGGGTTGGCTAACGTTGTGCCACTGTTTAAGAAGGGTGGTAAGGACAAACCAGGGAACTATGGATCTGATGTCGGTGGTGGGCAGGTTGTTGGAGAGAATCCTGAGGGACACGATGTCCATGTATTTGGAAAGGCAAGGACTGATTAGGGACTGTCAACATGGCCTTGTGCGTGGGAAATCATGTCTCAAACTTGATTGAGTTTTTTGAAGAAGTAACAAAGAAGATTGATGAGGGCAGAGCGATAGATGTGACCTATATGGACTTCAGTAAGGCGTCTGACAAGGTTCCCCATGGGAGATTGATTAGCAAGGTTAGATCTCAAGGAATACAGGGAGAACTAGCCATTTGGATACAGAACTGGCTCAAAGGTAGAAGACAGAGGGTGGTGGTGGAGGGTTGTTTTTCAGACTGGAGGCCTGTGACCAGTGGAGTGCCACAAGGATCAGTGCTGGATCCTCTACTTTTTGTCATTTACATAAATGATTTGGATGTGAGATAAGAGGTACAGTTAGTAAGTTTGCAGATGACACCACAATTGGAGGTGTAGTGGACAGCGAAGAAGATTACCTCAGATTATAGCAGGATCTGGATCAGATGGGCCAATGGGCTGAGAAGTGGCAGATGGAGTTTAAAAAAGGTAAAAACAAAGACTGCAGTTGCTGGAAACCAGATTCTGGATTAGTGGTGCTGGAAGTGCACAGCCATTCAGGCAGCATCTGAGGAGCAGTAAAACTGGTCCTCGGATGCTGCCTGAACTACTGTGCTCTTCCAGCACCACTAATCCAGATGGAGTTTAGTTCAGGTATATGCAAGGTGCTGCATTTTGAGAAAGCAAATCTTAGCAGGACTTGTACACTTAATGGTAAGGTCCTCTGGAGTGTTGCTGAACAAAGAGACCTTGGAGTGCAGGTTCATAGCTCCTTGAAGGTGGAGTCGCAGGTAGACAGGATAGTAAAGAAGGCGTTTGGTATGCTTTCCTTTATTGGTCAGCGTACTGAGTCCAGGAGTTGGGAGGTCATGTTGTGGCTTTACAGGATATTGGTTAGGCCACTGTTGGAATATTGCATGTAATTCTGGTCTCCTTCCTATCGGAAAGCTGTTGTGAAACTTGAAAGGGTTCAGAAAAGATTTACAAGGATGCTGCCAGGGTTGGAGGATCTGAGCTACAGGGAGAGGCTGAACAGGCTAGGGCTGTTTTCCCTGGAGTGTGGGAGGCTGAGGGGTGACCTTATAGAGGTTTATAAAATTATGAGGGGCATGGATAGGATGAATAGACAAAGCCTTTTCCCTGGGGTTGGGGAGTCCAGAACTAGAGGGCATAGGTTTGGGTGAGAGAGGAAGGATATAAAAGAGACCTAAGGGATAACGTTTTCACACAGAGGGTGGTATGTGTATGGAATAAGCTGCCAGAGGAAGTGGTGGAGGCTGGTACAATTGCAACACTTAAAAGGCATTTGGATGGATATATGAATAGCAACGGTTTGGAGGGATATGGGCCGGGTGCTCGCAGGTGGAACTAGATTGGGTTGGGATATCTGGTCGGCATGGACGGGTTGGACCGAAGGGTCTGTTTCCATGCTGTACATCTCTGTGACTCTAAGTTCACACCAACCCTCTGAAGAATAACCCACCCAGACCCATTCCCCTGTGCTATATTTACCTCTGACAAATGCACCTAACACTATGGTAAATTTAGCATGGCCATTTCACCTGGCCTGTACATCTTTGGATGGGGGAGGAAACCGGAGCACCCAGAGGAAACCCACGTAGATATGGGGAGAATATGCAAACTCCACACAGAGAGTCACCCGAGGCGGTAATCAAACTCGGATCCCTGGTGCTGTGAGGCAGCATTGCTAACCTCTGAGCCACCGTGCCATGGTGACACCTGTGCCACGGTGCTGAACACTGCACAGATATCAGCAAACATCCACAGTTCTGGCCCTTTGTCAGTGGGAAAATCTTTGAAGCAGCTGAAGATTCTGGACAGGAGGTTCTGTGGTCGCGAACGAGACTCCCAGGCGTATGTTGCTGCCCATTTGCCAGGGTCGGGAATGTCTCGGATTGAGTCTACACGATTCTCAATGGGGAGGGTAAGCAGCTAGAAGTTGTGATACACATCGGTACCAATGGCATAGCTAGGAAAAGGGATGAGGACCTGAAAAGTGAATATAGGGAGTTAGGTTGGAAGCTAAAAGGCAGGACAAGCAGATAGTAATCTCAGGATTGCTACCGGTACCATGGGCTAGTGAGGCTAGGAACAGAGTGTGAGTGCTGCTGAACACGTGGCTGCAGGACTGGTGTAGGAGGGAGGGCTTCAAATTTGTAGATCATTGGGGTACCTTCTGGGGGAGGTGGGACCTGTACAAGGAGGATGGGTTGCATCTGAACTGGAGGGAAACAATCCTGGGTAGGAGGTTCACTTGAGCTCTTTGGGAGGGTTTAAACAAGACTGGCAGGGGGATGGGAACTGGAGCTACAGATCAGAGGATGGGGTGGCTGGTGAATAGGCACATACAGCGTGTGGAGAGTCTGTGAGGAAGGATAGACAGTTGATAAGGCAAAGTTGCAGCCAGTGTGATGGGGTGAAGTGTGTCTATTTTAACGCAAGAAATGTCAGGATGATGATGAATAGACAAAGCCTTTTCCCTGGGGTTGGGGAGTCCAGAACTAGAGGGCATAGGTTTGGGTGAGAGAGGAAGGATATAAAAGAGACCTAAGGGTGATGAATAGATTAGATTAGATTACTTTAGATTAGATTACTTACAGTGTGGAAACAGGCCCTTCGGCCCAACAAGTCCACACCGACCCGCAACCCACTCATATCCCTACATATACCCCTTACCTAACACTACGGGCAAGTTAGCATGGCCAATTCACCTGACCCGCACATCTTTGAACTTAGAACATAGATCAGTACTTGAAGCTATAATGTTGTGGCCATTGCTGACACTTTGATCTCACAGGAGCAGAAATGGTTGTTCGATATTCTGGTGTTTAGGTATTTCAAAAGGAATGAGGAGGAAGGTAAAAGAGATGGGGGAGTGGATTGCTCATCAGGGATAGTATAACAGCTGCAGAAAGGGAAATCATCGAGGAGGGTTTGTCCACAGAGAGTCAGTATAGGTGGAAGTCAGAAATAGGAAAGAAGCTGTGACTTTATTGGGGGGTTTCTATAGACCCCTCTCCCCACCGCCCAAAAGCAACAGAGACATGGAGGAGAAGATTGGGAGGCAGATTTTAGAAAGGTGTGGAAGTAACAGGTTTGGTATCATGGGTGACTCCAACTTCCCTAATATTGATTGGAACCTCCTTACTGCAAATAGTTTGGATGGAGCAGATTTTGTCAGGTGTGTCCAGGAAGGATTCCTCACTTAATATGTAGATTTACAGGGGAGGCCATATTGGATTTGGTGCTTGGCAATGAACCAGGTCAGGTATCAGATCTCTCGGTGGGAGAGCATTTTGGTGTTCCGTCAAGATCTGTTCTGAGACCTCTGCTCTTTGTAATTTTTCTAAGAGACTTGGATGAGGAAGTGGAAGGGTGAGTTAGTAAGTTTGCCAATAACATGAAGGTTGGTGAAGTTGTAGATAACGTGGAGGGCTGTTATAGCTTGCAGTGGGACATTGACAGAATGCAGAGCTGGGCTAAGAAGTGGCAGGTAGAGTTCAACCTAGAAAAGTGTGAAGTGATTCATTTTGGAAGGTCGAATTTGATTGCAGATTACAGGATTAATGGCAGGATTCTTGGCAGTGTGGAGGAACTGTGGGATCTAGGAACCATGTCCATAGACCCCTCAAAGTTGCCACCAAACTTGATAGGGTTATTAAGAAGGCATATGGTGTGTTGGATCTCATTAGCAGGGAGATTGAGTTTAAGAGCTGCGAGGTTTTGCTGCTGCAGCTCTATGAGGTCTGGTGAAACCACACTTGGAATATTGTGTTCAGTTCGGGTCACCTCATTGTAGGAAGGAAATGGAAGTTTTGGAGAGGATGCAGAGGAAATTTACCAGGATGCTGCCTGGATTGGAGGGCATGTCTTATGAGGAAAGGTTGAGGGAGCAAGGACTTTTCTCATTGGAGCAAAGAAGAATGAAAGGTGACTTGATAGAGATGTACAAGATGATGAGAGGATAGATGGAGTGGATAGTCAGAGACTTTATCACCCAGGGCAGAAATGGCTATCACGAGGGGGCATTGGTTTAAGTTGACTGGAGGAAGGTTTAGGGGAAATTTCAGAGGTCTGTTCTTTACTCAGAGAGTGGTGGGTGTGTGGAATGCACTGCTAGCAGTGGTATTAGAATCAGATACATTTGGGACATTTAAGCGACTCTTGGATAAGCACATGGATGATAGTAAAATGTGGGCTATGTAATTTAGTTTGATCTTAAGAGTACGATAAAAGGTTGGCACAACATTGAGGGCCAATGGGTCTGTATTGTGCTGTACTGTTCTATGTTCTAAGATTGTTAGGCCAGGAGAGTATCTTGAGGAATACAAGGAATCACTATAGTGTGCAAGCAGGCTATTCACCCTGAGGCGAAAGTGAGGACTGCAGATGCTGGAGATTAGAGTCAAGATTAGAGTGGTGCTGGAAAAGCACAGCAGGTCAGGCAGCATCCAAGGAACAGGAAAATTGACGGATCAGGCAAAAGCACTGAATCAGGAATGACTCATTTTGACAAATACATTAAGGACAAGAGGGTTCTCCTTAATTCTATTTGCCAAAGCTATCTCATGTCCCCTTTTTTCCCTCCTGATTTTACTCTTAAGTATACTCTTACTGCCTTTATACTCTTCTAAGGATTCACTCTATCTATCCTGTCTATACCTTACAACTGCTTCCTTCTTTTTCTTAACCAAACTCTCAATTTCTTTAGTCATCCAGCATTCCCTATCCAACCAGCCTTTCTTTTCACCCTGAAAATGTGTTGCTGGAAAAGCGCAGCAGGTCAGGCAGCATCCAAGGAGCAGGAGAATCGACGTTTCGGGCATGAGCCCTTCTTCAGGAATGAGGAAAGTGTGTCCAGCAGGCTAAGATAAAAGGTATGGAGGAAGGACTTGGGGGAGGAGCGTTGGAAATGTGATAGATGGAAGGAGGCCAAGGTGAGGATGATTGGCCAGAGTGGGGTGGAGGCGGAGAGGTCAGGAAGAAGATTGCAGGTTAGGAGGGCGGTGCTGACTTTGAGGGATTTGACTGAGACAAGGTGGGGGGAGGGGAAATGAGGAAACTGGAGAAATCTGAGTTCATCTCTTGTGGTTGGAGGGTTCCTAGGCGGAAGATGAGACTCTCTTCCTACAGCCGTCGTATTGCTATGGTCTGGCGATGGAGGAGTCCAAGGACCTGCAATGTCCTTGGTGGAGTGGGAGGGGGAGTTGAAGTGTTGAGCCACGGGGTGGTTGGGTTGGTTGGTCCGGGTGTCCCAGAGGTGTTCTTTGAAACGTTCCGCAAGTAGGCGGCCTGTTTCCCCAATATGGAGGAGGTCACATCAGGTGCAGCGGATGCAGTAAATGATGTGTGTGGAGGTGCAGGTGAATTTGTGGCAGATATGGAAGGATCCCTTGGGGCCTTGGAGGGAAGTAAGGGGAGAGGTGTGGACGCAAGTTCACCCTAACAGGAATATACTTTCTCTGGATTCTCGTTATTTCATTCCTGAAGGCTTCCCATTTTCCAACCGTCCCTTTACCTGCGAACATCAGCCCCCAATCAGCTTTTGAAAGTTCTTGCCTAATACGTCAAAATTGGCCCTTCTCCAATTTAGAACTTCAACTTTTAGATCTGGGGAACCTTATCAAGTGCCTTGCTAAAATCAATATTTACCACATCCACTGCTCTACCTTCAATTTGTTTTGTCACATCCTCAAAGAATTCAATAAGGTTTGTGAGGCATTACCTGCCCCTCAAAAAGCCATGCTGACTATCTCTAATCAAACTATGGTTTTCCAATTAACCATAAATCCTGAGTCTCAGAATCCTCTCTAATAATTTGCCAAAAATAGATGTAAGACTGACTGGTCTGTAATTCATAGGATTATCCCTCTTCCCTTTCTTGAACAAAGGAATAACAATTGCTACCCTCCAATCATCTGGCAGTACTCCAATGAACAGCGAGGACGCAAAGATCATTACCAAAGGCATTGCAAGCTCTTCCCTTACCTCTGTAGAAGGGCTCTGGCCCGAAACGTCAAATTTCCTGTTCCTTGGATGCTGCCTAACCTGCTGTGCTTTAACCAGCAACACATTTTCAGCTCTGATCTCCAGCATCTGCAGACCTCACTTTTTACTCAAATATTTCCCATCTGGTCCAGGGGACTTATCTATCCTCATGTTTTTCAAAATTTCCAGCACATCCTCCTTAACATCAACCTTTCCGAGTGTATCAGCCTGCTTCACACTGGCCTCACAAACAACAAGGTCCCTCCCACTAATAAATACTGAAGCAAAGTATTCATTAAGGACCCCCCCCCCCCCCCAACCTCCTCTGACTTTAGACACAAGTTTCCTCCAGTATCCCTGATCGGCACTCCTCTCACTCTGGCCGACCTCTTGTTCCTTACATAAGTGTAGAATGCCTTAGGGTTTTCCTTAATCCTACTTGCCAAGGGTTGTTCATGCTCCCTTCTAGCTCTCCTCAGTCTGTTCTTTGATGCCACGCTTGGTCAAATGCAGTCTTGAATTCGAGAGCTGTCACTCTTGCCTCACCTCTTAAGTTTAGTTCTTTTTTTCCATATTTGAACCATGACTGGATTGAGCTCAGAAGCTGCATAGCCATGATGAAACCCACACTGAGACGTGAGCAGGTTACTGTTAAGCAAATGCTGCTTGATGGCATTGTTGATGGACCCTTCCATCATTTTACCAATGATTGAAAATACTCAGATTTTGTGGTGACTGGCCAGTTTGGCTTTTGCTTGCTATTTATGTACAGGACATAGCTGGACAATTTTCCATTTTGTCAAGCAGATGCCAATGTTATAACTGTACTGCAACACCTTGGCTTAACATTAAGTTCTGGGGCCCAGGTCTTCGGTACTATTGTTGGTATATTGTTATTTCCTTTTCAGAATGTAAAGCTGTCTTTTGGTATCATGTGGAGTTTATCAATTTGGCTGAAGACTGACATATGTGATGCTGTGGCCTCTGGAGGAGCCCGAAACGGGTCAACAGCTCTGCACTTCTAACTGAAGCCTGTTACACAGAAAAGTAGAAAATAGGAACAGGCTTAGACTATTTGGCCATTTGAGACTTGTCAGCCATTTGTACCACATTGCAAATGCTTTAGCCTTATCCTTTGGACTGATGTGCAGGGCTCCCCATTGTTGAGGATGGGGATATTTATTGAGCCTCCTCCTGCAGTGAGCTGCTTAATTGTCAACCACCATTCACAACTGGATGTTGCATGACTGTAGAGCTTAGAGTTGATCTGTTTTTTTGTGGAATTGCTTAGCCCTGTTTGTCACTTGCTGATCGTGTTTTAATACACACACAGTCTTGTAGTGTCATTTCATCAGGCTGATAGCTCAGTTTTAGATAAGCTTGGTGCTACTCTGAGCATGCTGTCCTGCACTCTTCATTGAACTGAGGTTGTGCCTCTGGCTTGATGATAATGTTAGTGAGGGAAATGCCAGTCCATGAGTTTGTGGATTGAGTCAGGAGTACAACTCTGCTGCTCTGATGGCCTATAGTGCTTCATTACTGCCAATCCCGAGCTGTTTGAAATCATTAGCATGGTGGTAGTAGCACAATGTGAACATGAGACTTTGTCCCCACAAGGACTGCAGTGGTCACTATTACCAATATTGTCAAGGACTGATGCTTCTGCAGCAATCAGACTGGTGAGGATGGGTTCAAGTAGGCTTTTCATTGTAGTTGGTTCCCTTACCAACTGCCACAACCCCAGTCTCCCAGCAATTTAGAACTCAACAAGCTTGATCAATAGTGGGGCTGCTGAGACACTCTTGATGATGGTCATTGAAGTCCCCTACCAGAGTCCAATCTCCACCCTTGCCACCCTGAGTGCTTCCTTCCAGTGCTGGTCAACATGGAGGAGCATTGATTAATCAGCTGAGGGGGTCAATGCATTCAGCAAGAAGTTTCCTTGCCCATGTTTGACTGATGCCATGATGACTGGAGTCAATATTGAGGGCCCAGGGCAACTCCCTTTCTAGTGTTTACTACTGAGCCGTTACCTCTGCTGAGCTTGTCCTGCCAGATAGTCTTGGTTGGGACATTGTCTGTGAGGTATGAATCCACAAGCATAGTGCTGTGAGAGCTCTCAGATATTAGTGAGGAAGTCTTTAAGGGTGGACATGGCTGAACTTGCTCTTGTCACTTCCAGTGCCAGGCAATCTGTCTTGTATTATTCCTTTTTTGAGACTGTTTAGCAATTTGATACAACTGAGTTTCTGCTTGGCCATTTCACGGGTGAGTTAACAGTCAAGGGGCAGCACGGTGGCTCAGTGGTTAGCACTGTTGCCTCACAGCGAAAGGGTCCAGGGTTCAATTCTAGCCTTAGGCGACTGTCTGTCTGTGTGGAGTTTGCACATTCACCCAGTGTCTGTGTGGGTTTCCTCCAGGTGCTCCGGTTTCCTCCCACAGTCCAAAGATGTGCAGGTTAGGTGAATTGGCCATGCTAAATTGCCCAGAGTGTTAGGTGCACTAGTCAGAGGGAAATGGGTCTGGGTGGTTACTCTTCGGAGAGTTGGTGTGGGCTTGTTAGGCCAAAGGGCTTGTTTCCACACTGTAGGGAATCTAATCTAATCAAGCTGTGGGTCTGGAGTTACATGTGGACTAGGCCACGTAAAGACATCCATAAAAGGCATTAGTGTATCAGACATTATTTTCTACAATAAGTGAAATTGACTTCTAAAACTTACATATTTAGCAGGCTTTTGGTCATCTGGCCTAACATCTTCCTCTGTGTATTAAGTTTTGTTTCATAATACTCTTGTCTTGGAACATTGTATTGAGCCAAATGAGAAAATGAATGCAAATTTTTGTTAGAGACAGTATGAATCAATTCTCCTCAATTTCTTGTCGTTGGACAGTCTCCCTCATCGGAGTATTCCATTACTGAATCCTTGTTGTTTTTATTGTTTACCAAATCTTCTCTAAGGGGCAGAAGTGGGTACTGCAAATGCTGGCGATGAGAGTCAAAATTAAAGTGGTGCTGGAAAAGCACAGCAGGTCAGGCAGCATCTGAGGAGCAGGAAGTATCGCCTTTTCGGGCAAAAGCCCTTCATCAGGAATGGGGTTTCATTCCTGATGAAGGGCTTTTGCCCAAAAAATTTTTCCTGATCCTCAAATGCTGCCTGACCTGCTGTGCTGTTCCAGCACCGCTTTAATTAATCTTCTCTAAGGCATGTCTATTCGTCCTTGAATGCAGAGATTAATATTATGCACAGTATTCTAGGTCTGATGTCACCAAAGCCCTTTACAATCTGCAAAACAAGCCAACATACATTTGCCTTTCTAATCGCCAAGTTAACCTGTATAATTGCTGTGCATGTTGTTTGTACAAAAGGAAACACACAAATTAGGAGCAGGTGAAGACCACTCTTCTCTTTGAGTCTGCTCTATCATTTGTTAGATCATGGTTAGTCCAATTGTAGCCTCAACTGTACTTTTAACCTGCATACCCTTTGACTCCCTTGTCAATCAAGAATCCATTTGATTTACCAAATATTTGATGGCCCCACCTCTACTGCTCTCTGGAAAACTTCCTTGAGTAGTGACCCTCTGGGAGAAAATAAATTCTTGTCATCTTGTAACCATATAAAAGGAGGACTTTTTATATTTGAACGGTGTTTTCTCATTTAGTCCGTCCCACAAAATGATACATCCTCTCACCATCTACGCTATCTAGTCCCCTGAAGATCTTATTTTTTTTAGTAAGATCGCCTTTCTCTGTTCTAAACTTCAATTGACACAGGCCTAATGTGTAATTTGGATTACTACACCAGAGAGTTGGTAATACTAAGTCATGAGTATATTCAAGAAAGATATCAATAGGCTTTTGACACTTCATCTTCAATATTTCTTGGAGGACATGCATTTTGCAGGATTATAGGACAATGTATTTATTTAAACTTTTATGGACTTAACCAGAGAAGAGCAATGGCACTGGCATGGGAGGTAATGTTTGGGCTGATCCCGTCCACTCCAGGCTGACTACTTTCTTCTTCTCTCTCTTAGAGTCATAGAGATGTACAACATGGAAACAGACTGTTCGGTCCAACCCGTCCATGCCGACCAGATATCCCAATCCAATCTAGTCCCACCTACAGCACCCTGCACAAATCCCTCCAAACCCTTCCTATTCATATACCCATCCAAATGCCGCTTAAATGTTGCAATTGTACCAGCCTCCACCACAACCTCTGGCAGCTCATTCCATACATGTACCACTCTCTGCGTGAAAATGTTGCCCCTTAGGTCTCTTTCATATCTTTCCCCTCTCACCCTAAACCTATGCCCTCTAGTTCTGGACTCCCCGACCCCAGGGAAAAGACTTCGTCCATTTATTCTATCCATGCCCCTCATAATTTTGTAAACCTCTATAAGGTCACCCCTCAGCCTCCCACGGTCCAGGGAAAACGGCCGCAGACTGTTCAGTCTCTCCCTGTAGCTCAGATCTTCCAACGCTGGCAACATCCTTGTAAATCTCTTCTGAACCCTTTCAAGTTTCACAACATCTTTCCGATAGGAAGGAGACCAGAATTACATGCAATATTCCAACAGTGGCCTAACCAATGTCCTGTACAGCCGCAACATGACCTCCCAACTCCTGTACTCAATACTCTGACCAAGAAAGGAAAGCATACCTAATGTCGTCTTCACTATCCTATCTACCTGTGACTCCACTTTCAAGGAGCCATTAACCTGCACTCCAAGGTCTCTTTGTTCAGCAACACTCCCGAGGACCTTACCTTTAAGTATATAAGTACTGCTAAGATTTGCTTTCCCAAAATGCAGTACCTCACAATTATATGAATTAAACTCCATCTGCCACTTCTCAGCCCATTGGCCCATCTGGTCTAGATCCTGTTGTAATCTGAGGTAACCCTCTTCCCTGTCCACTACACCTCCAATTGTGGTGTCATCTGCAAACTTACTAACTGTACCTCTTATGCTCACATCCAAATCATTTATGTAAATGACAAAAAGTAGAGGGCCCAGCACCAATCCTTGTGGCACTCCACTAGTCACAGGCCTCCAGTCTGAAAAACAATCCTCCACCACCACCCTCTGTCTTCTACCTTTGAGCCAGTTCTGTATCCAAATGGCTAGTTCTCCCTGTATTCCTTAAGATCTAACCTTGCTAATCAATCTCCCATGGGGAACCTTGTCGAACGTCTTACTGAAGTCCATATAGATCATATCTACTGCTCTGCCCTCATCAATCTTCTTTGTTACTTCTTCAAAAAACTCAATCAAGTTTGTGAGACATGATTTCCCACGCACAAAGCCATGTTGACTATCCCGAATCAATCCTTGCCTTTCCAAATACATGTGCATCCTGTCCCTCATGATTCCCTCCAACAACTTGCCCACCACCGAGGTCAGGCTCACCGGTCTATAGTTCCCTGGCTTGTCTTTACCACCCTTTCTTAAACAGTGGCACCATGTTTGCCAACCTCCAGTCTTCCAGCACCTTACCTTTGTCTTTTTTCTTTTCATCTTCCTGATGTCGTGGGGAGACTGGAACGGTGTCAGCGGTGACTCCTTTCTCTTAAGTCTGATGCATGGGTTCCTGGAATGGCGGTGGGACATCTGCTGTGATAGCAGAGCAAGTACTTCTGGCTGATGTACCCTGGAGAGGGGACCTTGTAGAAGTTCTGGAGCTGTGTTTGGGATCCTGATTGATGGAGATGAACTCGACTTAAGTACTTTCTTTTTATTCTTTCGTACCTCAAAATGGCACCTTTGTAATTTCTCTTTGTAGTTTTTTATCCTCACAACTTTCTTCCCCATTGTGGTAACAGAACACTTCCACTTTATCTCCCTGGATATATGTGGCAATAAATCATTCAAATAACCTGTGCAACCTTTCCTCAAAAGATAATCTCCTCAACCCAGGAATCAATCAAATGAACCTCTGTTGCATTATGCATTTATATCCTTTCTTTATTAAGGAGACCAAAACAATACATGGTGTTGCAATGTGGTCTCACCAACAGCCTTTACAATTGTGGAAAACCAACTTAGTTTTATATTTTAGTCTCCTGCCAAAAAGAACCAAAATTCCATTTGTCTTTCAAATCATTTGATGTGCTTGCATGCTAATGCTTTGTGAATTACTTACGAGAACACTAACATCCCTCTATGCAGCAGAGTTTTACAATCTCTCTCCATTTGAATGTTTTTCTATTTTTCCTGCCAAAATGGACAAATTCACATTTTCTCACATTACATCTTTCACCTAAATCTTTGTCCACCTCCCTATCTAAATTCTTTGTGGTTTCTTTATCCTCACAACTTTCTTTCCCATCTATCTTTTTGACTTCAGAAAATCTAACAACTATAGATTTGGTCCCTTCGTCAAAGTAGTTAATATAGATTATTTAGAGTTGAGGGTCCAACATTACTTCCTGTGCACTCCACTAGTTGTAGCCTGCCAAACTAAAAAAAATGAGCCATTATATATAAGTAATTAATATCATTCTTTTCTTTTTAGCCAACCAATCCTTTATCCTTAATATGTTAGTGTCTAGTTTATACTGAATTTTTATTTTGTTTAGAAATTTTCAGTCTTCAATAGCTTCATCAAACTTCTGGAAATTGGAATGCACCACTAGCTATAGATTTCCCCTTTATTCATATTACTTTTTATTTCCTCAAAGAACTCAAATAAATTAGTTTCACAACATATAGATGCTGCCAGACCTGCTGAACTTTTCCAGCAATTTCTGTTTTTGTTTCTGATTTCCTGCATCTGCAGTTTTTTTGGCTTTTTAAATGAATTATATCACTTTCCTGTGACAGATGTTAAGCTAACTGGTCTGTAGTTTGCTGCTTTCTCTCTCCCTTTGTTCTTGAATACAGGATTCATATTTTGCAGTCTAATGGGACCTTTCCAGAAATTCAGAAGTTTTAGAAATGTTCAATGCATCTACTATCTCTGCAGTCACTTTTTTTAAGATCCTAGGATGAAACAATCAAACCTTCTCTCAGGCCTCGATGTAAATATTGACACCTTCGTGGAGATGCAGTGTAAATACTGTAAATAGCCCTGGGGATCCAGTGTGATACTGAAACATTCCTGGGTGTCCTTACATAAAGGAGAAAGTGAGGTCTGCACATGCTGGAGATCAGAGCTGAAAATGTGTTGCTGGAAAAGTGCAGCAGGTCAGGCAGCATCCAAGGAACAGGAGATTCGACGTTTCGGGCATAAGCCCTTCTTCAGGAATTCCTGAAGAAGGGCTTATGCCCGAAACGTCGAATCTCCTGTTCCTTGGATGCTGCCTGACCTGCTGCGCTTTTCCAGCAACACATTTTCAGCTCTGTCCTTACATAAAGACTGACACATCCCTGGAGACTCTGTGTGAATGCTGATACATTTCTGGGGACCTCTGTAAATGGTGACACATTGAAGGCATGCCTAAGTAGACACAACCAATTTCAGGGGCTCCACTGCCCAGCATCTCAACAAGTCATCAATTCTACATCATTTACTGTAAATAAAGGCACTTTAAATCAAGAAATATACAATAATTGGGAAGTGGCAATTTATTGGCAGCTGATGCACTGCAATAGATGAGGTAGTACTGGCCTCCAGAAGGTCCTGTTGGAGTATCTCCAGTGCTGGGGATGAGCCAGACATTATTTGCAATGTCATGGGGATAGACTGTGCCAAAGAAACAGCAAGAGGGGTTTCCATCTGTCAGTGGAGTACATAGAAGGTGCCAAGAGTACCAAGAATATTGTAGGTTGCTAGTGCCAGAATTTCCACCACTCCCTTAATTCTGATGACATAGCTGGTCCCATTTTGAAAAGCTGTGCTCACATGTGACCATTGTACTCTGGCAACAAAGATTCAGCTTTAATACTGAGTATGAGATCACTGAAGAGATACAGGATCAAAGCCACTTGCGCCTTGTTTTCCAGTTCATGATAGAAAGCAATGGTAGAAAGTATGACAAAGTAGTTTACATTAAAAAAAATTTACTTCAGGAAATGTGTTATACTCTGTTTCTGGAAAGTTGTGAAAAATTCACAGGAAGAAAATCATCTGCATTTTCCCCAGACTTTTTATTAGGCCTAAAATAAATGCTTGGGTAAATTTTAAATTATTAACATTTGGAGAAGAAAGTTTTTTAAAAAAGTATTTTAGAAAGTTGTTGATTCGCTAATGTACGGCCGATATACTTTTGAAAGCAGCGGTGAGGGATTCATCTGCCACCTGTTGATGGCGTTAATAGTGCACACGCACAACAAGGACGTTGACGGCGTTAAACAGCAATACAAGTGTTTATATTAACTAATTGTAAGAAGTGAAGGTTTAAACTGCTCACTTGCTCAATCAGGAGAAGCAACTTTGGTTCTCGGATCTGAGGATACCATTGCACAAGAACGGGATCACGAAACGGGAACATGGAGGGCGCGAGGGACAGCCTGTTCCTCCCCTCCCCCCACCCGCGCGCGCTGGGGCCTGGGAGGGAGCGCGAGCAGAAACGGCCAAGGCAGCTCAGAACATTTAACTTCACTTTTAAACGGAATAAACATAAAATGGTGATAGTACAGTTTGTTAAGACACGGACATTGCTACGCTCAAAGCGTGAACGCATTTTGAATTGTGACCAGTTGACATCAATGGCTCCATTTGAACAAGCCCAGGGGCCAGCAGCAGTTTTATCAGCCATTTTTGGTATTTTGAATAATTACTGTTTTTCTTAAATATACAGACTAGGAGAAGCCAAATTTTATGTTTCACCTGTTAAGGAGTTATAAATCTAATGTTGCAATTGCAGATCTATAAAGGAGTTGGTTCTCAATGTTCATTATTACTTTGCTGATTTATCTTCATTGCTCCTTATTGCTTGTAGATTGTTTGAATCACCCTGTTCAGACATATTATGACATACCTCTGCAGCAGGTGGGACTTGAAACCATGCCATCTAACCCAGAGGTGGGGACACTGTCACAGAAATGTAGAAAATAAGAGCTGAAGTAGGCAGTTTGCTCCACTATTCAATATGATCATAGCGGATTATCCAACTTCCCCTGTTCTGTTTTCTCTTAATATTCTTTCATCCCTTTAAGCCCTAATAGCTGAAACCATTCTTAGAAAGGGTCACCCGATCCGAAACGTTAACTATGATTTCTCTCCGCAAATGCTGCCAGACTTGCTGAACTTTTCCAGCAGTTTCTATTTTTGAGCTAAAGTATTCATTGTTTTGACCTCAACTGCCTAAGAAATTGAATGGATAACTGGTTGAGGGTTAAAGTGTGGAATGCATTATTGAAAAAAAAATTGATTATTTATTTTAAAAAGGGAGCTAGTTTTGGAAAACAGTCACAGTGAGTATGTTGGGAATGAACAAAATAATGGTATTCCATGAGCAGATAATATGGTGTGAAATAGTATGTTGTAGTCAGGTTATGCTACAATGGGGGTGGCAAGGTGGCTCTGTGGTTAGCAGTGCTACCTCACAGGCCTAGGGACCTAGGTTTGATTCCAGCCTCTGGTGTGTGTGTGTGTGTAGTTTGCATATTCGCGCTGTGGCCAGGAGAGTTTCTGCCAGGTGCTCCAGTTTCCTCTCACAGTCCAAAAGATGAGCAAGTTAGGTTTATTGGCCATGTTAAATTACCCATAGTGTTCAGGGATGTGTAGGCAAGGTGCGTTAGCCATGGGAAATCCAGAGTAAAAGGATGGTCTTCTGAGGGTCAGTGTTAGGCCAAATGGCCTGTTTCCACACTGTATAGTATCTAGGAACCAGTTTAGAAGGGAAAGAATGGTTTTCCTCTTTTCCCATCCTCCGTTTGTTTATAGCAGAAGTTTAGTTGTAGAAGCATGTGATCTTGCCAATTCAGTATGTACTTGACTGGATGCAGTCTTGTAAGAGCTATGCCAGGTAAATTAAACATGTAAGAAGTCATTTTTAGTGTCAAAACTTACTCCAGTGAAAATGTGAAAAAATGTTAATATGTATGAATACTTCCTACAGTAATTCCAGTTGATACTTGCAAACATATACCTTCCCCAAGTGTGCCAAAAGGTAATAAAACTTCATAGAGTGATGTCTGTTAAATTTGGGCAAATTAGATGCAGATAAAAAGGTTAAATCAATAAAAATTCATTGATTACATGTGGATGTTTTGGTTTCCGATGAGGAATTTTTCTTCAGTCATGGCTAGTACATTCCTTTTTCTCCTGGAATTACTGTTGCAAAAATCCATTAGTTTTTAATGTATTTGATGTAGAGCGTTTTCTCAACAAAACAGAGTTCAGAACATAGCAGGAATGTTGAGAAAGGAGGGCTGAAGAAAGTTGCTCAGTCTGGCAACTTGTGTTTTCTCTGCCTTGCTTCTAATTCCAACAGCCGCATAAATGTATGGTCTTTCCATAGAATATCAAGGACTAGCTCATGTCTTGAATTGCTTCTCCCTTGTAATTCATCATTTTCATAATTTACAAAATTTTAAAGGCTTCATAGTCCAGTCATGGACTTGCAATAAAAATAGAAAATGCCAATAATATGGAGCAAATGTATTGATGTCTGAAGGAAGAAGGAAAGGATTTTTTGAAGAGCTCCATTTTAAACATTTACTTGACTTTTTCCTTTTCAGGCTGTTTACTTCTGTACATTTTCAGGGTGTAACTCTGAAGATAGACGAGGGAGATCCAGTAGATGTAGTATACCTGGTCTTTCAGAAAGCTTTTGAGAAAGTCCCACATAGGAGGTTAGTGAGCAAAATTAGGGTGCATAGTATTGGGGGCAAAGTACTAACTTGGATTGAAAGTTGGTTGGCTGACAGTGATAAACGGCTCCATTTCGGAATGGCAGGCAGTGACCAGTGGGATTCTGCAGGGATCAGTGCTGGGACCGCAGCTTTTTACAATATATATTAATGATATAGAAGGGGGATCCAAGATGGCGGCGACTCAGCAAGACTGAGTCCACAGTGCTCTACCCAAAACTTGGGAAAAGTGGGCTATCCACCCCCACCACACTCACTAAACCATTTATAATAGTTGTTAACCTTAAATAGTTACCTATTAGTACATTTAAATAGTCTAATACTAGCTGGAAAATGAGTAAAGGGAAGGGAACAGGCGGCTCTAAGAAAGCAGGGACCCCTCCCCCACCCTCTCCCTCTTCATCTGCAACAAAGGTGTCTTCAGCTACTTCAGGAGATTTACCAATGAAGATGAGCTTTGAGGAGATGTTTGCCAGGTGGGAGGCGAAGATTGATGCTTTTATCAGCCGAGCTGCAGAAGCAGGGCAGAGACATTCAGGAATTGGGGTGCCGAGTCAGAGAGGTGGAGTCGAAGGCCGCAGCCTCAGAGACTGCGATAAAATCAACAGCCGACCACATCCGTTTTCTCGAGAATCGAGTCCAGAACCTAGAAAACCACATTGATGACCTCGAAAATCGATGTTGTAGAAAAAATATTCGGTTGTTGGGCCTTCCCGAGCAGGAAGAGGGAGGTCAGCTGACAGCATTCTTAGAGCATTGGCTGCCACAACTTTTAAATCTGCATAATGGATCAGGCCAGGTAAGGGTAGAATGGGCCTACTGGGTCACAGTACGTGGGCCCGGCTCAACCCAGCGCCCACGCCCGGTCCTGTTCCAGCTGCAGAGCTATAGGGAGAGGCAGATGCTCCTGGAAGCCTCAAGAAATCTGGGAAAAGATCCCCAAGCTATGACCCACAAAGGATCCAGGATCATGCTGTTCCAGGACTTCTCCCCAGCTTTGGTCCGAAAGAGGAAGGCATTCGATGAGGCAAAGAAGCGTTTAAGGGACTTAAATATCCAGTACTCCTTACGATATCCAGCGACGCTACGCCTTAGCCACGAAGGATCCATATATAACTTCGGATCACCGGAGAAGGCTAAGGAATTCTTGGACTCTCTTAAATAAACTGTAAGAGATTGTGGACGCTGGTCTGTCTTTCCCATTATTTTGGTTTACATCCCTTCATCTTTTCTTATCTTTCCCCCTATGTGTGTATGTATATATATATATATATATATATATATATATATATGTTGGGGCGTTTGGTTAATGTTGATGGGGAGAGGTGGTTACCTTATTCTATTTTACTTCTGTTTTTAGGAGCGGGGTTGTTTTTCTTTCCCCTGTTATTTTGTGGTATTATATTTAAGTATTACATGTTGAGATTGTAATCTTATAGTTATATATGGTATTAATATTCACAAATATATTTAGATGTGGGTGTGGGTGGGGGTGGGGTGTTCACTGTTAACTCTAGCTTTATATTATATTTGAATTCTCCTCATTTTATTGAGGAACACCTGGGTCAAGGGTGGGGCACTGGTTGGAAGAGGGTAAGATGGACTGTGGGAGAGGAAGTGACGCTCCCTGGGAACAAGGGAGAAAATCTCCAATTCGGAATGTTTTATATTTTTTATACTTAGAAAGAGTTTTTTGTTATATTGTTTTGAGTGTATCAGAGAATCTTTACTTTTGTAAATCTTGTATGCTCCATGCTCGGGATGTTCTAGATAGGGTTTCCCCTCCCGAGGGGTCTCGGATCTGTTCAGATGATTATGGCTGAACAGTCGGTTAAGTGGTGCACCTGGAATGTCAGGGGGAGTAATTCGCCAGTTAAAAGGAAGAAAATATTATCAAATCTTAAGAAGGAGAGAGTTGATATAGCTCTCCTACAGGAGACACACCTGTCGGATAAAGAACACTTAAAATTATGACAGGGCAAATTTGATCAGGCCTTTTTTTCCTCTTTTAATTCAAAAAGCAGGGGAGTCGTTATCCTTGTCCGGAAGAACTTCCCTTTGAAAATTCTAGATCAGATAAAAGACTTTAAAATTCTCTCAAAAATGTTAGCACTAAGACTAGAAAGGGTACTGCCATATATTATAAAGGAGGACCAGACGGGATTTATTAAGGGCCGCAGATCATCCAATAATATCAGAAGGGTCTTGAATATGATCCAAGCCTGTCATCAGGGAAAGATACCAGGAGTAGTAATTTCATTGGATGCGGAAAAGGCATTCGATAGGGTTGAATGGTCATATTTATTTTACACATTGGAAAGGTTTGGCGTTGGACATGTGTTTACCAAATGGGTTTCAACATTGTATAATGACCCCAAAGCAGCTGTTATTACTAATGGGTTAAGATCGGATGGCTTCAGTGTGGGTAGGGGCTGCCGTCAAGGATGTCCTCTCTCACCATTGTTGTTTACACTGATAATCGAACCATTAGCAGAAGCCATCCGGACTGATCCTAATATAACGGCCCCGAGGATTGGTACAGGTAAACACAAAATTACCCTCTATGCAGATGACGTTCTCTTATTCCTCAGTAATCCTTTAATGTCAGTGCCTCGTCTAATTCAAGTTATTAATACATTTAGTGCATTCTCAGGCTATAAAATTAATTTTTCAAAATCGGAAACCATGCCAATGGGTGGTCTGGCTATGATACCCCACTTAATGGGCGGATTCCCTTTTCCCTTCCGTTGGTCCCTGGAGGGCTTCTTATATTTAGGTATTTTTATCATGCCAGTATTTGATCAGCTGTATAGGGCTAATTTTGTACAATTAATGGAAAGGATAAGGCAGGACCTCCAGCGATGGAGAGACCTTCCGATTTCCTGGCTAGGGAGAATAGCATTAATTAAAATGAATGTTCTGCCCCGTCTCTTATATCCTATGAGAATGTTCCCGCTGATGCTGCCAAGGCTAGCCCTACGTAAATTATATGGCTGGTTGGGCTCCTTTATTTGGAACCATAGACGGCCCCTTATTAAGCTGAAGAAGCTACAGCTTCCACAGGCAAGGGGAGGACTGGACTTCCCAGACTTTAGGAAATATCAGTTAAGCTCCCTACTAAGTTACATAGCTGATTGGGTTTCATCTGATCCACAATCAATTTGGCTGGATATCGAAGCCTCCCAAGTAAAATACCCACTTATTAACCTTTTATTTTCAGATAAGAGGAAAATCATTACAGACCACTGTAAAAATCCCATAATATTAAACACAATTAAGGCCTGGAATATAATGCGGCAAAATGAGGGTAACTCACATAAAACATCCCCCCATGCACCAATAGTAGGCGCATGGGGATTCCAACCGGGGATTACAGATGCCACCTTTAAACTCTGGAGATCCAGGGGCATCTCATGCTTAGGGGACCTATTTAAAGATGGGATCCTGATGTCCTTTGAGCAGCTGCGTCTGAAATTCGGAATACCTAATGGGGATCTCTTTCGATGGATCTCTTTCGATACTTCCAAGTTCGAGATTATATACAGAGGAAGACTACATTAATAGATAGTCTTTATAAATCAGACAGAGAACGTAATGTCTTACGACCAGCGGGGGCATCCTCCGTTAGTACTATATACCATTTGCTACATGATGGAGTCTCAGGAGACATGGATGACCTGCTTAAAACATGGGAGCAGGACTTGGGGCTAGAAATCTCTGAGGATATGTGGAATGACATTTGGGAAAATGCTAGAAGAATTGCTATCTGTAACAGAACTCAGGCTATCCAACTAAAGATACTTCATAGGGCCCATATAGCTCCGGCTCGACTGGCAAAATTTAAGGCAGGAGCATCTCCAATGTGTCCTAAATGCAAAATAGAGGTGGGTACTCTTGTACATTGTCTGTGGACTTGTCAGAAAATCCGCAGATACTGGACTAAAGTGGCAAATACCCTGACAGAAATTTTAGGAACAGAAATTAGGGTGGACCCTGTATCTCTCCTTTTGGGCTTTTGGAACCTCTCCTCTCTGGATATGCATGGGAAGAGACTATTTTCTATTCTCTCTTTCTGTGCAAGGAAAAATATTTTGGTGAACTGGGTGGCTGAGGGCCCCCCTGGACTTTCAAATTGGCACAGATTAATTATGGAATATATCCCCCTTGACTTCCTCACAAATATGGTGCACCGAAAGACTGAATTATTTTATAAAATATGGCAGCCCTTTTTGAATTATATAAATGCAGATATTTCGGCTATCCTAACAAGGGCTTTTATTTAGTGAAGATTTCAGACCCGGCTGCTCCGGGGCCCCTTGGGAGAGGAATCCTGCGCGAATATGGGTTTTATTATATTTGATGTTTATACATTCCGAGCATGTAAGAGACTTAGGTATACACTCTGGTTAGTTATAGGTTAGATTAGTAGAAAGTTGAGTTTTTTTTTCTTTCTTTTTACGTTTCATTTTTTTCTTTTTTTGTTTTCTTTCTTTCTCTTTCTTTGTTAAATTATGACTATTGTATATATGATTTAATTGTACATCAATGTTTGTATTTGAGAGTTTTGTTTATTTTTGTAAATTTGCAAAAATGTTAAATTTCAATAAAAATATCTAAAAAAAAATGATATAGAAGATGGTATTAGTAATAACATTAGCAAATTTGCTGATGATACTAAGCTGGGTGGCAGGATGAAATGTGAGGAGGATGTTAGGATATTACAGGGTGACCTGGACAGGTTAGGTGAGTGGTCAGATGCATGGCAGATACAGTTTAATGTGGATAAATGTATGGTTATCGACCTTGGTGGCAAGAACAGGAAGGCAGATTACTACGTAAATGGAATCAATTTAGGTAAAGGGGCAGTGCAAAGAGATCTGGGTGTTCTTGTACACCAGTCAATGAAGGTAAGCATGCAGGTACAGCAGGTAGTGAAGAAGGCTAATAGCATGCTGGCCTTCATAACAAGAGGGATTGAGTATAGAAGCAAAGAGGTTCTTCTGCAGCTGTACAGGGCCCTGGTGAGACCACACCTGGAGTATTGTGTGCAGTTCTGGTCTCCAAATTTGAGGAAAGACATTCTGACTATTGAGGGTGTGCAGCGTAGGTTCACGAGATCAATTCCTGGAATGGCTGGGCTACCTTACGCTGAAAGACTGGAGCGACTGGGCTTGTATACCCTTGAGTTTAGAAGACTGAGAGGGGATCTGATTGAGACACGTAAGATTATTAAAGGATTGGACACTCTGGAGGCAGGAATCATGTTTCCGCTGATGGGTGAGTGCCAAACCAAGAGGACACGGCTTAAAAATACGGGATAGACCATTTAGGACAGAGATGAGGAGAAACTTCTTCACCCAGAGAGTGGTGGCTGTGTGGAATGCTCTGCCCCAGAGGGCAGTGGAGGCCCTGTCTTTGGATTAATTTAAGAAAGAGTTGGAAAGAGTTCTCAAGGATAGTGGAATCAAGGGTTATGGAGATAAGGCAGGAACATGATACTGATTAAGGATGATCAGCCATGATCATATTGAATGATGGTGCAGGCTCGAAGGGCAGAATGGCCTACTCCTGCACCTATTGTTTATGGTCTATTTGGTGTTATTATAGTTGATAGGAGCGGGAGTACTTGCAACTTCAGCAGAGGCATTAAACGGATGGTTGTCAGTCAACCGTCTGTCCCACACTTGGTCCCATTGACTTACTGATGTTATTCTGTGTATATAACAAACAGGTGTTCAATCTGACACCACTCATTTGTGATCTTCCACCACCCGCCCCATCATTACGAATATCTTGATTAATGCCCTATGTCTACAGAAATAGTTAACACCTCATAGGAAGTCCTTCTTCTGAGAGAAGCAGGGCTTTTGTAAACAACACACTTGCATCATTAGAATTCTGTGCCTTATGGTCCTGCTCCACAATGACCTGATGATGAAGCAGCGTTTCGAAAGCTAGTGCTTCCACATACACCTGTTGGACCATAACCTGATGTTATGTGATTTTTAACTTTGTCTACCCCAGTCCAACACCGGCTCCTCAAAAATCATCATTAGAATTGCCATTTTAACTGCGGGCTCAACTAAGGCCAAACATTCTTCTATTTGCCAACAGTGGATGATAAGCACAAGGTTCCCATTGTTCCCATAGAACCCATTCAAGGTTTTTAAATTCCCTCAAATTGTTCATCTCTCAGATTTAAAAAAACAGACTGCTATTCAGATTCCACATCAAAGACAGTTAATCCTCTATTTTTCCAAACAGGCAAACAGATTACTTTAGTTGTTTCAACTCAGCAAACCTCTATAATTCTATTGCAGTAGCTGTGTGGAAATGTCAATACAGATTTCTATTGAAACTACACAACCAGATGCAACTTTTTTAAGACATGAATAGAAACTGCTGGAAAAACTCAGCAGGTCTGGCAGCATCTATAGACAGAAATCAGACTTAATGTTCCAGGTCGAGTGACCCTTCCTCAGAACTCTCGTTTTTTGTTTGCTAAGCTGCAGCATATGAGTTAATCAGAGCAGTCCAGAAAGGGTTTTCTTATACGCTCAGGTGATGACATAATTATCAGCAAAGTAGTGGAAATGGTTGTCAATGGAGCTATCAATTCAGCACTTGCAGAAAAATAATCTGATCACTGATGCTCAGTTTGGGTAAGCCAAGGCCACTTCAATTCTAATTGTATTATAGCTTTAGGTTCAAATATAGTCAAAAGAGTTGAACTTTAGAGGTGAGGTGGGAGTTACTAACCTTGACATCAGCACCACTTATGACATTAAGGAGCCCTACAAAGACTGAAAGATGTCGCCTGGGTTGGAGGGTTTAAGCTATAGGGAGAGGATATATAGGCTGGGGCTATTTTCCCTGGAGCATCAGAGGCTGAGGGGTGACCTTAATAAACAGGAAAACAAAATCATAGTTATTATAACCTATTTATTCTCCAAAAAGGAAAAAGATCAGATTATTAATTACTAATATGCAAACTTAAACAATATCCCCTTCAGATCCAAACATAAAGCCCTATCAATGCAGTCTTCTAATCTGAGAATAGGGTATGAATCTGTCTTTGTGACTGCCTTCACTTTCCTGTAATCTATGCATAATCTAACTGAACCGTCTGGTTTAGGAATCAGTACTACAGGAGAACTTAGGTTTCTCAGACGTGGTTTGATCGATTGATTCTGCAACTTGTATTGAACTTGTTTTTTTGGCCTGTTTCTTTGGGTATAACTGATATGGGTTTTGTTTTACCGGGTCTGAAATACCTAAACCCTGGTCGTGGTTGGTTAGTGTGATGCATCCAAGTGTATCTTTGCAAGCATCTTTGTCCTGAGCAATCTCATTATGTCTCTCTACTGATCTTTCTCCAGCTACGAAAATGCAGTGTCTGAGTTCTTTTAATTTCTCTGAATTTGTTAATCTAACAGTAGGAAGTTCACTTTGGAAATTGTCCAGTTCTCTTTGGCTCATCATTTTTTGACATATCCTCCTCTACTGTACCTACAATTTGCCATGCCTGTTTATTCTCATCTTCTCTATGATTGTACTGTTGCAACATGTTCACATCACACAATCATTTTTTTTTCCCTATGAACAGGTGTATCAATTAAATATGTGACCTGACAAACCCTTTTAATTTGTGTTCTGATGAAAAGACACCAGACTTGGAATGTTAACTCTGCTTTTTTCCCACAGATGCTTCTAGACCTGCTGAGTTTTGCCAGCAATTTCTGTTTTTGTTTCAGATCTCCAGCATCCACAGTTCTTTGGTATAACCTTTTTAATTACTTTGTAGTTTGCTTTTGCTGGGTCACCATGTAAAGGCAACAGCACCAAGACTTTATCTGCTGCTTTAAACATTTTGGTTCTCTCATCTTTGAATAAGTTGATTAAGGATAGTCAGCACAGTTTTGTGAGGGATAGGTTGTGCCTCAGAAACGTTATTGAGTTCTTTGAGAAGGTGACCAAACAGGTGGATGAGGGTAAATCGTTTGATGTGGTGTACATGGGTTTCAGTAAGACATTCGATACGTTTCCCATGGTAGGCTATTCCACAAAATACGGAAGTGTGAGATTGAGGGTGATTTAGTGGTTTGGATCAGAATTTAGCTAGCTGAAAGAAGACAGAGGGTGGTGGTTGATGGGCAATGTTCTTCCTGGAGCTTAGTTACTAGAGGTGTGCCATAAGAATCTGTTTTGGGTCTACTGCTGTTTGTCATTTTTATAAATGACCTGGATGAGGGCATAAAAGGATGGGTTAGTAAATTTGTGGATGACACTCCGCTCAGTAAAGTTGTAGATAGTGCAGAATGATGTTATAGGCCACAGATGGATATAGGTAAGCTGCAGAGCTGGGCTGAGGGGTGGCAAATGGAGTTTAATGTGGAAAAGTGTGAGGTGATTCATTTTGGAAGGAGCAACAGGAATGCAGAGTACCAGGCTAATGGTAAGATTGTTGGTAGTGTGGATGAGCAGAGAGATCTCGGTGTCCATGTACATAGATTCCTGAAAGTTGCCACCCAGGTTGATAGGATTGTTAAGAAGGCATACGGTGTACTAGCTTTTATTAATAGAGGGATTGAGTTTCGGAACATGAGGTCATTCTGCAACTGTACAAAATTCTGGTGCAGCTGAACTTGGAGTATTGCATACAGTTCTGGTCACCACATTATAGGAAGGATGTGGAAACTTTGGAAAGGGTTAAGAGGAAATTTACTAGATGTTGCCTGGTATGAAGGGAAGGTCCTACAAGGAATGGTTGAGGGACTTGGAGCTGTTTTCATTGGAAAGAAGAAGGTTGAGAGGTGACTTAATTGAGACATACAAGATAATCAGAGGGTTAGATAAGGTGGACAGTGAGAGCCTTTTTCCTTGGATGGTGAAGGCTATCACAAGGGGGCATAGCTTTAAATTGAGGAATGATAGATATAGGACAGATGTCAGAGGTAGTTTCTTTACTCAGAGAGTAGTAGGAGCTTGAAACACATTGCCTGCAACAGTAGTAGATTTGCCAACTTTAAGAGCATTTAAATGGTCATTGGATAGCTATATGGATGAAAATGGAATTGTGATGGGCTTAGATGGGCTTCAGATTGGTTTCACAGGTCAGCGCAACATTGAGGGCTGAAGGGCCTGTACTGTGCTGTAATGTTCTATGGTTTATCTGCCCATTCTTTCATCTTGTTTTGGCAAGTTTTTAGATATTCCTATCCAATTCTACATGTTCCTGTTAACCTTTGAGAAATGTGAATACGTACTGTAACATTGAAGATTAATTTTTCAGGTTTAGCAATTGGCCATAAGCAGATTTAATTGTCCTCTTATTCATGGTCAAAAACTAATTTGAATGGGCTGAAACCAATGGATTCTTTTGGAGAATCTCTGGTTTCAAAAATAAGAAAAGAGAACAATTTAAGGATAACATGATAGCTCGGTAGTTAGCACTGCTACCTCACAGAGCCAGGGACTCAGGTTTAATTCCACCCTCAGGCAACTGTTTGTGTAGAGTTTGCACGTTCTACCCATATCTGCATAAGTTTCCTCCAGGTGCTCCGATTTCCTCCCACATTCTAAAGTTGTGTAGGTTAGGTGGATTAGCCATTGGAAATGCTGGGATGCAGGGATAAAGTGAGATGGGAGGGTGGGTCTGGATGGGATGCTGTTTGGAGGGGCGATGAGGATTGGGCTAATTAGCCTGCTTCTATACAACATAGGAATGGAAGTAAGGCCATTTGGCCCATCGCGTTCACTCTGCCATTCAATCATGGCTGATGGGCATTTCAACGCCACTTACCCGCACTCTCCCCGTAGCCCTTAATTCCTTGCGAGATCAAGAATTTATCATCTCTGCCTTGAAGACATTTAACATTCCAAACTGTAGGGATTCTATGATTGTATAAACTCTTTTTGCAATCCTTTGGACACTTGTAACAATAGGCTTTGGCCCTGGTTCCGAGAGTTTAGTGATGCCTCTCCAGTGCGCCTTCTGTCTGTGGATGGTCCGCAGTCAATTCTAATTGGTTAATCCCTCAACTACCGATGATATTTTGAAAATCTTTTGATATAAAATTTAATCCTTGGCCAAACTGTACTTCCATTGGTAGACCAAATTGTGAGAGTTTTACCACAACAACTTTAACTTTGATTGTTCTTAAGAGAAAAGCTTCTGGAAATCAAGTAGTCTTATCCAAAATAGTAAGGAAATATTCATTTCCAGCTTTCATTTTAAGTAATTGTGCTACACAACCCACTAGTACATGACTGAATAGTTCCTCCAAAAACTGGTATAGGAATCAAGGATACAAGAACAAAAACAGAGTTCAATGACTTTAGGGCATGAACTCTACAATGTCCTCGCCTCCATCGCTACAAACTAGGCCTTGTAATCACATAGTCTGCTATTGTGCTCAAACCATTCTTAACCACTAGCAGTCTTCATTAACAGCCATTCACACCTAGCCAAATCGATATCCACCCCTTTATCTGTCCAACTGTTTCTCTCTGTATTTGGACTCTATTGTTTACTCCCCCCCCCCAACGCGAGTGGACCCTATCCTCTGCATAAAATCTGACATTTTCCTTGTGTCCTTCAGTTCTGAAGAAAGGTCACCAGACCTGAAACTTTAACTCTGATTTCTCCTCACTGATGCTGCCAGACTGCTGACTTCTTCCAGTAGTTGTTATTTTTGTTTCTGATTTACAGCATCTGCAGTTCTTCTGGTTTTTATTTAGGAATCAGGAATGCTGGTTTAACTAGACATTGAAGTTTATCTACAATCTGACAAGTATGACACAGTTTACAAAACTGCACTATGTTTTTATGCAGTCTTGGTCAGGAAAATAACTTTTTGTAGATACCTGAACTGTCTGAATTCATATGTGCCCTGGTGTGGAAATCTCATGTGCTACTGCAATTCTTCGTCTGCAGGTCTGTAAGGGGTCTCCACTTCCTCATTTGCATCTGAAACACCTTTGGCCTGTACCTCAGTATGAGCTGACTGTGCTCATTTATTTAATTCAGAATCTGCTTTTTGTGCCATCATTTGAGATATTATATCAAACACTCCACCTGGATTATCTTCATTTTTCAGGAAAGTTTCAGCTATCCTTTCACTTGCTTGAGATGCCACATTGACTCTTATTGATAGATTTTGTTTTACCACTGCCCTAATTAACACACATGAAGGAAGGATACCAGGAACTGTTCCGGTCATTATTCTGTTTCACGTACCTCTGTGAGGCATTCTGTAATTATCAGTGAAGCTATTACCTTTAATCCTGCCAAATTATTACCCACAAGTAAATCTATTCCGTCTACAGGGAATGATTTTACTACTCTAACCATTACCTCTTCTGATAATGTTACATTCTTGTTGTACTTTATATAATAGAACCAGAATCTCCACCAAACCCATTTATTAATACCTTAGCTCCCATCAAACTCTCTGAAGAGAAAATCAGTTCTTTCTCAAATAAAAATGATTGTGTTGCCCTTTCATATGGTTATGGGTTGAGCTACCTTACCTGAGGAAAAAGAAGTCATCATTTCTTTTGACACAAATCCTGCATCCCTCTCAGCTACCTGACAACTTTCTTTACTCATGATGGGATTCATCTCCGGCCTTTCTGTTAGGGGTAGAGCTACAACCGGTTCATGGTATAATTTTTTTGTGTTCCAATCTCTGATTCATTTTTACTAACTCCTATAAGTACCATGGATTTAGCTTGCAACGTCCAACATTCTGAACACGTGGTTCAATTTTGCTATGATGGAAATATTTAAGCTTCCAAATGTCATTTCCACCCTCAGCAGTTTCCATCTTAATTCAAGGAGGAGCGTTTAAAAAATGTCCATTCTCGATCCTTACTACTTGTCTTCCTTTTTCTCTTCCACTCTTTACTTTCTCAATTTCCGATGGTGACAGGAAAAAAATGTTATGGATGAATTTGGAATCATCATCCCTTATTGCTGTTTGTCTTGCAGTTACTACCCTTTGGTCTTCTACATGGGTTTTGATTACAGATGAGAAGGAAGCTTTAAATCCTTCTTAAAAAAATTCTCTGAGAGCATCAAAAGTACTTTCAGTCTTTAATGCTCCTATTCAGTTATGAAGATTATTCTGGTTAATTCTTTCAAACTCGGTATGAGTTTATCCAAGCTGTTTCCTTAAGTTCTGAAACCTCTGCTTGTATGCTTCTGGAACCATCTCATGTGGACTTGGGGTAGACATGTACAACTCATCATAATCTCTAGAATCTTCCTTTGACAGAGATGCATACATCCCCTGTGCTTTGCTAGTTGATTGGACCATGCAAAATCAATCTGCTTTAGGCCATTTCATTTGTTGCTGTCTTCTCACACAAAATGAAAATGGCTTCCACATCCTTCAAATTTTTGCCAAAGCCTGCATGACCTTAAATATTTCCTTACTGAATCATGCATTATGATGAAAACCATTTCTTTCACATTTTCCCAAACTTCTGGCTTAGATTGCCAAAACTGCATCGTTTTTATTTTAAATCCTTGTTCTGTCTCTCTTTTCTCCCTTTGTTTCTCTTTTTCTTCCCTTTTTCTTTCTTTCCTATGTGGGATTGTTTTCTTTAAATTTCTAACACTCTTTGTAATTCTCTTTCTTTTTCGTTTCCTTTGTTTTTGAAATTCAGTGCAGTGGGGAAGAGGTGCTATTTGCTATTTTTTTCCAGTGGTTCATAGTTTGTAAAGACTATTTCCAATAGTTAGCAGGACTAATAAATAAGTCCCTAGAGGAGTTAATATTATTTGATATCATGTGTCTGATGGATTAGTTTAAAGGGGTTAAATCGCTGCAGGGAGAAAGTGAGGTCTGCAGATGCTGGAGATCAGAGCTGAAAATGTGTTGCTGGAAAAGCACAGCTGGTCAGGCAGCATCCAAGGAACAGGAAATTCGACGTTTCGGGCATAAACCCTTCATCAGGAACCCTTCCTGATGAAGGGCTTATGCCCGAAACGTCGAATTTCCTGTTCCTTGGATGCTGCCTGACCTGCTGCGCTTTTCCAGCAACACATTTTCAGCTTAACTCGCTGCAGGACAGCTCAAAGCAGTGGCATGCTATTCCTGCTCTCTGTAGGAAGCCAGGAACATTTCCAGGGTCAGCATGTAAGGAAGTGTCTCCTGCTGTATCTCCTAGAAGACTAGGTTTTGGAGCTGGAGCAATGCCGGGACAGCATGCTTGCTCAGTGGTTAGCACTGCTGCCTCACAGCGCCAGGGACCTGAGTTCAATTCTAGCCTCGGGTGACATGTGGAGTTTGTGCATTCTCCTGTGCCTGCGTGGGTTTCCTCCAGGTGCTCCGGTTTCCTCCCACAATCCAAAGATGTGCAGGTCAGGTGGATTGGCCATAGTATTTGAGGATCTGTAGATAAGGTGCATTAGTCAGGGGTAATTAGGGTAGAAGAATGGGTCTGGGTGGGTTACTCTTTGGAGGACTTGTTAGGCCAAAGGACCTGTTTGCACATTGTTGGGATTCTGTGATCTGCGAGGCAGAGCGTGTCATGGATAGCACGTGCACAGGTGGTCACTTAGTAAGCTAAAGCTCCACAGACAGGAAGAGCAAAAGGTGAGGCAGACAGTGCAGGTGCCTCCCATTACTATGCCTCTGCAAAGTAGATATATTGTTTTGGATACTGTTGAAGGGATTGGCCTCCGCAGACAATAACAGCAGCCAAATTTGTTGCACCATAACTGGCTCTGCTGCACAGGGGAGGAGTTAAAAAGTGTGGGAATACAATAGTTATCGGTGATTCAGTTGTAAGGGGAAATAGACAGGCATTTCTGTGACCACAAATGAGACTCCAGTTCAGTCAAGGATGTCTCAGAGCAGCTACAGGACACTCTGGAGGGATCGATGAACAGTTACTGGTCATGTTACATTGGTAGAATGGCATAGATAAACAGAAGAATGGGGTCCTAAAAGCAGAATGTTAGGAGTTGGGAAGTAAAAATCACTACCTAAAATAGTGATCTCAGAATCACTAGCCACATGCTAGTCAGGATAGAAATAGCAGAATATATCAGATTAAAAAGTGACTAAAATGATGATGCGAGAGGAGGGTTTCAGATTCCTGAGGCATTGAGACTGATTCTGGGAAGATGGGACCACTAGAAACAAAGTTATACCTTGGCATGACTGAGACAGTTGACCTTTGGGGGATATTGCTAGAGTGGCTGGGGAGCGTTTAATATAAAATGGCAGTGGCATAGGAACCTCTATAAGGAGTCAGAGGAAAGGGAGTCAAGGTCAATAGATGGAAAGGGGAATAAGAAGTATGATAGAGAACTCAAGAGCCAGAATCAATCAGGCCCACAGTGAAAAATAATTGGAATTGGACAATTAAAGCTAAAGAGACAATTTTAGGGCTTTGTACTTTGATGTGTGGACTATTTGCAATACAGTAGATTAATTAACCATGCAAATATCTTAAAATAGGTAAATGATATAGTTGGGGTTACAGAGATATAACTGCATGGTGATCAAAGATGGGAACTGAATCTAAGGGGTATTCAGTATTTAGGAAGGATAGGCAAAAAGTAAAAGACAGTAGAGTTGCATTAGTGATTAAACATAATATAAGGAAGGAAGTGAGCTCCAACAATGTGCAAACTGTTTGGTTAGAGCTGAAAAACACCAAGGAGCAAATGTTATGGACTAGGCCAGACCTCTCAAAAACATTTTGAAGCAGGTGGCCCAGACCGAAACTTTGCTATTTGTTTTAGGTAGTGTATAGTGGATATTTCCGGAGTAAATTGACTGGTTTGAGTGCCAAGTTTTAAACAAAGTTTATTTAAAAAATTATTGAATGAAACATGAGGAACAGAAAACAGAATACTGGATCACTTATCCTATCCAAACCCGACTTAATAATGTTGTTCTGAAAGTACTTGCAATAGCCCCAATATGTACATTCCTTAGCACAAACAGTAAAAATGACACAGGCAGCTTACAGTTCGAGGTCAGAAGGGCAGAAGGCAAGAGATAGAGAGAGCTTCCAGTTTTCACTGTGACTTTTACTCAACTAACCCTCGAACAGAATTGAACTCCACTGCTAGAGAGATCGCCACACACTCTCTTGACTATACCAATTCATCAAAGGACTTTTCAAGCTTTTTGCCTGAAGCACTATATGTTCGGGTAAACAAAACGCCCAATGAACCATTCAAACTGCAGACACGGAGTCTGGCCAATTACCCCCTCTCTGAAAAAAAACTCAATGGCATAGCAGAATTGTGACCCAAAAAACATTAGTAGGGGTTGTACAGAGAACGTGTTGCTGGAAAAGTGCAGCAGGTCAGGCAGCATCCAAGGGGCAGGAGAATCGATGTTTCGAGCATGAGCCCTTCTTAAGGGTTTATGCCCGAAACGTCGATCTCCTGCTTCTTGGATGCTGCCTGACCTGCTGCGCTTTTCCAGCAACACATTTTCAGCTCTGATCTCCAGCATCTGCAGACCTCACTTTCTCCTAGTTGTACAGAGAACACAAACTGGAGGGGTAATGTTGGGAATGGCATTAAACAGGAAATTACAGATGCATTAAATTATGGAACGTCTGCAATTAGTATGAATTGATATAGATTGGTCAAATCAAATTTGTAATGGTACTGTAGAGGAGGGTTTCCTGGAGTGTATACAAGATGGATTGTTGGACCAATACATGGAGCCAACTAGAGAACAGGTGACTTTAGACATGGTATTTTGCAATGAGAAAGGAATTGGCAGTCTCATTGTGCAAGGCCCCTTGGGGATGAGCAACCATAATATGACTGGGTTCCTCATCAAGATGGACAGGTGATTCTGAGACTAGTATCCTGAACTGAAGTAGAGGAAATTATTATTGTTTGAGGCATGAGTTGCATTTGATAGATTGCTGAAGGGGATAGATTGCTTAAGGTTACTTAGGGTTGAAAAGCAATGGCAAGCATTCAAAAGAGTGTATGGGAGAACTGCAACAATTGTTCATCCCTATCTTGCACAAAAGTAAAAAAGGAACCGTCTCTCGTATGGGAAACTGATAGCAAAGGTAAGAGCATGAGCAATCCAAAGAAAAAAAAACTCATTAATATTTCCCCCCTCAGTCTCCTCTGCTCAAAGGAAAACAAACCCAATTTGTCCAATCTCTGTTCATAAGGAAAAACATCAGTCCATGCAAAATCCTGGAAAATTCCCTCTGCAACATCTTCAATACAGTATAGACTCCAGAACTGCACACAATACTGTGGCCTAACCAACTTTTTATTTCAGTTCCAGTATAACCTTTCAGTTCTCAAACTGTATGCCTGGGCTAATAAAGACAAGTATTCCACATACCTTTTCAACCACTTAATCTACATGTCCTGCTACCATAAGGAACTGGTTTACGTATATACCAAGGTCCCGCTGATCCTCAATGCTTCTCAAGGTCTTGCCATTCATCACATATTCCCTTCTCTTATTTGTCCTGCTCAAGTGCATCACTCCACACTTATCCAGGTTGAATTCCATTCACCACTGATCAGCAAATCTGACCAGTCCATCTATATTGTCATGTAATTTTTTTTATTCACTTGTGGGATGTGGGCATCACTGACTGGTCAGCATTTATTGCCCATGCCTAATTGCCCTTAAAAAGGTGGTGATGAGCTGCCTTCTTGAACCTCACAGTTCATGTGATATAGGTAGACGCAAATGCTCTTAGGGAGAGATTTCCAGGATTTTGATGCAGGCTAAGGCATTCCTTCTCACTATTTACCACCGCACTAATTTTTGTATCATTCCTGAACTTGCTTAATAACCTCCTGCATTCAAATTTAAATTCTTTATGTATACCACAAAAGCAAGGGCCCCAACACTGATCCCTGCAGAAACCCACTGGATACATACTACTAGTCACAAAAAACATCCATTGATGTTTCCTGCCTCTCAGCCATTTGTGGATCAAAATAGCCAAATTTCTTTGGATCTCAAGGGCTGTCAGCTTTGCTATCAGTCTCTCATGTGGGATCTTGTCAAAAGCCTGACTGAAGTCCAAGCAGACGTTAGGTGTAGGTTTGCTCGCTGAGCTGTACTCCAAGTATTGCCTTCCATCTGCAAACCTGAAAAATTTTGAAAAGTTTTGTCAAGTTGCTCAGATATGACCTCCCTCTATCAAAATTCTGCTGACTGTTCTTGATTAATCCCTGCCTCTCTAAGTGCAGATTAGTTCTGTCCTTCAGAATTGCTTCCATTTGTTTCCCCACCACTGAGGTTAGACTGATTGGCCTGTAGTTTGCTGATTTTTACCCTTGCTGTCTCCTTGAATGATGGCACCGCACTGGCTGTCTTCCAGTCCTCTGACACCTCACCTATGATCTATGTCTCACTAAAGTATTAAATCGATCTTCCGCAAAAAAAACGCACATTTTTCTTCAAGTTATAAAAATAACCTGGTTCATCCTCTGTAAAAAAAGGATCCAAATTTCCATTTCCCAGTTTATGTTTCAAATATGTTGTTCTTTAGTAGGAATTCAAAATAGAAAAAATTTACACAAAAATGTGACAAAATTATAACAGGGAGTAAGACTTGACAGAGTTAGGGTTTTAAAGTGTTTGCAACTTAGTACATTTAATATCATAAGTGTCTTCCAAAATGAAAATATACAATATTGAAAATACTAGTACACTATCTCAGCAAATTGAATCAAATGATTGTCAATGTGCTGGAACATTTTATGAAAACAAAATATTTCAGGAATGCTTTTCTGAATGTATGGAGCCTGAGAAATTGGCAGCATTGGTGTATTTTTACTTTCTTCAGACTGGTTACCTTAAATGAGAAAATAATAAAGGTTGATAGGCAGAAGGGCTTATTTGAACAAAGCTTTATGGTCCTTTGATTTTAAAAAAAAGTATAGTCCTTGAATATATAGAACATTGTGTTGGGGAGATTGCAATGTGTGAAGTGCTCCTGAAAATAAAATCAGGATGGTGACTATGTGATGAAAATAAAGTTTGCATGTAGCCGTATGCTCGTTATTGCTGCATAGAGATCATGTGCTTCATCTCCCCATAGCAAAACCATTTAAGAGTCCCAGAAAGTTTTGTTGGTGGGATTAGCAGGTAAATGCTTAATATAATCAAATCATATTCCTCTGCTACAGTTTTAAGACAACTGTCATTGAGTGAAAGCTTTTCAACTGGTAGACAAAGAACGTCATCCAAATACATTAGGCATTATATTGCTCACCTTGCCAGCAATACTGTTGCAATTGTAACAAGGTCAGCCAGGTGGATCTCATAGAATATAAGTTCTCTGAATGGGGTTGTTAATCTGGGAGAAAGTGAGGACTGCAGATGCTGGAGAGTCAGAGTGGAAAAGTGTGACGCTGGAAAAGCACAGCAGGTCAGGCAGCATCTGCGGATCAGGAGAGTTGACGTTTCAGGCATAAGCCCTTCGCCAGGAAAGGAGGTGGAAGGGGCCTGAGAGATAAATAGGAGGGTGGGGCTGGGGGAAAGGTAGATGGGAAGGCAATTGGTGGATGCAGGTTGATGGCGATTGTGATAGGCCGGGGAGCGTGGAGCGGTAGGTGGGAAGGAAGATGGACAGGTCAAGAGGGTAGTGCTGAGTTGGAAGGTTGGATCTGGGATGAGGTTTATCTGGGCCAGTCAAGGAGGCCTGGCTGAAATATATAAACAGGTGTGTCAGACATCCTGTCATTTTGAAAGCTGGCGCTGAGGGAGTTGGATCAGTGTCAAGGACTTTCCACGTTTAATTAAAGGGTGACTTGGTAACAAGATACTGGCATCTGTGAAGTTATTTCAGTGGCAACGGGAGTAAAGCATGCCCTGAACATACTCGTTACAACAGTCCTCCTTGAACTAGGGTAAGCATTGCTTGTATTATGCCATTATTTGGGAAGCTTGACTTGTTTGACTCTACAGTCAAAGACTGGATCCAATATGTGGGAAGAATGCAAATGACATTCGAGGTGGATAAAATGCAATGAATAATTCTTCTGACAGCTTATAGACCTTTCTGTTATTAGGAACCTAACTTGCCCTGAGCAAAAGACACAAACCTTTCAAGAGTTGATGGATTTAGTTTAGGAATATTACAACCTCTCCCCTAATTCTCAGATGCTATTGTTATTACTTGGCAGTTTAAGAACCAGGAGAAGCCATATTGGGATTTTTGACTAGGGTTAAGACAACTGCCAAAGGCATGTGACTTTAACCCTTAATGAGATGCTGAGAGACCATTTGGGTATGTGAGATTAATGATGTAACCATGCAAAAAGCCTACTAACTGTAGCCCAACTGGGTTTCAACCATGCACTACAACTGGCTTTATCATTGGAAAATGTGCATATGAGCTGCAGGGTATTCCGATGGAACTGGACACCCTCACCATCTGACTGAGGCTGGGGAACACCACTTGAGTGAAGGCAATTACATCACCTCACTCAGGACATATCCTGAACAGACAGACTCTAGGTCAGCCCACAGCAAAATCCTAAAACAAGCTTTGACCAAATGGTCAAAATTTTCTTCAAGATCCAGGACAGTAAGCCATTGTGTTACTTCATTTATGAACATTGGGACTCTTTTGCTGACTCAAATCCACTTATCAGCAGCAGAAGAGTCCGACTAGATCTGTACTGAGTAAGAGAACTCATAGACCAGTATCCTGGAAGTTCACCTAGGTCTAGTTGGAACTGTTAAATTGATTTTGATTCGGATGTTGCTAAGCAATCAAAATGAATATTTGGTTAAATGGTCACCAGTTCTAATGGAGTTTGATACCGGTGCGGCTGTTGCAATGATCATAGAACCAGTATTTAACACAACTTGCTCTGGTCTACAACCTTTAAGTTTGTGCAAGGCTCTGACCAGAGAGAGAGATTGTGCAAAATATTTTCGAGCAACTCTGTACTGATGAACAACAGGCAAATGGTAACCGTAATCTTGACGAGGGCGCTTCTTCACTCCTCCAGCTTTTCCATTAGTAGTGGTATTTGGCATATAATATATTTATGGGGGGATGTGGTGTGTTTGCATTTTGCTTTCATTAGCCATCACAGAAAGCTATTGGATGCCATATGTCTGTGATAAAGATTGTTTAGTCTATAGTACATGCTTCCTACTCCTGATAGTTTTTGCGTACCAATTAATATGTCCTCTTACACTGTAGATATGTATTTTGTAGTAAGTAGTGACAGTAGACAGCTGTACTGGGTGATGGGCTTTGTGGCATAATTCACTATTCATTACATAATATGAAAATTTCTATTACATAAAATTTTTAAAAATTAGAGGTTGTTCTGGCATTATTCTCCTAAAAGAACTGGTGGAATGGATTTTACGTCCTCCTTAGCTTTGTACTGATCTCAGCCAGGTCCCAGGATCTGTCATATGTAGAGCACCACTGGGCTCCTCATTCAGATCAGGGCAATTTGTGTGATGTTGAAACATGCTTCTGACCAAATTTTTGTTCATTATTTTTAGTTAATTCTGACCTTGTCAGCAATCTTATCTGGTGCACTGTCCACTGCCCAGACGTTGTAACTCCATCAAGATTAGAGTGGTGCTGGAAAAGCACAGCAAGGCAGGCAGCATCCGCAGAGCAGGAAAATTGACGTTTCGGGCAAAAGCCCTTCATCAGGATTGAGCTACTCCATCTAAATACCTCACCATGTTTTGCACTGTTTACTGGAATCATAGCCTGGAACAGGAGTTTTCCATAACTTTACTCAGCTCCTTGAATTTTAGAGACTGAGATGTAATGGAAGCTATGTTTTCCTCATTCTCAATGTCTCTCATTTAAACTGTCTGTGGCATTTTGTCTGCTGGCCTAACTTGTAAGTTACTCAGCTTGTACAAAATGTATGTCCTTTCTGGAAGCACTGTGCATTAGTGGGACTGCTCTGCAGTCTCGTCATTGCCCTCGTCTTCTAATAAACCTATCTGGCAATTTCAAGTTGGCTGTAAGTCGTTGACAGTTCAGAAGAGCCTTACGCCAAATGCATATAACACACTGAAAGCCAGGTGGGTTACCTGTGTACTAGTTGCTTTGTAACCTTCATTTTGTTTTTACTTACCTGGTAAATAGGCTGCCATTTTTATTTGCCACTGGCTAAGTCTTTCCAGCTTTGGAAATTTTTTTTATTACTTATCCATGAGGGCAGTGCTGACTGGCCAATATTTATTGCCTAGCCTTAAACGTCCAGAGCATGGTTAAGAGTCAACTGCATTCTGTGAATGTGGTGCCATATGTAGGTCCACCCAGGCAAGGAAGGTATATTTCCTTTCCTAAAGGACATTAGTGAACCAGATAATTGTTTTTATAACAGTTGATAGAGATTTGCATGCTTTTTTAAGCTGTTAATTATTCTAGGTTTATTTTTATTGAATTCAAATTTCACCATCTGCTGTGATGAATTCAAACCCATGTCCCCAGAACTCTAGCCTGTGATTCTAGATTAAACGTTCGCCGATATTATCACCATGCAATTACCTCTCCTCAGTTAAAGCTTCAAGAGATGACGTTGCCTTCTATCTGTCTTTACAACATTTCACCTGCCTACTACATTGAGATATTGGGACTGGAGCTTTTTGGAGATTGCTTTAAAATTCTATTATCAAGCTTACAAGCTTGTTCAGGCCTACAGAATTGGACTTTAATTGTAGTTATATTGCAGTGCTTGAAGGTATCACTGTATCATTCAGCACAGAAGGAAGCCAGTCATAGAATCATCAGAAAATATTGAACTGTTCAGATGGTTGTTCAGGCCACGATGCCTATGTAACTTATTGAAAGAACAATCCCACCCATCTGCTATTACTCTATTGACTTGTAGTTTTTGTTTCTCTAGTATAGAGCTGTTTCCCTTTTGAAAGTTGTACGGGATCTATTACCTCTACCCTTTCAGTGCTGGGCAATCTGTACTTTATGAAATGTACCTTACTGTAGAGTTTACAGGAAATACATCCTTGATAAATAAGCTATAATCGAGTCAATGGAGCCTGCAGCATTTTCACACAGTAGTTCAACTGTGAGTCTTACCAGACAGCTGCCTGTTTAGTTGAACGAGTGCTTGTAGGTTTTAGGCTTCTCAGCAAAGTACGTGTGGCTCATGGATGTCAAGGAGTGCTCAGTACACAATTGGAAAGGATTTCCATTTATTGCTGTGGAGTGAGACTGAAGAGGCAGGAGGTCTGCACACCATGCTCGCTCAACTGCACATACATTGAGGCCTTGACAATGCTGCTGCAGTCTTGCTCATATCGGCTATGAGAGGAAGTCTTTATCAGCATGTTACATCTCTGAAGCCCAGATAAACCCTATCTCATGGGAGTGAGACTTATCTCACAGCATCACAGTTCTGCTGCAGTAACTCAATAGCTGGGGATTTTCTGTAGGTGTTATCAAATGATAGTTGATCTGAACATATCAGCCTTTTTGTCAGTTTTCCTGATTGATGATGCTGTTTTCCACCCTGTTTTATCCTTTTTGTTTAAAAATAGATCCTGAGACATTATGGAAGTTAAAATTTGTTCTTTTTCGTTACAAGAGGTATGCTGAGCTACTGCTTAGAAGATATCCTCAATGAATCAGAAACAAGAAAGGAGAACAGGGTGAAGTGACAGAGTGGACTTTGGTCCACTGCGGAATTTCCCCAATGATTTTCCCCACACAGGAATATTGAGACACTGAACACACTTAAGGCTCTTCCCAGGGGACTTGTGTGTGGTTGTACCTATCTTCTCAACCAGAACCAGTTGTAAAAGGGCCAGATAAAATTTAAAATATAAAATTATAATAGAAAAAGCGATTGATGAAAATTTTTAACTGCATATTTAACCCACATTATTCTGAATTAGCGCAGTGGAGTTGATACTGATTAACTGAGAACTAGGACTATGATCTAAGAATACTAAGATCTAGACCTAAGGACTTAGCCTAGAATATTGTGTGTAGTTTTGTTCTCCTTTTCTGAGGAAGGATGTTCTTGCTCTTGAAGCCGAAGGTTTCCCCAGGCTGATTCCGGGGATGGTGGGACTGACGTATGAGGAGAGGTTGACTCGGTTAGAATGGTTTTCGCTACAGTTCAGATGAATGAGGGGGAAATCTCATAGAAACTTACAAAATTCTAACAGGACTAGACAGGGTAGATCTAGGGAGGATGTTCCTGATGGTACATGTGTCCAGAACCAAGGGTCACAGTCTGAGGATTTGGGGTCGACCGTTTAGGATTGAGATGAAGAGACATTTCTTCAACCAAAGAGTGGTGAGCCTATGCAATTCATTACCACAGGAAGTAGTTAATGCTAAAACATTGAATGTATTCAAGAGGCAACTAAATATATCATTGGGGCGAATGGGGTCAAAGATTTGTAGAGAAAGCAGGATTAGGCTATAAAATTGGATGATCAGCCATGATTGTGATGAATGGTAGATCAGGCTCGAAGAGCTGAATGGTGACCTCCTGTGCTGATCTTCTATGTATCTACGTATCCTTTAGAAAACAATGTCTTTCATTCCTTACTTTTGACTACAGAATTTAGTCTTATGAACACTTTGGGAAACCAATAAAAAGATATCGCCAAATGTGCAGATTCCAACCATGGGGAATGACTTTGAGTACTGTACAAGCAGCACGATTTCCCAGTAGAAATACCTTCCAGTGGTCTAGACTTGAATGTAGAGTCAGAGTCATAATATGTCTACTTTTTCTGCTGGGTAGAGAAGATGCATTTTTGATTTTGTGAGCCATACTCATCGGGAAGGTCTCAGGTCTAGCTTTGCTGAATTTGGTGAACTGACTCAAACTAGTTTGAAATATATTCCAGTTATACCTTTACTGTACACAACAGAGTGGGCAGGATTCCCATTTCCATTCTCATCCAGGGATGATGCTGAAAATCTACATGTATAGGTATTGACTACAGCGAGACTTGGGTTGTGCTCTGTTGGGCTTTGTCTTCCAAACTTTAGTGAGTTACCAACATTTGCGGCCCAAATTTACTGTCTTCAGAAGAAGAAGAGCAAGCTTCTTTGTTGATAAGTTAACTAAAGCATTGTTATATGACACATTCCAATCAAGAGAGCATAGGCTGATGCATTATTATCATAAGTTCAATTTGTGACCAGGCCTCTGTATTAGAATGCAGTTTAATGTGGAGTTACACAGGAAGTGTGCACTGTGATAGACCATCCAGAAAGTGGATGCTGCAGAACTTGTAGACTGTTGCAGTTGAGCTGTTTCTTTCACGTCTTCCGTTTGTTCCTTGTTTCTCTTCCTGTCTCTTACTTCCGCTGGAAGAATAAAATGGAGGATTGACTGCCCTGTAGGCTCTGTTTCCTAAAGTCTCATTAACAGTATCATATTTAGTGAAGTCTATTTTACCTCCAATTTCACTCTTGTATCTGAATGAGTTTAAGTATGTAAGAAAAGAGAAACATTCAGCTCCTTATGCATGTTTTACCATCCAGCTACACCATGGATGGTCAACATCATAACCATTTTTATCTGCTTTGGTTCTCCAACACCCACGTGTAACAAACATCTATCAATTTCAGCTTTGAAATTTCCATTTGATACCATCCCTTCAATCCTCAATAGCTTTTCAGGGCAATGATTTTCAGACTTTCACTTCCCTTTGTGTAACTAAGTGCTCCCTGACATCACCATCGTACAAGCTATTTCTGGCTTTAAAATTATACCCTTAAAATTATACTACTTTAGTGACTGTCCTCACCAAAGTACAGAGTTTCTCTCTATCCATTTCTCTCCATGTACCATTTCATACCCTTTCAACATCTTAAATACTTCCATTATATCACCCTTTATTCTTCATTACTCAAGGGATTAGTTGTCTAATCATCCAACCAGCCCTGATAATTTAACACTTGTGGCCTCAGTGTCATTCTGATGAATCTGTGCTGCCATCCATTCCAAGACCAGTGTATCCTTTCCAAGATACTGCAAGTAGAACTGAACATGATATCTTGGGTGGGACCTATGCTTAACTGTACTGTAACTTCCTCATGTTTTTATTCCAGCTCTGCTCACATAAAGGACAATAGTTACACAGTGTGCCGCTGTCATTGTTTCTTTTGCAGTAAGGACTTTGTCTTTTAGACAATCACTGCTAAAAGCCAGTATCCTGCTGTTCTTTAAAGTAGCAGGTTGAGAATCATGGTGCTGACGGTCAAAGGCGCCATGTCCTTTTAACGGTGTTGAGTGGACAATGTGGCATAGGCCAGTTCCTGTTTAGAAGTTTAAAGTTGCCAGTAATAGTTTTACAGAATCCTGTCTTACCTGGTGTAATGAAAAAATGCATACAACTTTATAAATCAGTCATTGTGTCATGACCTCCACATAGCACTGTAGCATCTCAACTTTTTCCACAAGGCTCAATTTATTGTTGCTTAAAATAAATCAGAGTAAAGTTTAACCCCATGTAAGCAATTTCCGGCTTTCGTAGGATTTCTTTTACAATCAGAGTGCTTGAAAGTTACATCTATGGTTAGGTGGGAGGCCCATGGAAAATCTACTGTATCAGTTTTACTGCCCTTCTAAGAATTTCATTCTGAGAAATCTGAAAAGTGAGGCTCTTGTTACACATTTGTATCGGAGGTAAATAGGTGTAAAAAGAAATGAATAATCCTTTTTTGACAACCTTTATTATGCAAAGTATTTTAACTGGCTTATTTCTGTAAAACAAAATCACTCATTAAACACTTACTGAACATCAGAACAATTAGTAATCAACATTCCCAGCTAAAGGTCTTTTTCCACATGATCTCTGCCTTTCAAACTTCTCTTGAATACTCTGTGAATATCAGCTAACCTCATTCTAGGTCATGTATGAATCGCCACATGTAGGCTATGTTTTGAAAGCATCACATCTATGATGTGGCCACCACTAACTTCTGGCATCTGGAATACTATGAAAGTCACCTTACCTTGCTACCCTCTCCATGCCTTAAACAGCTTTTGAAAAAAAGTTTCAATTAAGCCATCTGATCTCTGCCTATTCTTAGTTCTTTCACTTTCCTATTCATGTCAGGGTGGTATCTTAAAGATCAACGTCAGACTGTGGTCAGATTTGTTGCAGAATTATCTGAAAGATCCAGGAGAAGCCTATCAGGACATTGGGAACATCCTGCTCCAGCTTTTATGGTTTTGCAGAGCAGCACAGTAAATTTATTGCTAGGCAGTGGCGAGTTACCAACTAAGGTGAATTGGAGCTTGTTAAATGCTTTATTAAAAGCTAACTCACTTAATTAATATTCATCTTCCAATCTTACCAAATGTGTAGGTTTGCTCACTGAGCTGTAGGTTTGATATCCAGACGTTTCATTACCTGGCTAGGTAACATCATCAGTGGCGACCTCCATGTGAAGCGAAGCTGTTGTCTCCTGCTTTCTATTTATATCTTTCTCCTGGATGGGATTCCTGGGGTTTGTGGTGATGTCATTTCCTGTTTGTTTTCTGAGGGGTTGATAGATGGCATCGAGATCTTTGTGCTTGTTTATGGCGTTGTGGTTGGAGTGCCAGGCCTCTAGGAATTCTCTGGCATGTCTTTGCTTAGCCTGTCCCAGGATAGATGTGTTGTCCCAGTCGAAATGGTGTTTTTTTTCATCCGTGTGTAGGGCTATGAGGGAGAGGGGGTCATATCTTTTTGTGGCTAGCTGGTGTTCGTGTAACCTGGTGGCTGACCTTCTTCCTGTTTGTCCAACGTAGTGTTTGTGGCAGTCCTTGCATGGAATTTTGTAGATGACGTTGGTTTTGTCCATGGGTTGTACTGGGTCTTTTAAGTTTGTTAGTTTTTCTTTGAGAGTGTTGGTGGGTTTGTGTGCTACTAGGATTCTGAGGGGTCTCAGTAGTCTGGCTGTCATTTCTGAAACTTCTTTGATATACGGTAAAGTGGTTACGGTTTCTGGCTGTGTTTTGTCTGCTTGTCATGGTTTGTTCTTGAGGAATCTGCGCACTGTGTTTTTTGAGTATCCGTTCTTCTTGAATATGTCGTACAGGTGGTTCTCTTCTGTTTTTCGGAGTTTGTCTGTGCTGCAGTGTGTGGTGGCTCGTTGGAATAGTGTTCTGATACAGCTTCATTTGCGTGTGTTGAGATGGTTGCTGGTGTAGTTGAGTATTTGGTCAGTGTTTGTCGGTTTTCTGTATATGCAGGTTTGTAATTCTCCCTTGTCCTTTCTTTCTACTGTGACGTCCAGTGGACCTGTGCCTCACCACCCACTTCACTTTCAACAACATAGTCTACAAACAAACCAACGGCACACCCATGGGATCTCCGCTATCAGGATTCATAGCAGAAGCGGTAATACAAAGATTAGAACAAACAGCCCTCCCTACCAATCATCAAACCAAAAATCTGGGTTCTACCTTTGTCATCACAAAACGAAACAAGGTAGAAGAGATATTTAACATCATCAACAACACCCTCACAGGCATAAAGTTCACCAAGGAGGAAAAAACTGACAGCAAACTCACATTTCTGGATGTCCCATCCAGGAGAAAGATATAAATAGAAAGCAGGAGACAACAGCTTCGCTTCACTTGGAGGTCGCCACTGATGATGTTACCTAGCCAGGTAGTGAAATGTCTGGATATCAAACCTACAGCTCAGCGAGCAAACCTACACCCTAAACCTCAACCTGAGCTACAAACCTTCAGAAAACTTGCGCTTACCAAATGTGCTAAACAAACCGGATGTTGACCGTTTTCAACATAGAAATGAGAACAGACATCAGGAAACTGCTGGCTGTCATGAACCTCCATGTTGCTTGGCATCTTAGACCAGATCTATGGTCATTGGAAGCATACACCCCTCATCCATGGATGTTGGCATCCTCTGTTTGCAAATGCCTCATGACTACCATTGACACCTCTTCAGTCCATTGCAGGACATTTAAGAAGTACAACATTGCATTGCTGGACACACTGACAACTAGCATTAAAAAAAAACTATAGGTACACTTTGCTCTCAGCAACAGCACCCAGCTCACAATTGGATCAGGCTGCATCTTATGGCTGTTCAGTTGCTAGCTTAATGATCACTCACCAGCATCTGCCTGTTTGCTCATAGCATTCATGCCATACCTATGAGCACATTGATTCTTCCTCCAGAGTTTTGTTATGCTGTATTGACATGCTCTTTAGCACAGACAAGCTGCTTGTCAGTAGGGATCTGTCCAGAATGAGGCATATCTTGCTGTATAGCACTTTGGTTGTCAATCTAACACCTACAATAGCATGTACCAGTTGCCTGCTCAGCAAACATACTGTGTGTGTATGCAGCCAAATGACCATGTCAGAAACTGGGTGGGGGCTAGTTATCAGTCTAGTCAAGTAGGGCAGTTGTTGGTTAAGGGGTCCCAATATCGACATTAACAGGCAAAGTCTTAGAGCTTCACCATGATCAATCATCAACTTGGGACATTTACAGTCAGGGAATCAGTCCAGCTGTAATCTGGGTATTGGGCATCAGCCAGTTCTGAAGGGCCAGCACCAGGTGTAAGGGAAGTCACATGTTGTCATGCAGGGAGCTGAAAGTACAGCAGCCAGGTCTCTGGTCAATTATGACCACTGCACATTGAGGTCAGTCACGTCTGACTGAGTATAGTCTGGAGATCTGACCATCAATCATTTGGGAGGGTGCAGAGGGACCTGCACTGGCAGCAGGTGGCATCATTGATAACAGGGATGGGAGAGTCACGGCTTGGAGTGGGTGAGCAGAGGCATTTGTGGAAGTGGGAACAAGGATAGTGATGGCAGCTGTGTGGAGAATCAGAGGATATTGTAGGCTGCAAGGGTGGGGAAGGGATTTATTGGCAGTGATGGCCACTATGGCCTCCATAGGGGAACATAGAGGGAGTAGGGTGGGCCTCATTCAGATGTAATGTTGGGCTTGGAGGACAGTTGTATGTGAACTCCAATGCAGTAGGTCTCCAGCAGGGGTAATGTCGTGGTGTGGAGTAAAAAGGGACAAGGAGGCCCCTGGGGATGGAACATGGTGACCAGGCAGGGCCTGGTGTGACAGTGTTCACTTTGAGCTACATTCCCTGTTCTCACTTTTCCCACTGCTCTCACAGTGAAACACAACTGGAAAATGGCTGGGACAATGCCCAGGGCGGACAGAGTCTGTGTCAGTTTGATGTGATCCACATCTGCTGGATGTTAGGACATGAAGTGTCTAATACTGAAGCATACATTTGCAAACTGCAGCTACGTTTTGTTTGAATATATTTAATCTCACACATGCAGTGCAGGCAGTGAACATACATATGGGTCAAGTGCAGGCCCAAAGCATGCCCATTGGTATTGAACTTTCAAGGGTGCAATGGGATGAGGGGAACATTGCAGCATTATGTCATGTGAGTGTGATAATAGCCCCTAATAAATGTAATGAAGAGTGGAATGATTGATGTGAGTCTGGGATGGGAACATAATCAGAATGCAGCAGGCTCTCATTTTAAGTAATGTGTTGGCTTGTCAAACCAGTGCAGCATTGTCTGCAAGGTGTTGCACATGCTGCAATTAGAACAATGTGGAGCAGGCGATGGAGCTGCTGAAGATGGGGTTACATTGCTTGGACCTGGTTGACACCTCTGCTGTATAATCTGGACAGAATGTGCTGCATTGACCTGGCATGATTTGCTCTGCATAAGTGGAGTAGGCAACAAAAAAAGTACTGGATGCTGAAGATTAAGAGAACAGGAGCAGTCTTTTGAGGAGAAAAACGAGGACATTGAGCTATAGGATGACAGAACTCAGCTGCAACAGTTGCTACATGGTCAACAGGATTTTACTGTCACCCACATCCAGTAGGTGCAAGCTGAGTGCAGAACACCATCATGATCTGGCCAGCATTTGGTTCACATTGTGGGAGCAACTGCAACCTCTCTGTAATCTAACAGTGTTCTCTCTTGCTGGCTGTGAGTAAAGGTTCATGTTTAGAATTGTCCGACTGCTTGCCTTTATGTGAGGTCCCCTACTAGACAATGACAAGATGTGGATGATGTCTGGGTATTGGGGACAGAATGGTGGTAACATAGAGAGGATGTTTATACAGGATGAAGCTAAGGACAAGTAAACTGTGTGACATGGTGGTGAAACAGTGACAAGAGTGATAGAGAATGTAAGTGAGAGGGAGTGTCGGCCAAAATATGCTGTGGGCAGTGTGGCTTCAGGGCTACTGTGACATTATGCTGATGGTGAGGGGCAATGCTAGAATGCTAATGTTTGTCCAGGCTCAATGTTGCGGGTACAAGGGAAATGGTGAGTTGTTTTGGGAATGATGTGCAATAAAATAGGGATAGAATCTGAAATGAAGGGCATTATAAGGACTAGGTAGATGGCTACTTAATGAATCATGTTTGTAAAATACAGCGAGAAATCTCACTGGGCCTCACAATAAGAATCCCTCTAACAATCTCAATGCAACTCACACTTAGCCAAGAAAACTAAGATTCAGCCCAATGTCTCTGAATGTCCTGAATCAAGATCATGTATGTTCGTTTTGTTACTGGACTAGTATTGCAGTGGTCTGGATTAATAATCCCTTACCCACTGTTAACATCCCCTCCCTCATCCATGTTAATGAACCCCTTGCTCACAGCCTGTAAAACAATGCCTTGCCTACCCATTGTCATCAGCCCTTTCCTGTCTGACTGTAATTTGCTGTTTCCTCACTGACTGTAATCAAAGAACATACAGATTGGGAACAGGTGTAGGCCATTCGGCTAGTCAAGCGTGCCTGCCATTTGTTGAGATCTTGGTTAATCAGATTACTTTGCATGCCAGCCTACTTCTGATAACCATTCATTTCATGTTTATCAAAAATCTATGCAGCTCTGCCTTAAAAATATTCAAGAATCTGCTTCTAATGTATTTTGAGGAAAAGAGGTCCAAAAACTCATGACACTTTAAGAGTTCTCCTTATCTCTGTCATAGATGGGTAACCCTTCATGCTTAAATGGTGAGCCCTTGTTCTAGATTCTCCCACAAGGGGAAGCATCCTTTCCACATGCATCCTGTCAAGATCCTGAAGGAAATTGTCAAGTCCCCTCTTACCCTTTTAAGCTCGAGTGCATAAAAGCCAAATCTGTCAAACTTTTCCACATATGACAACTCGCTGATTCCAGGTATTTGTTTAGTAAACCATCTTTGAGTTTTTCACAACACATTTACTTACTTCCTTAAATGGAGAGGCCAATATTGCAGATATGGTCTTGCCAATGCTCTGTATACTTGAATGATAACCTCTTTTGTATTCAATTCCCTTCATAATAAACAATAACATTTTCCATTTACTTGCTGTAATTGAAAATTAGGAGAAAGTGAGGACTGCAGATGCTGGAGATCAGAGCTGAAAATGTGTTGCTGGAAAAGCGCAGCAGTCCAGGCAGCATCCAAGGAGCAGGAGAGTCGACATTTCGGGCATGAGCCTGAAGAAGGGCTCATGCCTGAAACGTCAACTCTCCTGCTCCGTAATTGAAAATTAGGCTTAGCCAGGAGCCATACTGAGAATTCTGATTTTACAATGAATTAATATAACACTAATATTGTATGTTCTCATTTCACTTAATGTCAAACAAACCACATGCGTCATTAAGATGCAGTGAGTAGTGGGGAGTCCTCCTAATGGAGGAGCAGGCTGAGTGTTGTCCTCCTCTAGTGGCTGGTTGGCAGCAGTGACAAAGCTTTAGTTGACCTATTCAAGAAGCAGTCATAAACTTCTAAAAAAAAATTACTTCAACTGATGGGAATGTAGTAATAATTAAATTTGTATGTTTTCACTGTCATGAAAATGATATTAAGTGCTATCAGTAGTGTTTACTGATAAGAATATAGAGTGTGTCGGGTGTATGTGAGAGCGCCTGTGACTTTGACCATGCACCAGAAAACAGCAGCTTCTTTCCTTTACTTTAAGGTTCTGAGAGAAAGGGCAATTTTGAGTTCAGTCTGCTCAGCTTTATATGTTCATGCTGCCTTTGTACTTTCTACGCCTACACTTGATCAGCCAGACCTGGCGGGATGGCAGCACAGCTGAGGAGACCGAAAGGCAGGTGCATCCTTTAGCAAACTACTTCTTATTGAAGTGTGAAGGTCACGCAGCATGCAAAGGTTGATTTTCAGGAGAACAAAGATTGGCCTCACAAAGCACATTTCACTTCACAGTGCCTCTGAACGGTTAGAGACACCAACAACTGAAACATTAAAATATTTTGCAACAACTGCAGTTTGCCATCATATGAGTACAATTTCCATTTGCATACAAGTCCAGCGCACAAATTAAATAATAGTGTACATTGGTTACTGTGTTTGTTTCAAACTATGCTTGTTCTTTCTGAATTGCTTTTTGACATCCTGAGGATGTGATACAGGGCAAAGACACATGTTTGTTCCTTCAAAACACACTCTAATGCAACTGCTGTGCATGTGCTGCACCATCGAAAAAAACCAGATGAAATGTCAAACTGAGTCTGTGTCTACCCCCGTAAAAGATTTCCTGGCACTACTTTGAACAAGAGCAGGCAGTTTTTCCCAAGGTGCTGGCCTTTTTTCATCCTTCAGTTGGTGTGACTGGACAGATTATCTGGTCATTGCTATTTGAGAGAGTTTGCTACAAGGAAATTGCCTTCTGAGTTTTTTTTTATAGCACAAAAGTGCTAAGTTCTAGGGTAACTCATTGACAATAAAGTGCTTGGAACATGTTGAGTTTCTTGAATGAAGTCCTATCGTTACAATTATTTTCTTAGATTCAAAGCTTTTACTTGTTTACAGTGCACCTGCCCATAAAATTGTAATGCTGTTCAAAATTAGTATTTCCTGTCTTCCAAGTCAACAGGAGATCAGTGGACCATGTTCAGTTTCACAAACTTTAAATTATTTCCAACATGTTTTATTTTAGCTTCTGTATTTTCGGTTATGAGTAACCTGGGTAGCATATCCATGTGCTGCATCTATCCTCCCTGAGAGACTCCTAAGAAACATGTTGGGTTTTGTTTAAGATGTCCAATGTTGGAGTCACATGAGAATACCAACCTTCCAATGTGTAAGAAAAAGTGCCAGACAATGATTTTCCATGAATTTCTCAATTAGTGGCCATAGGGTGAGTTCTATGTCTCATTAAGAATGGTGAAAAGGCTTTCAAAATTGGAGTGACAATAGGAGGCTTATCAATCTCAGAAGCAGCAATCTGCAGTTCATCCGTTTCCTCGTTTTAAAAAGTTTTAAATTAAAATTAGTTTCAGTGGTCAGGCTCCCATTGTTGAGGTGAACAGTCTGGTCTGACTTCAAGAAGCCACCTCCAGGAAACTGGACTAGTCCCAATGACTTAAGGATTCATAGGGACTGGAAAGTTGCAACCAAACTTTGGCAATTGGTTTCTGCAGCTTATGGGCAGGGAACCCTTCCTGCTCCCACTTGAAGGAAGTGAAACAAAGGTAAGATGATGCTAACAAACAGGCTATGTTGGTGTCTCAAACCTTGATGGCCACTTTCCTCTATGTTTTCCCCCATTGGTTGGTAAAGCATCAGCTGCTCCCACCACCGTGTCAAGTTCTGAAAATTACATTGATCCAGGAAAAAGGTCTCTGTTTTGGATTGAGCTTCTTAACATTTATAGAACATCTTTTTGTATTTCAGACTCACCTTAAAACAATGAACTTTCACCAAATTATTTTGATATGTAAATAATGAGGTGTTAAATGCACAGCTTGTTCATGTACTGACCTGTCTCCTCTGGATGCGAGCTTCACTCAAGTGCAGGCTACTTACTCACTGTAAAAATGTTAAAAGACATGAGCTTGAGTTAGTGTGCCAAGAACTTAACCATAGAACATTGCAGACTCTAATCAATATTAATTTAGCTATAAAGCATACTAGCTGGATATTGTAAAGTAGGCGTATCAATGTGGTATTTCATACTCATAGCTGAAAATCGGTGGGTTCCAGCATTTGCAGAAACAAACGTAGCTACCAAGATGAAAGATTGTTCCATTCCTCAGCACTGATAGTCTTCACAGTCCATATAGCATAAATGAATATTTCCTATTCTTGTTGATTAATACCTGTCAATCAAACCACTGCATGTAATCAAACAAAGTGGATCACCACCACCCCCTTGGGGAAAGTAAGGATGAGCAATAAATGCTTGCTTTGCCAGCAATGCTCATGTCTCTAAGAATACATTTTAAAATATTCTTGTAAGATCTGTTGGATTCCTCTCTTATTTTGTTATGGCGAGATTAATGTAACCCAGATTTCCTGATGAGAAACTGCTGGAGGGGTAATGAATTAGTAGGTTTCTGATCTCACCCTTGATTTAACTTTATCTGAGTTCACTTTCCATTAAAACCTTCTTGATTGTGCACCATTATCCCTAGTGTTTTCTGAGGATCTATCAATTTCACAGCTACATGTTCACCTTTAGTGACATAATCTAACCTTGTATGAGAGTCTAGGACCAGAGGGCATAATTTCAGAATAAGGGGGTCACCCTTTTAAGGCAGAGATGAGGAAGAATTTCTTCTGTCAGAAGGGAATGAATCTGTAGAATTGTATACAACAGAGGTAGGTGGAAGCTTGATAAGGCAAGGGGAGTAAAGACAGGAAAGTAGCATTGAAGGTTATCAAATCAGCCATGATCTCTTTTAATAGTGGAGCAGACTCGGTGGACTGAATGGCCTACTTTTGCTTCCACATTTCATGGCCTTACTAAGAAGTGCGACCTCAGTTCCATAAATATGTTGACAACATATTCACTATCATTTCTTTCACGCCCTACACTATATCCAAACTCAGACTTTTTGATGTGAATGAGCAGATTTTTTTCTTGTTAAATTATTTGAAGATTCAAAGCCATTTCTTTAATCACTGATCCATTCCTTAGTCATCAATTCAAACTCTCCCTGGTGACTGAGGATGAATTACACTGTTTGTAGTTTTATTGTCATATTTGACTCTTAAATGAGATTCTGACATACCCATGCCATCTTTGAAGTGCTTATTTCCACTTCCATAACATTGTCTGATTCTATCCCTGTGTTCACTCATTTGTTGTTGAAACTCTCATCCAAATTTTTGTTAAATACACATAACTTCTACACTTTACTGTCTGACCTATCTACTACCCCTCCAGAAAGCCATAGTTAACAAAAGCTTTGCTGCTTGCCTACCTTCTAACTCAGAACAAACCCTCTTCAGCAATTATCCTTGTCCTTACTGATCTAAGTTGTCCCACAGTGACAAAGTGCCTCAATTTTAGAAGCTCTTGCCCTTGTTTCCAGATTTATTTATGGCCATGATCCCCCTCTTTAAAATTTTCCAGCTGTACACTAATAGGTTCACAAGAAGTAGGAACACGGCAGCCTATGTGGCCTCTCAACGCTGCTCTATCATTAAACATGACCATAGTTGATTCAGCATTTTCTGATATCCACTTTCTTGCATTTTCCTTGTGAACTTAGATTCTTGATCAATTGTGGATTTAATCAATCTCAGCTTTAAATAAACACAAGAACACTTCCCCCACAGCTATGGCAGTAAGTTTGAAAGACAGTAACCTTCAGAGAAGAAAATTCTCTTCACCTCGGTCTTAAATTGGTGCCTCTTTATCCTGAGACTGTGCTGTCCGTTCTAGATTCTTCCATGAAGGGAAACATCCACTCAGCATTTACCCTGTTAAGCTCCTTAAGAATCACATATGTTTCAATGAGATCACCTCTCATTCTTGTAAACTCCAGTGAATAGAGTCCCAACTTGTTCAGCCTTTGCTCGTAAGACAATCCCTCCAACCGAGGGATCTTCCTAGCAAACCTTCTTTCAATTTCCTCCAATGAAATGATCTCCTTCCTTAAATAAGGGGACCAAAACAGCTCACAGTACTCCAGATGTGGTCTCACCAGTTCAGTTGCTGTAAGAGTTCCCCATTCTTACACTCCAGCCCCCTTGAATTAAAGGCTAACATTCCATTTGCCTTTCTGATTACCTGTTGTACTAGCTTTCTGTGTTTCATGCAGATGTGTCCTCAAGTCCCTTTGCAGCTTTCTGCAGTTTTTCTCCATTTAATTAAGACTCTATTCTTCCTTCCAAAATGAACAACTTTACAATTTCCCACATTAGAACTCATTTGCCACTTTTTGCCCAGTGTATTATCTGTCTGTAAATTTCACAACTTGCTTTTCCACCTATTTATGTGTCATCTACAAATTTGGCAACAGTTCATTTGCTTCCTTTCTCCAAGTGTTTCATATATATTTTAAACAGTCGCAGTTCCAGCACTGATTTCTGTGGAACCTTGCTCATTCCCAAGCTGAAAAAGAAATCCTTATCACACTTGCCATTTCTTGCCCTTTAGTCAATACTCTATTCTCTCCCGTATTCTTTAGTATTAATGGGATGGTCAAAGTATCTTCCCTGTAAAGCTAGATTCAAAATATCTGTTAACTCCTCTGCCATTTCCTTGTTCCATACAACTATCTCCCAACTTCATTTTCTAAGGAACTTATGTTCATTTTGACCTCTTCCTTCCATTTTATATAGTTAAAGGAGCTCTTATTGTCAGTTTTTATATGCCTAGCCAGTTTGCCCTCATAGTTTATTTTCTCAATTTTTATTATCTTTTTAGTTCTTCTTTACTGGATTCTGCAGTTATCCCAGTCTTTGGGGCTATCACTAACTTACCTGTTTATATCCTTTTGCTTTCAACTTTACATTCTCCTTAACTTGCTTAATTAACCATGGTTGGTTTATCCCTCTCTTAGAATCTTTCCAACTTGCTGGGATATATTTTTGCTGAGAGACAAGTATTACCTCCTTAAATGTCTGTCACTGCTTGCTTACTGCCTTTCCTGGTATTCTACCTCTCCTGTCCTCTTGAGTTAACTCCTTTTCTTATTTCATTGTTCATTTCATTTAAGTTAAACACAATTGTTTCTGGTCCAAGTTTCTCACTCTCAAACTGAATATTAAAGTCTGTCATGTTACGGTCACTTCTTCCTCAGATCTTTTCCTCTGAGGTCATTTGTACTGCCTATACCCATTACCAGATCTAGGAAAGCCTGTTCCCTAGTTAGCTCCATCAACATTGCTGTGGGAAACTATCCCCAATACACTCTATGAATTCACTGTCATCGCTACCCTTTCCAACTTAATTGATCTACAATGTGAAGATTAAAGTCACCAATAGTTATTGCTCTATTCTTTTTACATGTTCCTATTAGTTAATGATATATAGCCTTTCCAACAGTGTGGCAACTGTTTGGAGCTCTGTACACTATTTCTTCCACTGTTTTATTTCCTTTGCTGTCCACTCAGATGGACTCTACACCATCCACTCCTAGATCAGCATTCACAACTGTCCCAGTTTCATCTCTTATTAACAGTGCTACTCCACCTGCTTTTCCTTCCCTCTCTTCTTTCTGAAAAGCCAAATAACCCTGGATTTTTAAGTTCCCAGTTTTGTTCATGTTGTAACCATGTGTCCATACTGGTGATGAGATCCTATCCAGTTACCTTGATTTGTGCCATCAGTTTTTCTACCTTATTCCAAATATTTTGTGCATCATGATGCAAAGTCTTTAGGTTTGACTTTCTGCCATTTTTAATCATTCTAACATTTCTTTGTACTGTGGTCCTATTGGCACTTGCCCTTGATTATCCAGTGTATGTTTGTGCATTTTCCTGTTATTTCTTTTATTGCTTTCCTTATTTCTCTTTCCATTGTCACCCTGCTTAGATTCCTATATCCTTGCTGTTCTAATTTAAACCTGCCATGACTAAAATAGCAAATACTTGCCCTGGAATATAAGTCCCCTGCCCAGGTATAACTCATCCTGTTTGCACTGGTCCTACCTCTCCCACCAGGGAAGGTTTTTTTTTCTCTATAAAAGCACGCAGCCTGTCCCCGTTGCTCAGAAGGGAAGGGCGGAGAAAAATAGAGCGATAGTTATTGGGACTCAATAGTGAGGGGCTCAGATAGGCAGTTTTGCGGGGGCGACAGAGACTCACGTTTGGTATGTTGCCTCCCAGGTGCAAGGGTGCGTGATGTCTCTGATCGTGTTTTCCGGGTCCTTAAGGGGGAGGGGGAGCAGCCCTAGGTCGTGGTCCACGTTGGCACCAACGACATAGGTGGGAAGAGGGGTGAGGATGTTAGGCAGACTTTCAGGGAGCTAGGTTGGAAGCTCAGAGCTAGAACGAACAGAGTTGTTGTCTCTGGTTTGTTACCCGTGCCACGTGATAGAGAGTCGAGGAATAGGGAGAGAGAACAGTTAAATGCGTGGCTACAGGGATGGTGCAGGAGGGAGGGATTCCTGTTTCTGGACAACTGGGGTTCTTTCTGGGGAAGGTGGGACCTCTATAAACAGGATGATCTCCACCTGAACCTGAGGGGCACCAGCATCCTTGGGGGGAGGTTTGCTAGTGCTCTTTGGGAGGGTTTAAACTAACTCTGCAGGGGCATGGGAACCTGGACTGTAGCTTTAGGGTACAGGACCTTGAGTGTAGGGAGGTTAGGAACAAGGCATCGATCTCGAAGGAGGGTGCCGGTAAACAGGAAGGTGGCTTGAAGTGTGTATACTTCAATGCCAGAAGTATAAGAAATAAGGTAGGTGAACTTGCAGCGTGGGTTGGTACCTGGGACTTTGATGTTGTGGCCATTACAGAGACGTGGGTAGAACAAGGACAGGAATGGCTATTGCAGGTTCCAGGGTTTAAATGTTTTAGCAGGATCAGAGATGGGGGTAAAAGAGGGGAAGGTGTGACAATGATTGTCAAGGATAGTATTACAGCGGTGGAAAGGACGATGGAGGAAGACTTGCCATCTGAGGTAGTTTGGGCTGAGGTTAGAAATAGGAAAGGTGAGGTCACCCTGTTAGGAGTTTTCTACAGGCCTCCTAATAGTCCGAGAGATGTAGAGGAAAGTATTGCAAGGATGATTCAGAAGAAGAGTGAAAGTAGTAGGGTGGTTGTTATGGGGGACTTTAACTTCCCAGGTATTGACTGGGAAAGCTATAGCTCGAGTTCGTTAGATGGGTCGGTGTTTGTCCAATGTGTGCAGGAGGGTTTCCTGACACAATATGTAGACAGGCCAACAAGAGGTGAGGCCATACTGGATTTGGTTCTAGGTAATGAACCAGGCCAGGTGTTAGACTTGGAGGTAGGTGAGCACTTCGGGGACAGTGACCACAACTCGGTGACTTTTACTCTAGTGATGGAGAGGGATAAGTGTGCACTGCAGGGCAAGAGTTATAGCTGGGGGCAGGGAAATTATGATGCGGTGAGGCATGACTTAGGATGTGTGGATTGGAAAAATAGGCTTCAAGGCTCCACACAAATGATATGTGGAGCTTGTTCAAGGAACAGCTATTGGGTGTCCTTGATAAGTATGTACCAGTCAGGCAGGGAGGAAAGGGTCTTGTGAGGGAGCCGTGGTTTAATAAGGAATTGGAATCCCTTGTAAAAGGGAAGAGGGCGGCCTATGTAAAGATGAGGCGTGAAGATTCAATTGGGGCGATTGAGAGTTATAAGGTAGCCAGGAAGGATCTAAAGAGAGAGCTAAGAGCAGCAAGGAGGGGACATGAAAAATCCTTGGTTGGTAGGATTAGGGAAAACCCAAAGGCTTTCTATAGGTATGTCAGGAATAAAAGGATGACTAGGGTAGGTATCGGTCCAGTCAAGGATAGTAGTGGGAAGTTGTGCGTGGAGGAGGAGGAGATTGGAGAGACACTAAATCAATACTTTTCGTCAGTATTCACTCAGGAACAGGACATTGTTGCTGATGTGAATATTGAGTCACAAGTGATTAGAATGGATGGCTTTGAGGTATGTAGGGAAGAGGTCCGGGGAATACTGGAAAGGGTGAAAATAGATAAGTCCCCTGGGCCTGATGGCATTTATCCTAGGATCCTCTGGGAAGCAAGGGAGGAGATAGCGGAGCCATTGGCCTTGATTTTTATGCCGTCGTTGTCTACAGGAATAGTGCCAGAAGACTGGAGGGTAGCGAATGTGGTCCCCTTGTTCAAGAAAGGGAGTAGGGACAGCCCTAGTAACTATAGGCCAGTGAGTCTCACTTCTGTTGTGGGCAAAGTCTTAGAGAGAATTTTAAGGGATAGGATTTATGAACATCTGGATAGGAATAATGTGATCAAGGATAGCCAGCATGGTTTTGTGAAGGGCAGGTCGTGCCTCACAAACCTTATTGAGTTCTTTGAGAAGGTGACCAAGGAGGTGGACGAGGGTAAAGCAGTAGATGTGGTGTATATGGATTTTAGGAAGGCGTTCGATAAGGTACCCCATGGTAGGCTACTGCAAAAATTACGGAGGTATGGCATTGAGGGTGCATTAGAGGTTTGGATTAGGAATTGGCTGGCTGGAAGGAGACAGAGGGTAGTAGTTGATGGTAAAGGTTCATCTTGGAGTGCAGTTTCTAGCGGTGTTCCACAAGGATCTGTTTTGGGACCATTGCTGTTTGTCATTTTTATAAATGACCTGGAGGAGGAGCTTGAAATCTGGGTGAGCAAGTTTGCGGATGATACGAAAGTCGGTGGAGTGGTGGACAGTGAAGAAGGATGTGGCAGGTTACAGCGAGATATAGATAAGTTGCAGAGCTGGGCAGAAAGGTGGCAAATGGAGTTCAATGTAGCTAAGTGTGAAGTCATTCACTTTGGTAGGAGTAACAAGAAGATGGATTACTGGGCTAATGGTAGGCTACTTGGTAGTGTGGATGAGCAGAGGGATCTTGGTGTCCATGTACACAGATCTCTGAAAGTTGCCACCCAGGTAAATAGTGCTGTGAAGAAGGCATATGGTGTACTGGGCTTTATTGGTAGAGGAATTGAGTTCCGGAGTCCTGAGGTCATGTTGCAGTTGTATAAGACTCTGGTGCAGCCTTATCTGGAGTATTGTGTGCAGTTTTGGTCGCCATACTATAGGAAGGATGTGGAGGCACTGGAACGGGTGCAGAGGAGGTTTACCAGGATGTTGCCTGGTATGGTAGGAAGATCGTATGAGGAAAGGCTGAGGCACTTGGGGCTGTTCTCATTGGAGAAAAGAAGGTTTAGGGGAGATTTGATAGAGGTGTACAAGATGATTAGGGGTTTAGATAGGGTTGACAGTGAGAACCTTTTTCTGCGCATGGAGTCAGCTGTTACTAGGGGACACAGCTTTAAATTAAGCAGGGGGGTTGGTATAGGACAGATGTTAGGGGTAGATTCTTTACTCAGCGGGTTATGAGTTAATGGAATGCCCTGCCAGTAACAGTGGTGGACTCTCCCTCTTTATGGGCATTTAAGCGGGCATTGGATAAGCATATGGAGATTATTGGGCTAGCGTAGGTTAGGTAGGCTTCGGTCGGCGCAACATCGAGGGCTGAAGGGCCTGTACTGCGCTGTATTTTTCTATGTTCTATTAACCAATCCCAATGCCTCAAGAATTTGAAACACTCCCCATCATTTCAGCCACACACTCATCTGATATATTCTGCTATTTCTGCTGACTAGCATGTGGCCCTGGTAATAATCCTGAGATTATAAACTTTGAGGTACTAATTTTTAATGTGCTTCCTAACTCCCTATATTTTACTTTTAGAACCTCATCCCTCTTTTCTGCCTATGTCATTGGCTGCTCACCCTTCCCCCTCCCAGAATGTCCTGTAGATACCCTGAGACACCTTGACCTTAGCACAGGGAGGAAACATATCATCCTGAAACACAGAAATGCCTATTTATTCCCCTTACAAATGAATTCCAAATAACTATTGCAATCCCACACTTTTCATTCATGTGCAGCAGAGCCAATAGTGTTGCAGCAAATTTGACTGTTCCTGGTTTCCCCTGAGAATCCATGCCTATCAACAGTATCCAAAGTGGTTTATCTATTTTGCAGGGGAATATCCACAGGGGTTTCTTGCCATGCCTGCCTAGTTGTCCTACTCTGTCCATTGCTCATCCATTCCCTTTCTGCCTGTGGAATTTTCGCCTGCAGTGTGACCACCTTTGTGCATGTACTTTCTGTAGTGTTCTCAGTTTCGTGGTTGCTGTACCATGTCCGCAGTCACTGTTCCACCTCTGAAACCCAGGCTCCAGGAATGGCAACTCGAGACTCTTCCTGTATAGGTGCTGGCCTGTAGGATCTGGATGAAGGGACTGGGTGCATTCTGGCAAAGTTTGCCAATGATACGAAGTTAGGCAGACAGGCTGGTAGTTCTGAGGAGGAGGGGGGGAGGCTGCAGAAAGATTTAGACAGTTTAAGAGAGTGGTCCAGGAAATGGCAGGACTTATACACTTAAGGTCCTCGGGAGTGTTGCTGAACAAAGAGATCTTGGAGTACAGCTTCATAGCTCCTTGAAAGTGGAGTCGCAGATAGTTAGGATAATAAAGAAGGTGTTTAGTATGCTTTCCTTTACTGGTCAGAGTACTGAGTACAGGAGTTGGGAGGTCATGTTGCAGCTGTACAGGTCATTGAATAGACCACTGTTGGAATTTTGCGTGCATTTCTGGTCTCCTTCCTATCAGAAAGATGTTGTGAAACTTGAAAGGGTTCAGAAAATATTTACAAGGAAGTTGCCAGGGTTGGAGGATTTCAGCAATAGGTAGAGGTTAAATAGGCTAGTGGGTGACCTTATAGAGGTTTACAAAATCATGAGGGGCATGGATGGGGTAAATAGACAAGTTCTTTTCCCTAGGGTGAGGGGGACTAGAACTAGAGGGCATAGGTTTAGGGTGAGAGGGGAAAGATATAAAAAAGATCTCAGGGGCAACGTTTTCACACAGAGGGTGGTACGTGTATGGAATGAGCTGCAAGAAGAAGTGGTGGAGGTTGGTACAATTGCAACATTTAAAAGGCATTTGGATGGGTATATGAACAGGTAGGGTTGGGAGGGATATGGGCCGGGTGCTGGCAGGTGGGACTAGATTGTTTTTACCTAGATATCCCAACCCAATGACTGCAGATGCTGGAAACCAGATTCTGGATTAGTGGTGCTGGAAGAGCACAGCAGTTCAGGCAGCATCCAACGAGCAGCGAAATCGACGTTTCGGGCAAAAGCCCTTCATCAGGAATAAAGGGTTGCTCAACCTCCTCGCGGAAGCACGAGGTGGCGCCAATGCAGTCATCAATATAGCGGAGGAAGAGGTGGGGAGTGGTGCCGGTGTAATTACGGAAGATCAACTGTTCTACATAGCCAACAAAGAGTCAGGCATAGCTGGGGCCCATACGTGTGCCCATGGCTACCCCTTTGGTCTGGAGGAAGTGGGAGGATTCAAAGGAGAAATTGTTAAGGGTGATGACCAGTTCGACCGAACGAATGAGAGTGTCGGTGGAAGGGTACTGTTGGGGACGTCTGGAGAGGAAAAAACGGAGGGCTTGGAGGCCCTGGTCATGGCGGATGGAGGTATAGAGGGGTTGGAATAGCTGGTCGGCATGGACAAGTTGGAATGAATGGTCTGTTTCTGTGCTGTACATCTCTATGACTTTATGGCTGATGAAATTCAACATGAACAAGTGCGAGGTCTTGCGCTTTGAAAAAAAGTACAAAGTACAAAGGGATCTGGGAGTGCTAGTCCAGGATTCTCTAAAGGTTGACTTGCAGGTTGAGTCCGTGGTTAAGAAAGCAGATGTAATGTTGTCATTTATCTCAAGAGGGTTGGAATATAAAAGCAGTGATGTGCTACTGAGACTTTATGAAGCTCTAGTTAGATCCCATTTAGAATACTGAGTCCACTCTTGGGTCCTAGACCTCAAGAAGGACATAATGGCACTGGAGCCTGTCCGACGGAGATTCACACAGATGATCCCTGGAATGGTAGGCCTAACATACGATGAATGGCTGAGGAACCTGGGATTGTATTCATTAGAGTTTAGAAGGTTGAGGGGAGGTCTAATAGAAACTTACAAGATAATGCATGGCTTTGAAAGGGTGGACGCTGGGAATTTGTTTCCATTAGGTGGGGAGACTAGGACCGTGAGGGTCACTTTAGAATAAGGAAATGAGACATTTCTTCAGCCAGAGAGTGGTGGGCCTGTGGAATTCATTGCCATGGAGCGCAGTGGAGGCCGGGACATTAAATGTCTTCAAGGTAGAGATTGATAAGTTCTTTACCTTGCAAGGAATGAAGGGCTACGGGGAGGGTGTGGATCAGTGGAGTTGAAATGCCCATCAGCCCATGATTGAATGGCGGAGTGGACCCGATGGCTGAATGGCCTTACTTCCACTCCTATGTCTCATGGTCTTATGGCCTGGGCACTGGAAATGTACCTGGCTTGCCCCACAGTGCAAAGGGAGCAGACCATGGCTTTGAGCGAGCTCACCTGTCATGACTTACCCTTTCGGATGAAACCTTTAGAGGTGATCCCTAATCCAAATGCTTCTGAAATAATACTAAACCTGTTCTCTAATTAACTACCTTCAAATGTGTACCTCTGATCTCTGAATTATTCCAAGGGCCCCTCTTCTGGCACAATGACAGTATCCCAACCCCTAGATTGGGAGACCTGGGTTCCAGTCTCCCCTGCTGTCATAACATCTCTGAACAGGTTGATTAGAAAATAAGGTTTAAAAGTTTTTTTTGAATTGTTCCAATTCTGACCTTTTCAGCCTCCCTGGTCTTAATTGCACCTGCATTGGTGAAACCCCCTCAGCTTCCTGAACCATAAACCCTAGAATTTACTCCCTCGACTTCTCCCCTTTCCTTCTCTTACCTCCTTAAAGAAGCTTGTTAAAGCCAACCTTTTAGGTCAAGCTGTTGGTCACCTACCCTGATATCTCCTTACAAAACTTAGTGTTGAAATGTTTAGGAACATTTGCTATATTAAAAGCTCTATATAAATGCAGGTTGTTATGGAAGAATAAGAGTGGATCAGAAACAGAGATATTCTGAAGAGTACACTAGTTATATTAATTGTCTGTGTACTTAGTCTTGAGAGATCTGTTAGCATTTTATAATATCCTAAAATAAAAGCAAAATACTGTAGAGGCTGTAAATTGGAAATAAAAGCAGAAAGTGCTGGAAAAGCTCAGCAGATCTGGCAGCATATGTGGAGAGAGAGAAACAGAGTTAATATTTCAAGTTCAGTATGACTAATATAACATTGATATTGTAGCCTGCTCCTTTGCAATATTTTATAATACCCTACTTTTATCTTGGGCATTTTTAATGCCAATATTCTGCCCTTTGCTACTCTGTATTCCTCAGCACATTCCACAGATGCTGCCCATTCTGTGTCACCTTACCAAACTGACCTTTAGAAATACAGAGGTCTTTACATTGTCAGGAGATTTTGGACCAGAGTTGTTTGAGGGAGAGAAAGGTAGAAGGAATTGCAGCTAAACCCTAACTTGTCAACACTGAATGTTCATGTTTAGATTAGATCAGATTACTTACAGTGTGGAAACAGGCCCTTCGGCCCAACAAGTTCACACTGACCCTCTGAAGAGCAACCCACCCAGACCCATTCCCCTACATTTACCCCTTCACCTAACATTGCAGGCAATTTAGCATGGCCAATTCACCTAACCTGCACATTTTTGGACTGTGGGAGGAAACCGGAGCACCTGGAGCAAACCCACTCAGACACGGGGAGAATGTGCAAACTCCTCACAGGCAGTTGCCTGAGGCGGGAATTGTGAGGCAGCAGTGCTAACCACTGTGCCACCGTGCTGCCCACAATTCTGGCATGGGAGATGAGACAAATCAGGAGTACGAGCTACAATTAACTTTTACAAACTCAATTGAAGAAAACCTAGGTCACTTTTGGGACCTTCCTTTGACACATAATTTATTCAGTTTATAATTAAGTTTTTCTGTCAGTCTCTTAACTTCTTAAGATATTAGACTGTGTTCTTGTTCTTCATAGGTCTTGCATTAATTCTGACAAAGAGAACAAGTTGGTAAAAACAAGGACTGCAGATGCTGGAAACCAGATTCTAGATTAGAGTGGTGCTGGAAAAGCACAGCAGTTCAGGCAGCCTCTGAGGAGCAGGAAAATCGACGTTTCGGGCAAAAGCCCTTTATCAGGAATAGAGGCAGAGTGCCTGCAGGGTGGAAAGGTATCTCATTTATCCCTCCACCCTGCAGGCACTCTGCCTCTATTCCTGATAAAGGGCTTTTGCCCAAAACATCGATTTTCCCGCTCCTCGGAGGCTGCCTGAACTGCTGTGCTTTTCCAGCACCACTCTAATCTAGAAAGAGAACAAGTTGCTGGGTGACTGCCCACTCCCAGGTTTGCACTGACATTGCTCCAGAAAACGGCCAAGATTCCTTAACGAACCACTAGGGATTGACTGATGTCATTTCACCTTGGTCTTCATTCAGGATAATCCCACAGCATCACAGCTGAAGCGAGTAATTCCATGTGGAAAACATGAGCATTGTCCTCTGTTGCCTTGGGACTGTGCACCATTGAATGTGCACTGCGTTATTGTGTTGACCAGCCTGTCCTTTTATATGTCACTTAGCTACACTTCTGTTTATAACCAGTTGGGATGACTAATGATTGTTTTCTGACATCCTTGTGAAGATATTCATACAATAGAATTGGATTGAGAATGTGATGTTAAATTAGTCATTGTCCTGTTCAGGTTAGCAGATGGTGGAAACTTTAATTCAACCAACTAGGCATGATTGGAATTCACAAACAAGAAGTGAAATACCATTGTCTAAATTCATTACAGAACAAAGTCCTCTTTAGGACTGTTTGCTTAATTGAAATTAAGATGAATATTCAGAATGCCAATTTACTGCTTACATTTTTCCAGTCTACCTTTCACCTGCTGGATATTGTAAAATCACAATGGCTCAGATTACAGGCTGAATCAGTTTTATTGTAATTGTTAAAGGGTACTCTTCTACCAGAGGATTTGCTGTTTGTCCTACGCATCCTCAGTAGTTCATCTGCACCACTTTGTGATGCCCCTAAGTCTCGGTTGACCACTCTTTCTGCTGTCCTCCACATTGCCCTTGAGAGCAGAGATCTCTGTAGCTCTGTTCAAATGACCCAGCCACTGACATTTACTTTTCGAGTGACTCTTTGTTTATCTTATTGTCTGTAACTAGAATTTTAAATCTACATCTTAGCTGCCATATTTCAAAGGCCTCTATTTTTTCCTTAGCTGTTTACTTATTATCCAGGTTTTTGAGGCACACAGCAAAATGGATAGCTTATGATACCTTATAAATATTTTCCTTGTTACAAGCTTGAATTTTCTTGTGAACACATCCTTCACCTTCACCAAGTTTTTATGCCTATCTGTATCCTTCTTCAACACCCTTCAGTTATATTTTGTCTTAAGTAAATGGAGTAATTATTACTAATTTAATTGTTTTATGACGGTTTTAAGTTTTTTATTGAGAAATTAATATTATTAAAAAGGAGTAAGTACATTTTGACACAATATTATTCTCTAAGATTGAACTAACAGTTATGTTATTGTGTGTCGTACAGCAGATGCAGTAAAACCTGATTATGATGAGAGTGAACAAGCTCTTGCTCTAAGGGAGGAAGGGTATCATGCTGAAGAGTTTGGAGGAACCAACAGCAACCTGCTGGAAAGTGAAAACTATGACGGGGATCATTTCAACAATCGACCAACTTCAGCCGATGGTATTAGAGCATCTAATGGAAAACTGACATGTGATATCTGTGGACTGTCATGTGTTGGGCCAAATGTCCTCATGGTACACAAGCGAAGCCACACTGGTAATTGGTGTTACTAAATTTACAGTACAAGACAATAATCCATGCATTTTACAGTGGAACCAATTTAAATGCATAACATTTAAACAAATATCACACTTCAGTGCTATTTTAGTTAATATATAATTGTTTTATCTCTTGAATACAGGGCTTTTTAACCTGTAATATGTTTTATGAGTGCTTAAATGCTGAGGGTGGGGTGAGAGAGAGAGTTTGAGCTTTGCATTCTCTATAGACATTGTCAGTACAATATTCTACAGTTTTAACCTCTACTTAGCAGCATTGGTTAGCTCAGTTTGTGATGTAGAGCGATGCTAACAGCTTGGTTTCAGTTCCCACACCAGCTATGGTAACCATGAAGGATTCTCCTTATCACCCTTTTTGCACACCTGAGACATAATGACTGTCAGGTTAAATCACCATCATTTGTGTCTCTCTAATGAGACAGCAGTACTATGGCCTGGTAGGACTAGTGCAACTTTACTGTTTTCAGTGAAGTATCATAACTTTTAGTCAAAGTTGAATTTCCTGATGACAGTGCTCAATGGCTACTGAAACATGCACTCTTATAAGTACTGTTCCATGATAGATGCATATTAAAAGATAATGTTTGAACAATCCACCAATGGAATATGTATTCTTTACTGGTGTCCTTGTCACAATTGACAAGTAATCAGGTACTCATTCATTGGCCAGTTGTTGCACGTACCATGTGCACAATTGGCCAATAGGAGATATGCTTAGTGATGCCATGAGTGTCCAATGAGACTGTGTTGCAACAGAATGTGAACTTCATTTTCCCCTTACATTTATACAAATTGGAAGATTTGTTCATTTCTAGAAACTTAAAAGTGCAAATCATCCAGTTTCCTAACAATCCAGTTGACATTTACAGGAGGACTTAAACTGAAGCTTAAGCAACACTGAATCTATTCAGTATTTGATAATAGTTACAAAAATTATCAATACATTTCTACAATAATATTAAATGAAGCTTAGCAAAGAGAGTAATGTGATTGAAATATTGTAAAAACCAACTGACATTTCAAATTTTCAGATGTGGACTCTAAGGAACCAGAATCTGTAGCTCACATCCCTTTCTATATAGTTGACTATAGGTTTACAGAATGGCTACAACATAGAAGAAAGCATTTTGAACTGTAGTGTCTATATTGGCCCTCCAAAGGTGCAATTCATCCAATACCATTCCCTACCAAAATTGGTGTGATGGTAAATGTGCGGAGGAAAGCCTTAGGCTACAAGAGGATATACATGGACTGGTCAGATAGGCTGATCAGTGACAACTGGAATTCAATTTGGATAACTGTGAGGTGGTGCACCTGTGCAGGACAAACGAGGCAAAGGAAGTTCCAAAGATCAGAGGGACCTTGGTGTACATGTAAAGCAGTCCCTTAAAGAATCAGGACAGGTAGATAAAGCGGTTCTGAAGGTCTATGCTATATTTACCTTTATTAGCCAAGGCACAGAGTTAAATAACAGGAATGTTATGGTTGAACTATATAAAATGTTGGTTAAGCCACAGCTAGAGTATTGTGTGCACTTCTGGAATTGACATTATGTGATAGCTCTGGACAAAGTCAGAGGAGATTTACCAGGATGCCATCTAGACTGGACAGTTTTGGTTATGAAGAAAGATTGGACAGACTAGGGATGTTTTCCTTAGAGGAAACATAATCAAGATGTATAAAATTATCTCGTGCATAGGTAGTATGTTCAGGAAGAAACGTTTCCCCTTGATGGAGGGTCAGTGACTGGGTTTTGAGGGGGGCGGGGGGTGCATTAATTTAAGGTAAGGGACAGAAGGTTTGGAGGAGATGAAAAGAAAAACATTTTCACCGAGAGGGTGGTGGAGTCTGGAACTCGCTGCTTGTAAGATTGAATCTCTCATAACATTGAAGGAATATTTAGATGTTCAGTTGCCATATATGGCTATGGACCAAGTGTTGGAAAATGGGATTAAGGGTTGTTTACAACCTGCGTGGAAGTAATGACTGAAGGGCTGTTTTCTGTGGTAGATCTTTTATGACTATAATAATCCAGTTCCTTTTTGACTGCCTAAATTAAATCTGTCTCTATCAGGCATATTCTTAGACAGTGCATAGCACTTTTCTTTCTGAATGAATTGATCTGTTATTTACAACAATACCTTGTTTTGGTTGTTCAGCTGCATAAGGTTTGGAAGTTCTGTCAGAAAAGGAAAAACATTTGTGAGATTTATTTGTACACACATGTTAATCACTTTCCCCAGTACTTTCTCAGAACATGCTGTTTAAAATTCCTTGTACTGTTGGGTATTACCTTTGGCACATGTAATGTGAGTTGAGTTGGAGGTAAACCCAGGCTCTGAGGTAATTTAATCATAAAAATCGTTGTTACAGATGTTCAGAATTCTGCCATCTAGCTGTGAGTAGTGAAAAGTAGTCACATTGAACAAGGCTGTTTGCAATTTGTAAAGCACTATCACTAAGTTTTAGGATCATTGAAGTGCTCAAAATTTATCCCTGGAATTCTAAGGATTTTTCAAGAGCCCTGGAAAATTGTGGCTATTGTTTTGTTTCTTATCTTCCAACAAGTTGGATCTCACTTTAACACACCATTAAAATTTAAAAAGTTAGACTTTACTGAAATGATGCCTGTTACTCAACATTAATGTGAGCCTCATGAGACATTCATTCCTTTATGGAATAGATTGAGGAAGTCAGCATAAAGTCCTAGCTGGAAGCTACATTCAGCAATTCAAGTTCATTTGCTTCAATTATACACTGCAGTGGTGAGGTCACATCTTTAAATACTGTGCACAATTTTGGTCTCTGTTTAAGGAAGCTTGTAATGAATCAGAGGTGGTTCCAAGGAGGTTCACTGGATTAATACCTGGAATGAGTGGGTTGTCATATGAGGAAAGATTCAACAGGCTGGACTTGTTTCCACTGGAATTTAGAAGTGCGAGGGTTGATTTGATTGGTCTTTGGTAAGATCCTGGATGGTCTTGAGAAAGCGGATGTGGAAAAGACATTTCCTGATGTCAGTGAGGCCGTTTACAGGGAGCGATGCCATTTACTGGGAGCGATGCTTTAAAATTAGGGGTCATCCTTCAATTACGGAGATAAGTGGAAATGTTTTCTCAGTGGGTTGTGGGACTTTGGAACTCCTTTCCCTCCTTCCTGGAGGAAGGATTATTGAGTACTTTTAAAGCAGAGAGAGAGAGATTCTTGTTAGCCAGGGGACTTGAAGGTTGTCTGGAATGGATGGGAATGTGGAACTTGGAACATAGCAGATCAGCTGAGAGACTAGAGTGGCGGAACAGGCTTGACAGCCAGAATGGCCTACTCCTAATTTGTCCATGCAATCTAGTTCAAGGTGTTCAGTGCCAAATACATGTTCCTGGTCATCACTTTAAATTTTATTAGAGGATTCATGTTTAACATTCACATAGCATGTCACAGATATGTCAGGTGCTCAGGCACACGTTCATTGTGTTTTAACAGTGGACAGGTGGGAAATCATAGAAGGTGCACTTCCAGCAGGAGCAGCTGCTGAAACTACCTTTAGTAGCTGGCCAGCAACTACTTCTCTCACATTTTTGAGTTTTCTTTGTTTTTCATGATTTGCAGGAGCTGGTGTTGGACTGGGGTGGACAAAGTTAAAAATCATGCAACACCAGGTTACAGTTCAATAGATTTATTGGAAGCACGAGCCTTCGGAGCACTGCTTCTTCTTCAGGTTGTTGTAGCAGTGCTCCAAAAGCTAGCGTTTCCAAATAAACCTGTTGGACTATAACCTGGTGTTGTGTGACTTTTAACTTTGTTTTTCATGAAAGACTTTAGCACAAGGGGGTACTGTGATCTTATGATACGCTCTAGAACAATCTGTTCCTCACCATACCAACCCCCTCCTCGCCAAAATTACATGAATGCTTTTGTATGCAATATGGTTGAACTGCTTAAATTGTTAATTGTTACTTTAATCTCTTGCTTTTGCAGGTGAGCGGCCATTTCATTGTAATCAGTGTGGAGCATCCTTTACTCAGAAAGGCAATCTTTTGCGCCACATAAAGCTTCATACTGGTGAGAAGCCGTTCAAATGTCACCTTTGTAATTATGCCTGTCGACGCAGAGACGCTCTGTCAGGTCACCTGCGTACACATTCCAGTAAGTTGATCAGTGAATTCAATTATTTAGCGTCATCAAAAATTTTGACATTGTTTCAGATCGAGTTCCAAGAAGTATGAGTAAAGGTCATGATTTGCATGCAAGCTTCATTTGAGGAAATAGGCTAGAAGATATCAAACTATTTCATATTTATAAAATTATAATTTCAAGAAGATATGTAAAATGTTTGTCAGAACAGTAAATTTCAGTGATTTTTTTTGTTGTCTGACTGCCAGGTTTGTTTGGAAAATGCTGATTAAAGTTATATTTCTCTGTAGTGATGTAGGACTCATCAAAAGAAACAGAAAATGTTATTAATGATCACCTATTGAATGTTTGACTTAATGTTTAGTTTTTTTTCAGAGTAATTTGCAATGACCTTTACAACCTGTTCAACTATACTACTTGTATAGATCAACTTTGAATGTTTCAAACGTTATCCAGTTTCTCAGTATCTTCATGTGATTATTGTGAACAAGGAAGACTACGCAGTTCATTATGATTCGTCCATTTGAAAAAACTAAGTTGCTCCCAATGCACAATCCAATTGCTCTTCAATTATTTCAGAGCATTTACTTCCACTATCCTAACTGAAAGTCAATTTATTTCCTCATAGCTTAGCACATCTACCACTAGGAATCAGGCAGGTTCATTTTTGTACTTTAATTTCTCACTTTTGCCTGGTTGACCAAGTCGAATTCAGTGCAATAAAACTATAGCTTCTGCAACATCCTGTCCATTCACTCTGACTTCCAGCATCTGCAGTCCTTACTGTCTCCTAATCAATGAAACAATATACTTTGGTCAGGATTTGGACTTGTGAACTTTAACATTCTAATAGCTTTCTTCAGAACTGATGAAGAGTCATTGGATTTGAAATGTTAATTCTGCTTTCTTTCCCCAACAATGCTGCCAGACCTGCTGAGTTTTGCCAGCAATTTCTATTTTTGTTTCACATCTCCAGCATCTGCAGTTCTTTGTTTTTGATCTGGCACAGCTTTACAAGTAAAATAAAACAATTTCTCAGAAATATGCCAGAAAGGGGCCAATCTGTATTATAACTGAGCCATCCGTTACCACTCTGTGCCACATTACTGATCAGACAGTGCTGTTGGTGGACATTTTGTGAAATATCAATTACTTGTTCCCATCTCAGCATCACATTCTCCTCCTTTGTATTGATGATCAATGCCTTTTCACTGAGTCTGTTGCAAATCAATATACTACTTGTATGAAAATTGCCTTAAAGTTATAACATTTTACAAGATGATTAGGGGTTTAGATAGGGTTGACCATGAGAACCTTTTTCCACGTATGTAGTCAGATATTACGAGGGGCCATAGCTTTAAATTAAGGGGTGGTAGGTATAGGACTGATGTTAGGGGTAGATTCTTTACTCAGCGAGTCATGAGTTCATGGAATGCCCTGCCAGTAACAGTGGTGAAGTCTCCCTCTTTATGGGCATTTAAACGGGCATTGGATATGCATATGGAGGAAAGTGGGCTAGTGTAGGTTAGGTGGGCTTGGATCGGCGCAACATCGAGGGCCGAAGGGCCTGTACTACGCTGTATTTTTCTATGTTTTTCTATTGTTGGACATTGGGACTGGTTCTGGGGAAGGTGGAACTATTACAAAATGGATGGTCTACATCTAAACCACCGGAACCAATGTCCTTGGGAGAGTTTTTGCTACTGCTGTTGGGGAGGTTTTAAACTAACGTAGGAGGGGACTGGGAACCAGAAGAGAAAACAAGTAGGCAGCGAGGTGAAGACTGCAGACTGTAAGAATTATGAAGATAGCATTAATAAAGGGAGGAATAGGTAGAGAGCAAGTGAGTGCAAAAGAACTGGTGGCCTGAAGTGCATCTACTTTAATGCAAGGAGTGTAGTGTGTAAGGCAGATGAACTTAGGGCTTGGATTGATGCCTGCAAGTATGACATTATTGCCATCACAGAGACTTGATTGAAGGAAGAGCATGATGATTGGCAACTAAATGTTCCAGGATATAGACGTTTCAGACAGGACAGGGAGGGAAGTAAAAGGGGGCGTGGAGTTGTATTGCTGGTCAGGGATGATATCATGGCTGTGCTAAAGGAGCAAACTATGGAGATCTTGGGTAGTGAGGCATTATGGGTGGAGCTGAGAAATAAGAAGGGTGCAGTTACATTGTTGGGGCTGTATTACAGGCCTCTCAACAGGGAGGGTGAGGTAGAAGAACAAATAGGTAAACAGATTACGAATAGATGTAGAGGCAATAGGTTGGTGGTGATGAGAGATTTTAATTTTCCCAACATTGACTGGGATACACTTAGTGTCAGACATCTGGATGGAATAGAATTTGTATGAAGCGTCCAGGAAAGTTTTCTAGAGCTGTATATCAATAGTCCGACGAGGGAAGGGGCCATACTGGACCTGATACTGGGGAATGAGCCAGGACAATTGGTAGAAGTTGTGGTGCGGGATTTCTTTGGGAACAGTTACCACCATTCTGTAAGTTTTATAATACTCGTAGATAAAAAAGAGAGTGGCTCTAAGGGAAAAGTGCTAAACTGGGCCAAGGCCAGTTATATCAAAATTAGGTTGGAGCTGGGAAATGTGGATTGGACACAGCTATTTGAAAGGAAGTCTACATTTGAGATGTGGGAGGTTTCAAAGATAGTGCAGGATAGGCATGTCCCGTTGAAGGCAAAGGGTAAGAAGGGCAAGATTCATGAACCGTGGATGACAGGAGAAATTGTACGACTGACCAAGAAGAAAAGGGAAGTGTACATAAAGTCTAGGCAGCTAAGATCAGAACGAGCCCTGGAGGAATATCGGAAGAGTAGGACAAGTCTAAAACGAGGAATCAAGCGGGCTAAAAGGGGTCATGAAATAGCTTTAGCTAGCAGAATTAAGGAAAATCCCAAAGCATTTTCTTTTTATATAAGAAGCAAGTGGGTAACTAGAGAAAGGATTGGTCCACTAAAAGATAATGAAGGAAGGCTGTGTGTCGAACCTGAGAGAATGGGTGAGATTCTGAATGATTACTTTGCATCAGTGTTCACTGGGGAGAGGAACATGATGAATGTTGAGACTAGAGATAGAAGTTTGATTAGGCTGGATCACGTTGGCATAAGTAGGGAAAATGTGATGGGTAGGCTAGAGGTTATTAAGGTGGACAAATCCCCAGGACCGGATGGGCTCTATCCCATGTTGCTGAGGGAGGAGAGAGAGGAAATAGCTGGGGTCCTGACAGATACCTTTGTGGCATCCTTAAATACAGGTGAGGTGCCAGAGGACTGGAAGGTTGCTCATATTGTCCCCCTGTACAAGAAGGGTAGTAGGGATATTCCTGGTACCTACAGACCAGTGAGCCTGACGTCGGTGGTGGGGAAGTTCTGGAGAGGGTACTGAGAGATAGGATCTATTTATATTTGGAAAGGAATGAGCTTATCGCTGATGGGCAACGTGGTTTTGTGTGGGGGAGATCGTGCCTTACCAACTTAATAGAGTTCTTTGAGGAAGTGACCAAGTTGTTAGGTGAAGGAAGGACTGTTGATGTCATAGACATGGACTTTAGTAAGGCGTTTGATAAGGTTCCCCATTGTAGACTAATGGAGAAAGTGAAGTCACATGGTGTGCAGGGTGTTCCAGCTAGGTGGATAAAGAATTGGTTGAGCAACAGCAGACAGAGAGTAGTAGTTGAAGGAAGTTTCTTGAAATGGAGAAAGGTGACCAGTGGTGTTCTACAGAGCTGAAAATGTGTTGCTGGAAAAGCGCAACAGGTCAAGCAGCATCCAAGGAGCAGGAGAGTCGACGTTTCGGGCATGAGCCCTTCTTCAGGAATGGTGGTGTTCCACAGGGGTCAGTATTGGGGCCACTGTTGTTTGTAATATACATAAATGATCTGGAAGAGGGCACTGTTGGTATGATCAAGTTTACAGATGACACAAAGTTTGGTGGAGTGGCAGAAAGCATAAGGGACTGCCAGAGAATACAGGAGGATATGGATAGACTGGAGAATTGGGCGGAAAAATGACAGATGGCTTTCAATCCAGACAAATGTGAGGTGATGCATTTAGGCAAGTCTAATTCTAGAGTGAATTATACAATGAATGGAAGAGGGCACAGTGGTTAGCACTGCTGCCTCACAGCGCCTGAGACCCGGGTTCAATTCCCGACTCAGGCGACTGACTGTGTGGAGTTTGCACGTTCTCCCCGTGTCTGCGTGGGTTTCCTCCGGGTGCTCTGGTTTCCTCCCACAGTCCAAAGATGTGCGGGTCAGGTGAATTGGCCATGCTAAATTGCCCGTAGTGTTAGGCAAGGGGTAAACGTAGGGGTATGGGTGGGTTGCGCTTCGGCGGGTCGGTGTGGACTTGTTGGGCCGAAGGGCCTGTTTCCACACTGTAAGTAATCTAATCTAAAAAAAAAGAGCCTTGGGAAAGGTTGATGAGCAGAGAGATCTGGGAGTGCAGGTCCATTGTACCCTGAAGGTTGCTGCACCAGGTGGATAGAGTGGTCAAGAAGGCATGTAGTTTGCTTGCCTTCATCGGACGGGGTATTGAGTATAAGAGCTGGCAAGTCATGTTAAAATTGTACAAGACTGCATTTAGAATACTGTGTACAGTTCTGGGCACCACATTACCAAAAAGATGTGGGTGCTTTGGAGAGGGTACAGAGAAGGTTGACGAGGATGTTGCCTGGTTTGGAAGGTGCTAGCTATGAAGAGAGGTTGAGTAGGTTAGATTTGTTTTCATTAGAAAAAAGGAGATTGGGGGTTGGGGAGGGGGAACCTGATTGAGGTTTACAAAATCACCAAGGTTATAGACAGGGTGGATAAAGACAAACTTTTTCCCAGGGTGAAGGATTCAATAACGAGAGGTCATGCTTTCAAGGTGAGAGGTGGAAAGTTTAAGGGGGATACACACGGCAAGTACTTCACACAGAGGGTGGTGGGCATTTGGAACATGTTGCCAGCAGAGGTGGTAGAGGCAGGCACGGTAGATTCATTTAAGATGTGTCTGGACAGATGCATGAGTAGGGATACAGATGCTTAGGGATTGGGCGACAGGTTTAGACAGTACATTTGGATCAGCTCAGGCTTGGAGGGCCGAAGGGCCTGTTCCTGGGCTGTAAATTTTCTTTGTTCTTCTTTATCCCTTTCCTTGTGTTTAACCAAAATGTTAGTAAATCATTTAATTTTTCTTATTTGTAGTAGCCTTTCAAGTGTAAATTTAACTTTTACTATTCTGTTATCAAAATAGAAAACAATAATTATCGTTCCAGAAATTGTATTTTTCGTGATCTAGCTTTATAAAATTAATTTGCTGTACTTGTAACTTCATGGTTTTAATATCAGTGAATTAAAATCTCAAGTGGCACAAAATTGACTTTCTGAAACAAAAACATTTAGAATGGTTCAATATCAAAGCCAAAAGCAAAGAGTTCTAAAAATGTACCAAGAAAGTGTTAAAATATGGACCCATTAAACCTTATAATTTAATAAAAATTATAAATGCTAAAAGACTTAAAATAGACAAGTCTGCAAGACCTGATGGTTACCACCCAGACTATTAGAATGAGTGCTAACATACTGCAGAGGTTTTAAACCTGAAATAAATGTAAAAAATGTTGGAAATACTCTGCTGTTTAGAGAAATTGAAAGAAATTATTTAACCAACATTTCAGAATCATCAAACCTGAAATCTTGTTTCTCTCTCCACAAATGTTACCAAATCGTCTGAGTATTTCTAGGATTTTCCCTTTGTTAGCGAATTTTGGGAAGATTGAGATTCTGGATGTAGGTTTGCTTGCTGTTCATAAAAACGAACCTTCCAGCTCAGTGAGCAAACCTAAATTCATTTTCCCTTTTTGTTAAAATAAGCTTGACGAGGATCATGTAAATATAGCTGTTATAATTTTCTACAGAATTTTCAATCTAAAAATTGTGTTTTTAGGTTGGAAAATGGTACTCCATGAATTAAAAAAAGAAGAGACGGTGAAACCAGTAACTTCAGACTTTTTAGTTTGTGGTCAGGTTACTGGAGAGAATGACTGAGTACTTGGGCAGGTTTTCAATTGATCATAGAGAAACAAGGTGTACTTGTGATTGTCAGGTTACTTTTGACAAACTTAGTTGAGATTATGAAGAGAAACATAGCATGGTGCTTAAGGGAATGTCTATGGAAGATGTCTGTAAGGACTTCCGGAAAATATTTTGTAAGGTCCGCAGCAGAGGTTCAAGGTAAAAATTGGAGCATATGGAATTGGAAAGAAGAACAAGAAAATGTTTTTTTAAATTGAGAAAAGCTGCAGAAATTTGCAATACAATGGGCTTATGGGTACCTGTGCAAGAAATACAGACAGCTAACACACAGGAGCAACAGATAATGAAGAAAGCTAAGGGAATGTTGATCCTTATTTCAAAGGTGTTGATGTATCAGAGTAGGAAAGCATTACAGCAACTATACAAGATGCTGGTGAGAGCACATCTGGAGTATTGTGAACAGTTTTGGTCCCCCTTATTTAATTGGAGCCGTTCAGAGAAGGTTCACTGGGATGATCCACGGTATGGAAGATTGTTTTAGGAGTAAAGGTTAAACGGGCTGTGATTTGACTTATTAGAATTTAGAAGTATGAGAGGTGATCTCATTGAAACTTGCAGGATTGTTAAGGAGCCTGACAGGATAAATGCTGAGAGGATATTTCTCCTCATGGGAAAGTCTCAAACAAGAAGGAATAGCCTCAGTTAAGTAGCACCAATTTAAGACTGAGTTTCAGATTAGAGTCTTCTCTCAGAGGGTTGAGAGTCTTTGGAAATCCTTGCCAAAGAGATCTGTGGGAGCAGAGTTCTTGTGTATATTTAAGGCTGAGGTAGATAGATTTTTGATCCATTGGAGAATCAAAGCTTACAGAGAAAATTCAGGAAAGTGAATGTGAGACTCTGATTGAATGGTGAAGCAGGTTCAAGGGGCGGAACAATCTACTCCTCTTCCTATTGTTTATAGTCTTATGGCCGATCATCATTGATTCTAAACATAAACCTTCTAAACTTACATTTATCGGTGAATAGAAACATGTAAAAAGTGATCCATTTTGGTCAGGAGGAAAAGCAGAGGGATCATAATGTGAAATGTACAATTTTAATGCAGGTGTAGAAGCCGAGGGACCCAGGTGTATATGTGCAAAAATCATTGTAGTTGGCAGAGCAATGAAAGCATGGTACAGCAGATGCTGGAGATCTTAAGTAAAAAAAGGAAGTGCTGGAGAAGCTCATTATGTCTCACAGTATAAAAATCAAGAGGGTAGACAGGGAAAGGGTTGACCCATCAAGGACAAAGGATGGAAGCTATGTGCGGAGCCAAGAGAGGTCGATGAGGTCCTAAATGAATACTTTGTGTTGGTACTCATCAAAGAGAATAAAACTGATGGAGGATGATCTCAGGGAAGGGAGTGTCAAATTTCTAAGACAGGTTGCTATTAAAAAGGAAGAAGTATTATGTGTCTTAAGAAGTATTAAGGTAGTTAAGTCCCCGGGCCTTGAAGGGATCTATCCCAGAATTTTGAATGAGGCAAGAAAACAAATTGCTGGAGCATTAACAGAAATCGTTGTAGCCTCTTTGGCCACAGGTGAGGTCCCTGAGATCTGGAGAATGGCCAACATTGTCTTATTGTTTAAGGAGGGTAACAGGGATAATCCAGGAAATGATGGGCCTGTGAGCCTCACACTGGTGGTATTAGAAATGATTCTCAGCAACAAGATCTATACGCTTTTAGAAGCAAATGGACTTCTTGGTGATAGACAGCAAGGTGTTTTGCTGGGGGGGTGGGGGTGGGGGTGGGGGTTTGGGTGGTCGTGCCTCACTGACTCAATTGAGTTTTTTTTGAGGAGGTGATGTAGATGGTTGATGAGCATAAAGTGGTTGATGTTCTCTATATGAACTTCAGTAAAGCCTTTGACAAGGTCCCTCATGGCAGACTGGTATAAAAGGTGAAGTCACATGGTATCAGGGATGAGCTGGCAAGATGGATACAGAACTGGTATAGTCATAGAAGACAGAGGGTAGTGGCGGAATAGTGCTTTTTGGAATGGAGGGTTGTGACTAGTGGTGTTCCACAGGAATCGGTGCTGGGAGCTATGCTGTTCCTGGCCTACTTAAATGATTTGGAGGAAAATGTAGCTAGTCTAATTAGTAAGTTTGCGGACAATGCAGAAATTGGTGGAGTTGCGGATAGTTAGGAGGATTGTCAGAGAACACAGCAGGATATAAATCACTTGGAGGCATGGGCAGAAAAATATCAGTTGGAGTTTAATCTGGACAAGTTTGAAGTGATGCATTTTGGAAAGTCAAGTACAGATGGAGATTATACAGCGAGTGGCAGAAACCTTAGGAGTATTAATTTGCAGAGTGATCTGGGTGTGCAGATCCACAGATCATTGAAGGTGGCAGTGCAGGTAGATAAGCAGTAAAAAGGCCTATGGCATGTTTGCCTTCATTGGAAGGGGCATGCAGTACAAGGATAGACAAGTTATGCTGCAGCTTTATAGAACTTTAGTTACGTCACACTTGGAATATTGCTTAAAGTTCTGGGTCACCACACCACCAGAAGGATGTGAATACTTGTGAGAGGATACGTAGAACAATACAGCGCAGAACAGGCCCTTCAGCCCTCGATGTTGTGCCAATCTGTGAACTAATCTAAGCCCATTCCCCTACACAATCCCATCATCATCCATATGCTTATCCAAGGATTGTTTAAATCTCCCTAATATGGCTGAGTTGACTACATTGGCAGGTAGGGCATTCCACCCACTTATTACTCTCTACGTAAAGAACCTGCCTCTGACATCTGTCTTAAATCTATCACCCCTCAATTTGTAGTTATGCCCTCTCGTACAAGCTAACATCATCATTCTAGGAAAAAGACTGTCATTGTCTACTCTATCTAATCCTCTGATCATCTTGTGTGTCTGTATCAAATCGTCTCTTAGTCTTCTTCTCTCCAATGAGAACAGACCCAAGTCTCCCAGCCTTTCCTCATAAGACCTTCCCTCTAAACCAGGCAACATCCTGGTAAATCTCCTCTACATCTTTTCCAATGCTTCTACATCCTTCTTGTAATGAGGCAACCAAAACTGGACACAATATTCCGAGTGCAGCCACACTAGTGTTTTATATAGTTATAGCATGATATTATGGATCTGGAATGTAATCCCTCTACCAATAAAACCTAACACACCATATACCTTCTTAACAACACTATCAACCTCAGCACAGCAACTTCCAGGGATCTGTGTACATCGACTTCAAGATCCCTCTGCACATCCACACTACCAAGAATTTTTCCATTGACCCAGTACTCTGACTTCCTGTTATTTTTCCCAAAGTGCATCACCTCACATTTATCTGTATTGAACTCCATTTGCCACCTCTCAGCCAATTCTGCAGTTTATTCAAGTCCCCCTGCAACCTGTAACATTCTTCCACACTGTCCACTACTCCACCGACTTTAGTGTCACCTGCAAATTTACTCACCCATCGCCTGTATCCAAGTCAGTTATAAAAATGACCAACAGCAGTGGTCCCAAAACAGATCCTTATGGCACACCACTAGTAACTGGACTCCAGACTGAATATTTTCCATCAATCACCACTTGCTGCCTTCTTTCAGAAAGCCAGTTTCCAATCCAAACTGTTAAATCACCCTCAATTCCACGCCTCTCCATTTTCTCCAATAGCCTACCATGTAGAACCTTATCAAAGGCTTTACTGAAGTCCGTGTACACCAAGCCAACTGCCCTTCCCTCATCCACCTTCTCAAAAAACTCACTGAGGTTTGTGAGAGATGACCAGCCCTTGACAAAACCATGTTGACTATCTGCAATCGAATTGTTGCTACTTGATGATTATAAATCCAATCTCTTATAATCCTTTCCAAAACTTTTCCTACAACAGAAATAAAGCTCTGGTCTATAATTACCTGGGTCATCTCTACTGCCTTTTTGAACAAGGGCACAACATTTGCAATCCTCCAGTCCTCTAGTACTAAACCTGTAGACAATGAAGACTCAATGATCAAGGCCAAAGGCTCCAACATCACCTCCCTAGCTTTCCAGAGTATCCTCGGATAAATCCCATCTGGCCCAGGGGACTTGTCTACTTTCGCTCCTTCGAGAATTGAAAATACCTCTTCCTTACTAACCTTGATCCTTTTTAGTCTAATATTCTGTATCTCATTCTTCCTCGCTACAATATTCTCCTTTTCCTGAGTGAAAAAAGATGAGAAATATTCATTTAGCACCTCTCCGATCTCCACAGGGTCCACATACAACTTCCCACTTCTGTCTGACTGGCCCTATTCCTACCCTAGTTATCCTTTTATTCCGCACATAGTTTTTCATTTAGGGTTTCATTTATTCTACCTGCTAAAGACTGCTCATGTCCTCTCTTTGCTCTTCTTAACTGTGTGTTTAAATTCTCCCTAGCTAATCTGTAACTCTCCATCGCCTCATCTGAACCATCTTGTCTCAACGTCACAAAAGCTTCCTTCTTCCGTTTAACAAGACATGCAGTTTCTCTTGTAAACCACAGTTCCCTTACCTTATCACTTCCTCCCTGCCCGATAAGGACATACATATCAAGGACACGCAGTATCTATTCCTGAAATCAGCTCCACATTTTGAATTGTCCCCATTCCCTGCATTTTTCTACCCAATTCTATGCATTCTAAGTCTTGCCTAATCACATTATAATTGCCCTTCCCCTATCTATAGCTCTTGCCCTGTGGTATGTACCTATCCCTTTCCATCGCTAAACTAAACATAACCGAATTATGGTCACTGTCTCCAAAGTGCTCATCTACCACTAAATTAAACATCTGGCCTGGTTCAGGAACCAGATCCAGTGTGGCCTCCCCTCTTGTCGGCTCTCCTGCACACATTGGACAAAAGCTAATCCATCTGACATACTAGAGTTATAGCATCTCCAGTCAATGTTGGGAAAGTTAAAGTCCCCCATAATGACCACCCTATTTCTTTCACATCTAACCAGAATCGTTTTGCCGACCCTCTCCTCCACATCCTTGGAACTCTGCAGAGGCCTGTAAAAAACCTCCCAGCAGGGAAAAGTGTACAGAAAAGGTTTACCTGGATGTTGCCTGGTTTAGGGGATTTTAGCTATGAAGAAAGGTTGGATAGACAAGGTTTGTTGTCACTGTCAACTAGGAAGAGGTTGAGGGGGTGACCTGACAGAAGTTTAAGACTGCGAATGACATGGATAGAGTGGAAAGTATGAGACTTTTTTCCCCAGAGTGAAGGGGTCAATAACTAGGGGATACAAGCCCAGGCTCCGGGGCAGGGGGAGCAGTTTAAAAGAGAGATTTTCACACAAAGGGTGGTGAGTGCCTGGAATGCGCTGCCAGAGGATGTGGTGGAAGCGGACACAATAGCAGCTTTCAAGAAGCACCTGGACAAATACAGGAATAGGAAAGGGAATAGAGGGATATGGATGCTGTAAGTGAAGACGGTTTTAATATGGAAGGGCAAAATGTGTCGGTGCAGGCTTGGAGGGCTGAAGGGCCGGATCCTGATTAGAATAGATTACTTACAGTGTGGAAACAGGCCCTTCAGCCCAACAAGTCCACACCGACCCGCAACCCACCCAGACCCATTCCCCTACATTTACCCCTTCATCTAACACTATGGGCAATTTAGCATGGCCAATCCACCTAACCTGCACATTTTTGGCTTGTGGGAGGAAACCGGAGCACCCGGAGGAAGCCCACGCAGACACTGGGTGAATGTGCAAACTCCACACAGAGAGTCGCCCGAGGCAGGAATTGAACCCGGGTCTCTGGCGCTGTGAGGCAGCAGTGCTAACCACTGTGCCGCCCACTTTTTATAATTGGAATGCAGCAAAACATCAGTGCACAATAAAAGGAAAATTTGAGGTCCTGTACTGTATTATTGATCTTTGTTCTTAAGATCTGTGGAGAGAGGAACATAGTTAATGTTTTAAGTTCAATATGACTCTTCTTTGGAACTGAAATATCACAGATGCTGCCAGACCTGCTGATCTTTTTTTTTGCACTTTTTATTTTATACTGAAGGTGAAAGGGAAGGATGAGATAATAATTAATATGCAATTGTTGATTTGTCATATTTTCAAAATCCTGAAGCGTCAGGACAGGGTAGATGGGGAGATTCTTTTCCCATTGACTGAAGACTCCATTTAAAGTGATTACAAAAGAACCAGAGACAACATGAAGAGAAAAATATTTATATGGCTACATGCAAAAGGCATGTTGCTTTCAAAGCTAGGAAGGAGATAATCTTCCCCTGTGCTGTAAATTTCTAATGATTCTGTTGAGTACCAGCCCAACTCACTTTTAAAATTGTTTGAAATCAGCTTCCACCACTTTTCAGGGAGACTGCTGTAGATCTCAATAATTCAGTGAAAATATTACATCCACCTTCCATCCTGATCTTTTCCCAGTAATTCTGTGGTGAGTAACTTATCTCCTAACTCCTCAAAGTCAGTCCACAAGGCATAATTCAGGAGTGCACCAAAAACAGAGTACTGGAGAAGCCTTGCAACTCTAACAGCATCTGTAGAGAGAAAACAGAATTCACGTTTCGCTCCAGTGATCCTTTGTCAGTTCTGGATTTGAAATATTAACTCTGTTTTCTCTTGACAGATGTTTCTCTCCAGCACACTCTCTGTTTTTGTTCTGATTTCCAGCATCAGGAGCATAATGGAATATTCCCCACTTCTCTAGATGAGTGTAGCTCAAGTTACGTTCAGGACATTCAGCAGCATTTAGGACAAACAGGCCACTAGGTTGACAACCTATCACTACCTTCAGTATTCACTGTCTCCACCACCAAGGCAGCAGTGTATACCAGTTGCGAGGTGCAATGCAGCAATTACCCAGGCTCCTTCAACAGCATCTTCCAAACTCACATCTTCTAGCACTTAGAATGATATTGACAGCACGTGCATTGAACATCAACACTTGCAATTTCACCTCCAAGCCGCCATCCTGATTTGGAGCTATATTGCCAGCACTGTGGCTATATATATTCCACATGGATTTCAGAAGTTTAAGAAGGCAACTCATCACCACCTTGACAAGCCTATTAGAGCTAGGCAGTAAATGATGGCCTAGCCAGTGACACCAATTCTTGTGAATGAATTTTTAAAAAAAATTAAATCTACAACTTCTCTTTATTCACCCACTCATCAGAGGAAATTATTTTTCTCAATCTGCCCTATCAGAATCTCAACTTCTGAAAGACTGTATGAAGTCACCGTTTGGCTTCTTTGTTCCAAGGAGCACAGTCCTAAATTCTACAATCTCTCCCCATAACTGAAGTTCGCAGCCTCAGTCTAAATATCTTTATTAGTCATATCCTAACATATCAGATGGTCACATCTGATACTCCTTGTTGCTGCCAACTTCTCGGTTTAGCAATTTATAGCCGTGTTATTGATTCATCACCTCATCTGCACAGCGGAAAGTTTCACATTGTCACCTCCACTACAAAGGCATATACTGTAATGTGTGGGTAATTAACAATACAACATAAAGAAACAGAAAATCAGAAAGAACCAGTACAGTTACCTCCTCCTCTGCTATTTATGCAATAATACTTTGCTCTTGTTTGATCCTTTTAACTGTATGCCATTCTGTGACCAAGCTCATATTCCAAGGCTGTCACATATGCTACCGTTCAGTTAACTGTGCAGCAGAAATGTGTAAAATTGTTCCCTTCTTTGCACCTTCCCCAAAAGGTCTGGCCATCAGCAGATCACTGCACACTACATTACTTATTAAACTCCAGTTAGAATTTTGACGATACTTTGCAGATTTTCACAGAACATGAGTCATTGAGATAGCATAAAGATGCACGACATGTATGTATGTAGAGAAAGAGCACAGTTCAGGCAGCATCCGAGGAGCAGTAAAATCGGCATTTTGGGCAAAAGCCCTTCATCAGGAATAAAGGCAGAGAGCCTGAAGCGTGGAGAGATAAGCTAGAGGAGGGTGGGGGTGGGGCGAAAGTAACATAGAGTACTATAGTTGAGTGGGGTAGGGGATGAAGGTGATAAATCGGGGATGGGGAGAGGGTGGAGTGGATAGGTGGAAAAGAAGATAGGCAGATAGCACAAGTCATGGGGACAGTGCTGAATTGGAAATTTGGAACTAGGGTGAGGTGGGGGAAGGGGAAACTGTTAAAGTCCACATTGATGCCCTGGGGTTGAAGTGTTCCGAAGATGAGGCGTTCTTCCTCCAGGTGTCTGGTGATGAGGGAGCGGCAGTGAAGGAGGCCCAGGACCTCCATGTCCTCGACAGAGTGGGAGGGGGAGTTGAAATGTTGGGCCACGGGGCGGTGTGGTTGATTGGTGCAGGTGTCCCGGAGATGTTCCCTAAAGCGCTCTGCTAAGAGGCATCCAGTCTCCCCAATGTAGAGGAGACCGCAGCAGGAGCAACGGATACAATCAGTGATATTAGTGGATGTGCAGGTAAAACTTTGATGGATGTGGAAGGCTCCTTTAGGGCCTTGGATGGAGGTGAGGGAGGAGGTGTGGGCGCAGGTTTTGCAGTTCCTGCCGTGGCAGGGGAAGGTGCCAGGATGGGAGGGTGGGTTGTAGGGGGGCATGGACCTGACCAGGTAGTCACGGAGGGAACGGTCTTTGCAGAAGGCGGAAAGGGGTGGGGAGGGAAATATATCCCTGGTGGTGGGGTCTTTTTGGAGGTGGCAGAAACGTCGGCGGATGATTTGGTTTATGCGAAGGTTGGTAGGGGAGAAGGTGAGCACCAGGGGCGTAGTGTCCTTGTTATGATTGGAGGGGTGGGGTCTGAGGGCAGAGGTGCAGGATGTGGACGATTTTACAGCTCCTCGGATGCTGCCTGAACTGCTGTGCTCTTCCAGCACCACTAATCCAGAATCTGGTTTCCAGCATCTGCAGTCATTGTTTTTACCTGTATGTAGAAAATGTTATTTACCTTGTCGCTGAAGAATTTTTGTATTTGAATTTTATCAAAGAACAAAAAATTATGGCAAAATGCCCGGCAGTCAGTCTACTTTGGACTACCTCATGTATCACTCCAAGCGAGCATTACTGACTGCTGCAAACAGTGAGACCATGGCAACTATGACAGAATGACTCTATAACAGCCTTTCATAGTCATACTCGTGGGATACCTTACAATGTGCTCGACCTTCTATCACTATCCTTGGGTATGATCTGTCTTACTGGAATGACAGACCTGCCGAAGATCATCGCGCATTTTTGGAAAGGGAATTGCCTGCGGAGCCCTCAACATTAACTCCAGCCCCTATCAAATTTCATGGCATCAGGTCAAACATGAACAAGGAAACCGCCTGCTGATTGCCACCTGTATTCCCCCTCGGCTGATGAATCATGTTGAACTCCACTTGAAGGAAGCACTGAAGGTAGTAAGGACCAGGGGTGTACTCTGGGTGGGGAACCTCAATGTCAATCACTAAGATTGGCTTGACAACACACTGTTGACCAAGCTGGCTGAGAGCTAAAAGATGTGGCTACAATCCTGGATCTGCAGCAGGTTGTGAAGGAGCCACAATAGGGAAATGTCTACTTGACCATGTCCTTAGCAATCTACTTGTCACTTATATTGTCATAGATGGATGCATAACTCAAAGTGACCATGGCACAGTCATTGTGGATATAACGTCCTGTCTTCACAATGAGAATACTCCTACTACCATGGCCTACTTCCATTCTAAATAGAATAGACTCGGTTGGCATGGATTAGTTGGATCATAGGATCAGTTTCCATGCTGTATGACTCTATCACTCCTAAACTATCTAACAACTCAAAACTTGGCACCTATGAGGCTCTGTGTGCCATCTGCATCAGCAGAATTATATTCAACCACAATCTGAACTTGTGCACTGGCATATGCTACACACTATCATTACCATCAAGCCTGGTTCAATGAACAGTGCAAGAGAGCAGATTAGGACTAACACCAGGCACAGGTTTAAAAGAGAACAAGACATCAATCTGATGAAGCTACAACACAGGACTACTTGCATGTAAGCAGCATGTAATAGACAGGGCTAAGTAATCCCACAGCTATCAAGTGATTTAAGCTCTGTGCCCCTTCCGCATCCAGTCACATGAATAAAGGTTGACAGTTATGCTGCCAATGGGTGGTGAGGGCTGTGCAAATGTCCCCATCCTCAACAATGGGGGAGGCCAGCACATTGGTGTGAAAGACAAGGCTGAAACATTGACAACAAACTTCAGCCAGCAATGCAAAGTGGTTGAGCTATCATAGCTTCCTCCAGAGGACTCCAACATCACAGATGCCAGTCTTAAACTAATTTCATTCAGTCCACGTCAAAGAATAACAAGATTAACTGATATATAAAGGCTACAGGCCCTGACAACATCCAGCAATAATACTGGAGCCATGTCCTTCAAAGCTTGTCATGCCTCCAGTCAAGCTGTTACTGCACTGTTCCAAAACTGACATCTTCCCAACACTGTGGAAAATTGCCTAGCTTTCTCCCATGCATAAAAAACCAGAACAAATCCAACATGGCCAATTATTACTACATCAGTCTACTTTCAATCATAACAGAGCAATCGAAGGGGTTGTCAAGAGTGCTATCAAATGACATTTGGAAGGGAATATAATGGTTCACTGACTCAGTTTGGGTTCTGCCAGGCCCACTCTGCTGCTGATCTCATTGCAACCTTGGTCCAAATATGGACAACTGAATTTCAGAGCCCTCGACATCAAGGCAGCATTTGACCCTGTGTGGCATTAAGGAGCCCTAACAAAACTGGAGTCATGAGGAATCGGGGGGAAATTGTTCACTGGTTATAATCATTCCTGGCACAAAAAAATGGTCACACAAACAACAATTGCTGGGAAAGTTCAGCAAGCCTGGCAAAATCTGTGAAGAGAAATCTGAATTAATGCTTCAGGTCCAGTGAGCCTCAGAACTGTGATTTCTCTCTCCAGGTGCTGCCAGACTTGCTGAACTTTTCCAGAAATTTGAGCTTTTGTTTCTGATTTCCAGCATCCACAATTCTTTTAGTTTTTACAAAATAAAATGGTTGTGATTGTTGGTCAGTAATCATAGGACCAAGACATCTTTGCAACAGCTCCTCAGAGAAGTGCCCAATCATCATCAACTGCTCTACCAACGACCATCCCTTCATCACAAGTTCAGAAACGGGAATGTTCTGTGATGATTGTAAAATGTCCAGTACCTCATATACCAGTTTCCTCATATACTGAAGCAATCCATGTCCAAATGCTACAAGACCTGGACAATATTCTGGTCAGGGCTGATGAGTGGCAGGTAACATTCATGCCACACAAGTCCCAGGCAATGTCTGAATTAACAATAGCCGCTTGGCATGCAATGACATTAGCATTGCTGAATGCCTGAGTGTCAACATCATGTCAGCTAGCATTGAATAGAAACTGAACTGGATCAATCATATAAATACTATCACTCCAAGAGCAGGTCAGAGGCTAAAAATTGAGTGAGTAATTCACCTCCTCACTCCATCTACAAGACATCAATCAGGAGTGTAATGGAATACTCTCCACTTGGTAGTGTAGCTCAACAATATTCAACAAATTTGAAACCATCCAGAACAAAGCAGCCAGTTTGATTAGCACCCCATCCATAACTTTGATACCCTCTCCTTTCACCTCCAACTCTTAGTGGCAGCACAGTGACATCTACAAGATGCGCTGCAGCAACTCACCAAGTCACCTCCACTAGACTCTTCCAAACTCACAGCCTCTACCACCTAAAAGGGCCAAGTAGCCGATCACACTGAAACATCACATCCTGCAAGATCCCCTCCAGGTCATGCACAATCCTGACATGGAACTACATCACCACTCCTTTAATGTGACTTCCTCAAAATCCTGCAACTTCCTCCCTAATGGCACTGTGGGTGTTCCTACTCCAAGGACCACAGCAGTTCAAGAAACCAGTCTTTGACCTCTCAAGGGCAACTAGGAATGCGCAATAAATACTGGCCCAGCCAGCAATGTCCATACACCCTGAATAAATACTAGCTCAGCCAGCAATGTCCATGCACCCTGAATAAATACTGGCTCAGCCAGCAATGTCCATGCACCCTGAATAAATACTGGCCCAGCCAGCAATGTCCATGCACCCTGAATAAATACTGGATCAGCCAGCAATGTCCATGCACCCTGAATAAATACTGGCTCAGCCAGCAATGTCCATACACCCTGAATAAATACTAGCTCAGCCAGCAATGTCCATACACCCTGAATAAATACTGGCTCAGCCAGCAATGTCCATGCACCCTGAATAAATACTAGCCCAGCCAGCAATGTCCATGCACCCTGAATAAATACTGGCCCAGCCAGCAATGTCCATGCACCCTGAATAAATACTGGATCAGCCAGCAATGTCCATGCACCCTGAATAAATACTAGCCCAGCCAGCAATGTCCATGCACCCTGAATAAATACTGGATCAGCCAGCAATGTCCATGCACCCTGAATAAATACTAGCCCAGCCAGCAATGTCCATGCACCCTGAATAAATACTGGCTCAGCCAGCAATGTCCATGCACCCTGAATAAATACTAGCCCAGCCAGCAATGTCCATGCACCCTGAATAAATACTGGCCCAGCCAGCAATGTCCATGCACCCTGAATAAATACTGGATCAGCCAGCAATGTCCATGCACCCTGAATAAATACTAGCCCAGCCAGCAATGTCCATGCACCCTGAATAAATACTGGCCCAGCCAGCAATGTCCATGCACCCTGAATAAATACTGGATCAGCCAGCAATGTCCATGCACCCTGAATAAATACTAGCCCAGCCAGCAATGTCCATGCACCCTGAATAAATACTGGATCAGCCAGCAATGTCCATGCACCCTGAATAAATACTAGCCCAGCCAGCAATGTCCATGCACCCTGAATAAATACTGGCTCAGCCAGCAATGTCCATGCACCCTGAATAAATACTAGCCCAGCCAGCAATGTCCATGCACCCTGAATAAATACTGGCCCAGCCAGCAATGTCCATGCACCCTGAATAAATACTGGATCAGCCAGCTATGTCCATGCACCCTGAATAAATACTGGATCAGCCAGCAATGTCCATGCACCCTGAATAAATACTAGCCCAGCCAGCAATGTCCATGCACCCTGAATAAATACTGGATCAGCCAGCAATGTCCATGCACCCTGAATAAATACTAGCCCAGCCAGCAATGTCCATGCACCCTGAATAAACACTGGATCAGCCAGCAATGTCCATGCACCCTGAATAAATACTGGCCCGGCCAGCAATGTCCATGCACCCTGAATAAATACTGGCTCAGCCAGCAATGTCCATGCACCCTGAATAAATACTGGCTCAGCCAGCAATGTCCATGCACCCTGAATAAATACTGGATCAGCCAGCAATGTCCATACACCCTGAATAAATACTAGCCCAGCCAGCAATGTCCATGCACCCTGAATAAATACTGGATCAGCCAGCAATGTCCATGCACCCTGAATAAATACTAGCCCAGCCAGCAATGTCCATGCACCCTGAATAAATACTGGATCAGCCAGCAATGTCCATGCACCCTGAATAAATACTGGATCAGCCAGCAATGTCCATGCACCCTGAATAAATACTAGCTCAGCCAGCAATGTCCATGCACCCTGAATAAATACTGGATCAGCCAGCAATGTCCATGCACCCTGAATAAATACTAGCTCAGCCAGCAATGTCCATGCACCCTGAATAAATACTGGCCCAGCCAGCAATGTCCATGCACCCTGAATAAATACTGGATCAGCCAGCAATGTCCATGCACCCTGAATAAATACTAGCCCAGCCAGCAATGTCCATGCACCCTGAATAAATACTGGCCCAGCCAGCAATGTCCATGCACCCTGAATAAATACTGGATCAGCCAGCAATGTCCATGCACCCTGAATAAATACTAGCCCAGCCAGCAATGTCCATGCACCCTGAATAAATACTGGATCAGCCAGCAATGTCCATGCACCCTGAATAAATACTAGCCCAGCCAGCAATGTCCATGCACCCTGAATAAATACTGGATCAGCCAGCAATGTCCATGCACCCTGAATAAATACTGGCCCAGCCAGCAATGTCCATGCACCCTGAATAAATACTGGCTCAGCCAGCAATGTCCATGCACCCTGAATAAATACTGGCTCAGCCAGCAATGTCCATGCACCCTGAATAAATACTGGATCAGCCAGCAATGTCCATACACCCTGAATAAATACTAGCCCAGCCAGCAATGTCCATGCACCCTGAATAAATACTGGATCAGCCAGCAATGTCCATGCACCCTGAATAAATACTAGCCCAGCCAGCAATGTCCATGCACCCTGAATAAATACTGGATCAGCCAGCAATGTCCATGCACCCTGAATAAATACTGGATCAGCCAGCAATGTCCATGCACCCTGAATAAATACTAGCTCAGCCAGCAATGTCCATGCACCCTGAATAAATACTGGATCAGCCAGCAATGTCCATGCACCCTGAATAAATACTAGCTCAGCCAGCAATGTCCATGCACCCTGAATAAATACTGGCCCAGCCAGCAATGTCCATGCACCCTGAATAAATACTGGATCAGCCAGCAATGTCCATGCACCCTGAATAAATACTAGCCCAGCCAGCAATGTCCATGCACCCTGAATAAATACTGGCTCAGCCAGCAATGTCCATACACCCTGAATAAATACTAGCTCAGCCAGCAATGTCCATGCACCCTGAATAAATACTGGCCCAGCCAGCAATGTCCATGCACCCTGAATAAATACTGGATCAGCCAGCAATGTCCATGCACCCTGAATAAATACTGGCCCAGCCAGCAATGTCCATGCACCCTGAATAAATACTGGATCAGCCAGCAATGTCCATGCACCCTGAATAAATACTGGCCCAGCCAGCAATGTCCATGCACCCTGAATAAATACTGGCCCAGCCAGCAATGTCCATGCACCCTGAATAAATACTGGATCAGCCAGCAATGTCCATGCACCCTGAATAAATACTGGATCAGCCAGCAATGTCCATGCACCCTGAATAAATACTAGCCCAGCCAGCAATGTCCATGCACCCTGAATAAATACTGGATCAGCCAGCAATGTCCATGCACCCTGAATAAATACTAGCCCAGCCAGCAATGTCCATGCACCCTGAATAAATACTGGCTCAGCCAGCAATGTCCATGCACCCTGAATAAATACTAGCCCAGCCAGCAATGTCCATGCACCCTGAATAAATACTGGCCCAGCCAGCAATGTCCATGCACCCTGAATAAATACTGGATCAGCCAGCAATGTCCATGCACCCTGAATAAATACTGGATCAGCCAGCAATGTCCATGCACCCTGAATAAATACTAGCCCAGCCAGCAATGTCCATGCACCCTGAATAAATACTGGATCAGCCAGCAATGTCCATGCACCCTGAATAAATACTAGCCCAGCCAGCAATGTCCATGCACCCTGAATAAACACTGGATCAGCCAGCAATGTCCATGCACCCTGAATAAATACTGGCCCGGCCAGCAATGTCCATGCACCCTGAATAAATACTGGCTCAGCCAGCAATGTCCATGCACCCTGAATAAATACTGGCTCAGCCAGCAATGTCCATGCACCCTGAATAAATACTGGATCAGCCAGCAATGTCCATACACCCTGAATAAATACTAGCCCAGCCAGCAATGTCCATGCACCCTGAATAAATACTGGATCAGCCAGCAATGTCCATGCACCCTGAATAAATACTAGCCCAGCCAGCAATGTCCATGCACCCTGAATAAATACTGGATCAGCCAGCAATGTCCATGCACCCTGAATAAATACTGGATCAGCCAGCAATGTCCATGCACCCTGAATAAATACTAGCTCAGCCAGCAATGTCCATGCACCCTGAATAAATACTGGATCAGCCAGCAATGTCCATGCACCCTGAATAAATACTAGCTCAGCCAGCAATGTCCATGCACCCTGAATAAATACTGGCCCAGCCAGCAATGTCCATGCACCCTGAATAAATACTGGATCAGCCAGCAATGTCCATGCACCCTGAATAAATACTAGCCCAGCCAGCAATGTCCATGCACCCTGAATAAATACTGGCTCAGCCAGCAATGTCCATACACCCTGAATAAATACTAGCTCAGCCAGCAATGTCCATGCACCCTGAATAAATACTGGCCCAGCCAGCAATGTCCATGCACCCTGAATAAATACTGGATCAGCCAGCAATGTCCATGCACCCTGAATAAATACTGGCCCAGCCAGCAATGTCCATGCACCCTGAATAAATACTGGATCAGCCAGCAATGTCCATGCACCCTGAATAAATACTGGATCAGCCAGCAATGTCCATGCACCCTGAATAAATACTGGATCAGCCAGCAATGTCCATGCACCCTGAATAAATACTAGCCCAGCCAGCAATGTCCATGCACCCTGAATAAATACTGGATCAGCCAGCAATGTCCATGCACCCTGAATAAATACTAGCCCAGCCAGCAATGTCCATGCACCCTGAATAAATACTGGATCAGCCAGCAATGTCCATGCACCCTGAATAAATACTGGCCCAGCCAGCAATGTCCATGCACCCTGAATAAATACTGGCTCAGCCAGCAATGTCCATGCACCCTGAATAAATACTGGCTCAGCCAGCAATGTCCATGCACCCTGAATAAATACTGGATCAGCCAGCAATGTCCATACACTCTGAATAAATACTAGCCCAGCCAGCAATGTCCATGCACCCTGAATAAATACTGGATCAGCCAGCAATGTCCATGCACCCTGAATAAATACTAGCCCAGCCAGCAATGTCCATGCACCCTGAATAAATACTGGGTCAGCCAGCAATGTCCATGCACCCTGAATAAATACTTGATCAGCCAGCAATGTCCATGCACCCTGAATAAATACTGGATCAGCCAGCAATGTCCATGCACCCTGAATAAATACTGGATCAGCCAGCAATGTCCATGCACCCTGAATAAATACTAGCCCAGCCAGCAATGTCCATGCACCCTGAATAAATACTGGCCCAGCCAGCAATGTCCATACACCCTGAATAAATACTGGATCAGCCAGCAATGTCCATGCACCCTGAATAAATACTGGCTCAGCCAGCAATGTCCATACACCCTGAATAAATACTAGCCCAGCCAGCAATGTCCATGCACCCTGAATAAATACTGGATCAGCCAGCAATGTCCATGCACCCTGAATAAATACTGGATCAGCCAGCAATGTCCATGCACCCTGAATAAATACTAGCCCAGCCAGCAATGTCCATGCACCCTGAATAAATACTGGCTCAGCCAGCAATGTCCATGCACCCTGAATAAATACTAGCCCAGCCAGCAATGTCCATGCACCCTGAATAAATACTGGCTCAGCCAGCAATGTCCATGCACCCTGAATAAATACTAGCTCAGCCAGCAATGTCCATGCACCCTGAATAAATACTAGCTCAGCCAGCAATGTCCATGCACCCTGAATAAATACTGGATCAGCCAGCAATGTCCATGCACCCTGAATAAATACTAGCTCAGCCAGCAATGTCCATGCACCCTGAATAAATACTGGCCCAGCCAGCAATGTCCATGCACCCTGAATAAATACTGGATCAGCCAGCAATGTCCATACACCCTGAATAAATACTGGATCAGCCAGCAATGTCCATACACCCTGAATAAATACTAGCTCAGCCAGCAATGTCCATGCACCCTGAATAAATACTGGCTCAGCCAGCAATGTCCATGCACCCTGAATAAATACTAGCTCAGCCAGCAATGTCCATGCACCCTGAATAAATACTAGCTCAGCCAGCAATGTCCATGCACCCTGAATAAATACTGGATCAGCCAGCAATGTCCATACACCCTGAATAAATACTAGCCCAGCCAGCAATGTCCATGCACCCTGAATAAATACTGGATCAGCCAGCAATGTCCATGCACCCTGAATAAATACTGGCCCAGCCAGCAATGTCCATACACCCTGAATAAATACTGGATCAGCCAGCAATGTCCATGCACCCTGAATAAATA